>NC_139836.1:9617751-9942751 GCF_963691815.1 Echiichthys vipera | reverse complement strand
GAAAGTTGATAGTCTGATTAAGTCTTTTTATTGGTGCATCAATTTACAACTCCCTGTCATACGGTAAAGTACAGTTTTCCCAGAAAATTGGGGCAATCAGAGGTGATGTGGCTTTTAAGCTCTGTGAAATGCAAATGTAACAAAACCCGATCACTTGCCCTAAAAAAAATCCCTTCTTATGTTACTATTAAAGATCTTAGTCCTGACTGAAACACCTTGGTGGTTCAAATGAGAAATTCATATGCATGTGCAACGTTAAATCTCCAAAAAAGATGACTCCAGCTCCTTAGTGCTGGATGTAATTCTCTCTCACTTACTCAAACACAGTGAGTAGGATACGTGCACATGACTGCACTGCACAGAATGTCACAGAGAGTGTAAACGTGTCTTAAGTCAGCTACTTTAACATGAATATGACGTCAGCTACTTCAACATGAGTGAAAGGTGCGTTTAAAGTAACAACCATCAATGTACAGTGCTAAACACAATACATATATATATATAAGGTATGTACTATACCTTTAAGGCTACTCGTAAATATTGATACATTGACTTACCTGTGAGGTGTGGGTTTTTTCTTCTTCTTTTTTTACAACTTTTTTTTTAATATTTTCACAAATATAATGTAGAACATTTCGGGATCGTACTCAAAAGAGAAAAAAATATAAACACAAGGCAGTCATTTCTCCTTTTAATGAACATTACAATCTTAAATTATAATGACATAGCATCCAAGTAAACTTCGAAAGAGAGAGTACTTCAAAACACTGTAGAATAAAAATGCAGAAAAATAAAACAATAAATAAAACATAAATAGATGCATGCAATTAAAAAGTGGGCTATATTATTACATTTCCTTAAAAAATCTTGTACGGTATCAGTGGTAAATACATTTTTTATTATGAATAAATTGGATAGACTTATAATTTAATAATTTCTACAAATGTTTGTATTATGGTATTTGTGAAATATGCAAATAAAGTTGTAAAAGAAAACGCACATTGCACCTCACAGGTAAGTCAGTGTATCAATATTTATGAGTAACTTTACAGTTATAGTATATATATACTTACCTTACCTCAGTTATAGTTTATAGTTTTATATATATATATATATATATATATATATATATATATATATATATATATATATATATATATATATATATATATAGTTTTTTTTATATATATATATATATATATATTGTGTTTAACACTGTACATTGACTGCTTTTGTAACGTTGCATATATTGTGGTTGTCACGTCAAACACACTTTTCATTAACGTTTAAGAAGCTAAAGTCATATCCGTAGGCTCAGGTTGCCAAGTTTAGTAAAATGTTGGAATGGACAACGTTAACATAGTTAGCTTAAAGAAGTGGATACATTGTTAAGAGCGTTAGCTTAAAGTAACCGGTAAATAGTTAAGATAGTTAGCAAGTAATGCATCAATTGTTGTAAAAGTTAGCTTTGCGTAATGGATAAACATTTGGAAATGTTAGTTTTTCATAATAGATGAACTGTTATGAACGTGATACCTAAAAGTAACAGGTAAATTGTTATAATAGTTAGCTTAAAACAATGGATAGGCAACACAGTTGACATAGCTAACACAATGGATAAAAGGTGAAATAACGCGTGTTAAAAGTGATAGAGCGAAATAGGTAAAAATAATAGATTAATGGTTTATATATTTAGCAGAAGGTAATAAAAAATTAAAATAGATAGCTCAAATTAAGGGAAAAAACTGTTTAGCTTGCTAAAAGTAATGGGCGAACAGTTACACTAAATGATGGCGTAAAAATATTTGAGTTTATCTGACAGACTTGTGTAGGGTTTAACAGCTGCGGACTGCTGTCTGAAGAAAACCTGTGGAACTAAGAGCATCATGGCAATAATAGTATAGTAGTAAGTAGTAAATAGTTTTGTGGTGATACACAGCAACAGTGTCGTTATAATTACATTTTGGATGCCCATTTAGTGTATTTGGTAACTAGTTCGTACACAATTTTGTGCCATATCTCATCAGCAGAAGAACTTGAGCACAAGTTTTTTTTTTTATAAACCTTGAATCCTTTCCTTCCCTTCGCGTGCATGGCTGGTGTCTCTCTTATCTCATCTGCTCAGCAAAAAAGACAAGAGAGTTTGTCCAAAACATTTCAACAGTCAAACAGATGAGAAGATTGTTTGTCATGCAACAGCAAATTGAAAAAAAAATAAATAAATTACGAATTGTGAGTGGAAAAACAATTATAATCACCTCATGATCCTATGCTTAGTTGTCAACTGTCACTCTCTGTGGGAAACATTCTGTACATTCGGGGATTTATGTTCCCTCGGTGGCTCTCGATGTGAAAAATGAGACTCCTGCAGAAAAAACAAAACAAAAAAAACCCAACAACCATGTTTCAGTTACAGGCTGTTTTACAATTCCTTTCCCGTGCTTCCCTTTCTGTCACTTCTCCATAATTCTTGGTATTTCAGTTAGACAGGCCCTCTTTCTAAAGCTTCCCCTTTTCCATAGATTCCTATATTTCATGATTTCCACTTCTTCCTCTTCAGTTGTACAAACAGAGGTAGAGGCATGGGGAAATCAGGCAGCCACTGTGACATGCAAACCACAGGCTGGTGGCTGTGGGACTACTTGCGAGATCTGTCAGTTCTCTTAAATGTTTCTAAAGTCCTCTGGTGGGAAAAGAAGGAGCCGGCAGTTCAGCGCAGAGGACACTTCTCTTTTCTGAACACTCTGGGAACACCAGACATAAAGTAGAGATTACAGTATAGTAGCATTTATTCTCTGCTCTTGCATTAGACAGATTCGGACCCCTCTGAATAGCGAAAAGGCCAAATGCAAGTTTGTCTTATGTGTGCCTGCGTTTGTTGATGGTACTCCGTTGCTGTGATAGACACCGCTGTCGTCCCTAGTTTCACACTGCTTCCTGTGTCTCTGTTTCCTGTTTATCTTGCTGTCATTTGTTTCACCAAAGTGTGTGAGTGACAGTGTGAGAGGATCTGTGCGTTTCTTCATCACTGACATCCTCAAGCACTAAGCATGCTACCTATGTATCCTTATGAACTGAAGAACGGTTTAGATAAGCAGGCTGTGGGTCAATCTTATCTGGCGTTTTGATGCATCATGCTGGTAAACATTAAAAAGTGTTGCGTTGTGCACCAAAGGACGTTTGTTATTGCAAAACCATTGTTGCCCTAGTTTTATTATAATGCAGTTGCAGTACTATGACATCTGCCTATCCCAACAGAGGAGCGAGGGAATGAACAATACAATACATCCAGGCCATATTAAAGTTCAGTTTCATGCTAGAGTTCGTCAGTGTAATCTGTATGAAATGAGCAAGTGTGTAACCTATTTGAACAAGTAGTTAAAACAATGTGACGCTCAATATAATGTGTCTCTCTCCTTCAGCAACACCAATAAGACAGGGAAGATTTTAACAATTTCAATCTGTCAGGTAAATTATGAAAAATAATGAGATTAATGACAACACTAAATAACAATATATATACAATATATGCTATAACTAGCATATATTATAACTAGTATGTTATTGAAACATTCATTCATTCATTCATTAAGGACAGTCAAATAGATACACAGAATCGTTCCCCTTTCCTATTATGAAGCCTTTCAGACCAGGCAATGGCAACTTCAAGACTACATCACTATGTTACAATAAGCAGTTCTATCTATTCTCATGTCACAGTCTCAATATCACACTGATAATTGCCCATCTTTAGTATAGAACATCATGAAAGAACCATGCTGGTATTCTAAACCGTGGCCCCCCCTTGCCCTCTTTTCCAGCCTGCAACATTAAAGTTGAGGCTCGCAGTGATGAGGAGAATGGGCTGGCCTGTGACATGAATGGCGTGGAGGAGGAGGAGTGCGCGGAAGACTTGCGCGTGATCGATTCCTCGGGGGCCAAGGTGAACGGCTCACAGCCGAGCCCCGAAGCCAGGGCCTTCTCCTCGGCCGGCGGTATCCGGCTGCCCAACGGGAAGCTCAAGTGCGATATCTGTGGGATAGTTTGCATTGGCCCCAATGTGTTGATGGTGCACAAGCGGAGCCACACCGGTAAGCCACCTGCAGTACTTCTTGCCCTTCCTTTGCACCCATGTTCACTGATAGTATGAGAGAATGGATGAGGGGGAGAAAGGTGTTTGCTGTGGCTCCCGCCCATGTTAAGAGTATTACTTCAGACTTAAATGGCAAAATTGAAGTTCAGAGTAGTAGACACAAGCAGTGTTACAGTGTATATACTGTAGCTTTGTGTCGTCTTTCACGACACACAAGCATCAGTGATTGATAAATCAACTTTAGAGCCTGTTCCTATGTTTGCAATTACCCTTACACTCAGTGGTCGTCGTCTCGGCATCTTTGCATTTGGCTGTATGCATGTAAACCTTCCTATCGTGCGTGAAATAGACTTTGAGCATATCATTAGCATTCATTATTGTTCATCTAATTGCCTTTGAAACAACCACGGGACAAGCAACAGTAACTGATCTAATTATTGTGCGATAAAGTAGCAGCGACGAACTTGGTCCGAAAAAAAAAAAACAGTTGAGAAACAGGATATCTGCGGACAATTAAATGGGATCTCTAAGAAGTGACAATTATCCGGCTATTAAAAGTTTTTCAAATTTCAAAATTGATATTCTATTGTAATGAAGCCAAACCAGTGGTGGGGAACATTTTTGAAAAAGGCACTTAACTGTCAAGCTTTAGAAACTAATGAAACTCAAAATGGAAGAAAGGAACACTAGACTAATGTAAATGCAAAAGAAAGTACAATAAAAGATATAATGAAGTGCCTCCTATTTAAATAGAAAATATTCTGTGGTGAGTCTTTGCTCCTGAAATGCATTTTTAATGAATTTCCTTTTTTATATATTTTTGCTGCTTCACTGGTGACTCTTATTTTATGTGGGGGGCCTTTGAAAAAAAAAAGCCATATTAAAACGTTCTCACAGAATGCCACAACACTCGGAGAGGCTGGATATTGGTTTATTCCAGAGGCGCTGATCAGGAAGACTGGCTCTCAACACAAAGTGTTTCCTTCGCTTTATTCAAATGAGGCTGAATTTGCATTGTGATGTGCCGCTCTTATTTTAGAGACGAAGAAGAGGAAAAAATGAGATTTTCAGATCAAATTGACCTAGGCAATGGTGCATTACGGAACTGGCAGGCTGAGTCTGAAAGGCTCTTGTTCGATCAGAGCGCCAGAAGTCGGTGGGGCAGGGGGAGCACGGAGAGATAGAGTGTCACTCTGCTGTGAAAACCTCCCACAGGCTGCTGGATCGCTCTCTGCCCCGGAGACGCTCCATCATCCGGCTTGTTCTGGCACTCGGGATGCTTGTAGTGCAGTGACCCCACATTCCTGCAGCAGCAACCTGCTTTTTGATCCACATAGAAAAGACAAAGACTTTTTATTGTTGTCAGTGGAGGGATCAAACATAGGGAGGTTAGAGGGAGTGGCGCAATCAAGAAAAATATGATAAATCCCGAGCTGCCTGCTAGGGTACATTAAAAAAAATTAAACAACATAAAATTGGGTGCCAGTACAGTTAAACACACAAGTTATGATTTTTTTCTATTATTTTCTGTGTGTTTTATCTGCTTCTTTACACTAATGTGCGTCTGTTGCGTTCGTCCTCAGGAGAACGACCATTCCAGTGCAGCCAGTGTGGCGCCTCTTTCACCCAGAAGGGCAACCTGCTGCGTCACATCAAGCTCCATTCAGGGGAGAAACCCTTCAAGTGTCACCTGTGCAGCTACGCCTGTCGCAGGAGGGATGCCCTCACCGGCCATTTACGTACCCACTCTGGTGAGTGCGAAAAAGTTCCCCCACGCTGAAAAACATCTGCCCCCGTGGTAATTCTAGGACTGCCGGGTGCCTTTACAAACGGCATGACATGTTCTGCAGTGCACACAGTGAGAGCTCAGGGCTTTATAAGGGGAAGTTTGACAGGGTGTAGATATGGTGTCATTTTTTTCTTTTTTTGCAAATGCTTTGCAGAAGTGCGTGTTAATGAAATTTTGGGTGTACACAGTACAGTTACAAAGCCTGCTCTGAACAGTTCAACACAACAGTGAAGGGATAACCCGTTTCACCTTTAATCAGCTTGCATGTTCAACAATAAGTGACAAATCATAAAGAGAGCATTATGCCCACTGTGACAGGTTAAACATCCAAAGCACTTTGTAAGGTGGTATGCATAGGCACTGATCTGAATCCAATGAGTGACAAAACCTACATGAATCAGAAAGCTTACAAACTAGGGGAGCTTATGATTAAAGGATAAGACTGGATTTTCTTTTCCTTAATGTCATCAAATTCCATGAAGGGCTTCCAACTAACTGTGTTAGTCTGCTTCTCAGTACTTCCCTACTATGTTTGTAACACTCAGCTCCAAGCCCATTCATTCTCCTGAAGACAGGCTTTAAAAACAGCTCACAAATATATCAATTCATTTAGCATTCAGAGTAGTGGCTTAACCCCCAGGGCCGTAATACTGACGTCACGAGTCCTCCCTCGTAAATTAGATGATGATGCATGGGAATAGTCAACTGTTCATTTACAATTTCCGTAGATTATATTTCACAACTGCGGCTGTATTGTATAATATTTAGTTTAAAAGCAAGAACAGGTGGTTTCTAGTGGCAAAATGATCAACCTTTTAGTTTACCTTTTTGGCTCAAAAATAACTTACTTAAATCATCTACACACAAATCAGCTTATAAAATACCCACCATGAGTAAGTTATTATTTGTAATATGCAAACTCCCCCTTAAGTGGCATCCCGAATTCCCCCAAAAAATACAGAAGACATGACCTCGGTGACCTCAGTATTAGCTAAATCTTTGCTCATGCTGTAGTAAAACATATGAAATTATGTACTTGTGACGCTTTTGCTCTGGACTTCCCAAAGATCACCTGTCAATCAAATAGCATGGGCGGTACTGACTGGTCTTTTCCTTGGGTGTTTGTCGAAGTCTTTGTAGGTGGTGCTCTTTTCTTTGCCTAACCACCTACCACCATGGAAACTTGAAATGTCCATCAAAATCCATCACTTCCTGTGTTTTTACAGGGAAGAGCTACCAAAAATGGCAGTGAGAACAACCTCACTATAGGTTGATTCATTATTATGTAGCGAAACAAAAAGGTAGTTATCTCTTTAATCTCCACCGTCACAACGTACTGCTCTGATTGATCTGATGTTATTTTATTTTTTTGGCAGTTGGAAAACCCCACAAATGTGCTTACTGTGGGCGGAGTTACAAGCAGCGCAGCTCTCTCGAGGAGCACAAGGAGCGGTGTCACAACTACCTCCAGTGCATGGGGCTGCAGAACAGCATCTACACAGGTTGGTGCCTCACGTGACGTACAGAGCCTTCTTTATCCTGAGCGCAGGATGCATGCAACAGCAGTGTACACGGCAGCTGTTACTAAACTCCAACAGGTCAAATCGCTGTCATTTTATTTGAATATAAGCTCATGCAGATGTTCTTTTCGCTATTTAAAATGACTGCAGATAATTAAGTCAATTTAATGAGTTTGTCAGTGTAAATTTGAGCTACATGGTGCTGTATACCTCTGCATTGAATCAACACATCTATACCTCATCTGTGAGCATGAACAAATACTATATTTATAGACCAAGTGCTTCACATGTGTCAGAATAGTCCGCTCTGTGCTCTGTGAGAAAAAATACCATCAGACCAGAAAATACACATCATCAGGCGTGCATTGCTTTAAACAGGACAAATTACTTTGACTCTGAAATCTGCTTTTCTGTCTTGCTTTCCAGTAGTAAAGGAAGAAAGCAACCAGAATGAGCAGAGGGAAGACTTAAGCCAGACGGGATCTGACAGAGCCTTGGTGCTAGACAGACTAGCTAATAATGTAGCTAAGCGTAAGAGCACTATGCCACAGAAGTTTGTGGGTAAGGGCTGAAATCTGCTTCCTTTGTGTAATTACAGAATCGCTACTTTTGCTGAAAAGTTTGTGTCCACCTATGAAAGCTGCATAGGTGAAGCTGCAGTGTGTTTTGTGTTAATTACTTATTCTTTGCCACCCTCGCTCTGCAGTATGGAAGCCCATTTCCGCCGATGTGATGGAGACAAAAATATCCTGTCAGTTACGATGAGAAACTTTCTCATGACAGTATATCAAAATAATGATAAACTGTCCCAAAATAAAGAGTTAATTAATGAATTAGTATCTCAAAATAATGATTTAATTCCCAAAATAATGAGCTAGTATCTTGAAATAATAATAAACTCTCCCAAAGTAATGAGATAGTATCTCAAAAATAATGATAAACCTTCCCAAAATAGAGTTAATTTATGAATTAGTATCTCAAAATAATGACTTTATCTCAAACTAATGGCTTAGTGTGTCAGAAATAATGCTAAACTTCCCAAAATAATAACTTAGTTTCTCATAATATTGATACACTTTCCCAAAATAATGAGAAATGAGCTTGAAATAATGGCTTAATAATAAAATCATTATAATGACTTACAGGATCTTTTTTTTTCATCACATTAGCGAAATGGGCTTCCCTACTGAACGCATGCAGTGAAACAGACAGAAAAGCCTGTTCAAAATTGTGCCTTGAATTTGTTTAATTACTGTTAGAAAAGTACAAGTTTAGATATTTATTGAGAGGTTAATCCTATATATGAACTTTACATTAAGATGATGATAAACTTCAGAGAAAAAGAGGGGGAATTTCCAGGCCCAGGGAATTGTTAATATGACACTAGAAAAAAACAGAAAAAAACAATAACAGTGAGTGATTTTGAAACTCAGCTTGAGAGAAGCAGGCTCAGTATGAAGTCACAGGATGTCCGTAACCTTCACTTTGCTCTTTGTCTCTCTCTGAACCCTCAGGGGACAAACGTCTGTCAGACCTCTCCTATGACGGAGGAGCGGGTGAGCTGATTCAGCCACACGTCATCGACCAGGCCATCAACAGCGCTATAAGCTACCTGGGGGCCGAGTCGCTCCGGCCGCTGGTGCAGACCTCCCCGTCCTCTTCTGACGTGGGCCTCAGCTCCATGTACCCCCTCCATAAGCAGGCGCCAGAGGGCCACACGGGGACGGGCCACAACCTGTCAGCCAAAGAAGGCGCGGCTGAGAACCTGCTGCTCCTCTCCAACTCCAAGTCTGCCTCCAGCGAGAAGGACGGCTCGCCCAGCCACAGCGGCCAGGACTCCACAGACACCGAGAGCAACAACGAGGATCGTCCGGGCGGGGCGGCTTCCGGCCTCATCTACCTGACCAACCACATCACCTCAGGGGTGAGGAACGGCATGCTCCCTCTGGTGAAGGAGGAGCAGCAGAGGCAGTACGAGGCCATCCGGGCCAGCATAGAGATGGCCTCTGAGGGCTTCAAAGTGGTGACGGCAGACGGGGAGCAGGTGAGGGCGTACTGGTGCGAACACTGCCGCGTTCTCTTCCTGGACCACGTCATGTACACCATACACATGGGCTGCCATGGCTTCCGAGACCCCTTCGAGTGCAACCTCTGTGGTCACCGGAGTCAAGACCGATACGAGTTCTCCTCTCACATAACGCGAGGGGAGCATCGCTACTGAGAACACACACACACACACACACACACACACACACACACACACACACACGCACACACACACACACACACACACACACACACACACACACACACACACTCACTTGTGCAGACACACACCTGAAATATAGGAATACACAATGTAAAATACACTGTTGATGTCTGAAAGATGTGTTTTTTTATACAAAGTATGCATGTTTATGAACACAGGTAAATGTACAATTATAAAAAAAAAAACATTTATTTTACTTTCAAATGACATGCTCTAAAGGAAGAGTAGCTCATCTGTCTTTTTAAAAAAACAAAATAATGTTCAGTGAAGAGGACACAGCAGTTACTGTGCAAACCCACAAAGGTTTTTACTTTTTTTTTTTTTGTATTTACCGTTATAAAATGCATACGTGTCTTCTTTTGGAAAACCAGGCACTCATTTTTTTTCCCCCCACTAGATTTAAAATATCTCCATCCTTACAACCACAAATCTATTTCTTGAGGTGTCTGAGATGTCCTACAGTTGTTTTCAGTGCAGGAAACCTCATTTTAAAATTGGTTTAAATACAATCAATAAAAACAATCAGTGTAGATAAACCCCACATTTCCTTCCAAAATGTCAACCTGTTCTTGTATTTGTAACAACCTACATATTATTTATATCACATTTACACACCTGTCTGTTTTTGTATTTATTACAGTGATCGATGTTTGTCTGTAGAGTAGTTAATAAAAGCTGCATCTCTTTTTGTCCAACTGTACTAAATGTGTTTGAGGTGAAAACATGACCGCTGCTGGAATTTATTTTGAATTTTATCCGAAGAAAATGGTATCCTGGCCTTTTTGTTCTGTCCCTGATGGCTAACAATTGTTTCACTCACAAAATGAAAATGAGCCATTTGAGGTTTGAAGGAGCTTTATGTTTGCAAAAATATCAATAAAGGATATTTTATATATGCAGAAAGAGTGGGGGAGTGTTTTGTTTTTCAGTGAATGAGTGGTGTAATAAGGAGACAGATGGTCCAGAGGTTTACTGCTGACAGACGTGCAGATACTTAGGATCATATTTATAGATTCATAGGGAGGTTTTTAATAGGATACTGGACTATATCCACCACCTGTCAAATAATATGGAAATGTCCACATTAAACTAAAAAATGATTCCTGGAGTTAATGAAAAGTTTCTCTGAGTTTTACCTTCTTAAGAAATATGGAGATTTCATTTCACACTCCGAACCTTCTGAGGTAATTAAGTTTAGATGTCATTCAAGATGCTGCTTACTCATACCTGTCAAGGAAGAGCCCGGAAAGAGTGAATGACTGGCATCTGACTACAAAAGTACACACACACTAAAAGCAAATTCACAGCGAGATGTGAATAAATACAATGCTATATAGAATTTGCCATGCGTGGTAGCAAAAAAGCTCATTTCCACAAAATATTGATATTTTCTTCAGTTTTTGTAGTTATAAACCATACTTTTGGTCATTTCCATCTGACAACATTTCTTCATATCATCTTATAATTCACAAAGGATGCTGAACACAGAGAACACAAGGCTAACGTATCACAGTGGCATTTGTCTGCACAGAGACCCTCGTGTTGAAATTGTGACGTCAAGGGATTACTGGTAGTATAAGCACACACAAACACACACACAAACACACACACACACACACACACAAACACACGCACTCTCACACACCACATCCACACAAAGGGTGTGTACGAGCGTTGAGACCCTCCGTGCACACGCACCAGCATGCCGACATGTGCCGTGTCCAGGACCTGAAGAGTCTGGTCCTCTGAGGGGCCTCAGCAGCAGAGAGCTGGGACAGAGAGGATCAGGCACTGGAGCATAAGGCATAAGGCAGGGGCCGAGGCTCTGAGGGCCAGGCCTGTCTGCGGAGGAGCGTTGTGCAGCGACATGTCTCGGCCAGATGGCTGCAGTGTGATTTAGCAGAAACGGGAAGCAGCTGTGGCCAGCGCCGAGCCCCCCACGCTTGACTGGGACCCAACAGGGGAGGGAGGGCATTTGCATGAGAGGGATAATCTGGCCAACCAACTCCGGCCCTGCCAGAATCCCAAATCTCACTTCCCCTTTCAGCCAGTTGACTGAAATACTCCTTTAAGAAACAGACAGTTAACAGGATCCAACAAAATGTTAGTACTCAAGGTTTTTCACACTTCACATGGCTGTGCCCCATTAATGGAGCGGTGGATGGCCATAGTAGAATAATCCCTGCTTACATTGTGAATTGTGTCACTGTGTTTCTCAACATGTGGAAACTTCATCTGTTGGTGGAAAGTAACAAAGGAATTCTGCAGTACTTGTACTTTATTTGAGTATCTCTATTGCATGCTCTGTACTTCTGGACTACACCTCAGAGAAGAATGTTGTACGTTTAACTTCACTCCATTTATTCACCGCTAACATTACTAGGTACTTTTTGGATTTTGCATTAAATACACTTGATTAGATTAAAGATAAAAGCAGTGGTTCCCAATCTGCCCGCCTGTAAAAACTCACAAGTAAGCAGTATGTACTCGCGGCCTCTTGTCACATATGTCTGAGTTGTTAGCAGTTCCACCAAAGAAACATTTCCCCTCTTAACTTCTCACATGGTTTCATTGGAACAGTTTGAGGCCCAAAGAGGTAAAGGTATTGCATATTTTACAATACAAGATTAGGGAAATGACAAAAAAATCTAAATATATGTAGCAGAACCGTTTCCTTATACTATAAAGTATCTCACAACCACTCACATCTAACTGGTGACTCTTGGAGCCAGTGGACTAAACAGCCAAAGTGCATATGAAGCTAAAAGCAGCTACACAGTAAACAGCCTATAATAATAGGTTACCACACACATTGTCAGCAGAAGGAGTATGTTTACTTTTGAGACAACCCTAAGGTTTCAGTCATGATTGGTTTGGTGACACCTGTGCTCACTGGTGGTAACAGCAACTGCAGTTTGAAACTACTGCACGACCGCGTTGTCAGAAGCAACTGAAACTGGTGTGTCGATCGAGAGTGCAGACAAACTCCTGCTGCTCTGATAAGTCTGTCAATAGAAATGATTCATAGTAATTGCAGATGGAAGCTGATTTCACGCTGCACACAACACAAATCATTTTCTGAAATACATTACTAGTAAAACTGGATTACAGGTACTGTTTCCTATGAATTTCCAATTCAAATTCAACGCAGAAATGGCACCAACGGTGAAAACGACTTTGTCGAGAAGTAGTCACAGAATGTAGACGCAATTAACGGCTATTTTTGGAAAAATGCATAAATAATAGGAACAATGGGGTCTGAGGATCCACATTAAAGATTCTTTATTTACCTTAGTTCCACTGTTTTTGATGTTTTGTACTCCATACCAGACATCTGAAAGGAATCTTAAGGAATATAACTTCAAGTACATTTTGCTGTTAAATACTTTTGTTTTGATTCATTTGACATATATATCTATAATAGGTCATACACTGTGACAACTACATATTATTACTTATTTTTACTTTGAATGACCTTTTCTTCTTCAATTTGTCTCAATGCATTTGTGTAAAGCACTCTGGATTGTACCGTGTTGTTAATGAACTGTTCTACATAAAAAAACTACTTCCACACCTTTACTCTTTAGACGTTTTGTTGTTTTGAATACATGGCTTTATTTTGTAAAGGAGTATTTTCTCTTTACGTATAAGTGAAAGTTGTGAATGCTTCCTCCATCACTGTCTTCACCTGATCTGTGAACAACAATATACCCAAACTCTTTATCTCCAGGTTACTTACATACTCAGCTGATACATTTCTGCCTCTGTCTGAAATGTCACTACTCCATATTTAAATTGAAATGAAGAATATTGGCAGAAATAAACGTGCTGTGTGAGTTTGTGACCGCATAACCCCAGATGTGACCACTGCTGCACAGCCAGTCAATTTGAGCTACAAGCTCACACCATATGGCACAGTTCTCAGCTCATACCCTATGGATCCCACCAGCACCAGAGGAATTCTGTGCATCTGTCCCAGTCCAGCTGTGAGGGCTCCCTGTGTTCGGTGATGCCCGAGGGGCTGTTGTGTGACCATTTTCACTGCTGGCTAATTCAACAAAGTTTCAATACAGTGGCCAAGCACACATGTCTGAAATATTTATCATGGACTTGACAAAAAGATGAAAAATAAATGAAAGTCTTTTTTCATGGTCTTCCAGATCTTCAGAGATCGTTTCATTAAATTTACATGAGAATTTCATTTCATGTGTGCACAATCTATAATGGTCCTCAATAGCATAGTGTATGTATGACCGGGGAAGCATCCGACTTAAAAAAGAACATCAACAACATTAAGAATCTGTTGACCAGAGTTCCCTCTTGGCGATGGATTAACCAAGTTTGTGGGGTGTGTAAAGCAAGTGGCTGCCTTATTTATTAATACTAATACGGAAAATGACCTGGAGTTTGAATATAATATATATACATGTACAGCAGTGCTAAGAATGAAATCATGGCGCTCATGCTTATTTTCTAATAAAAAGGATGTATTGCAGTATTGAGTCCACTGCTGTCTTAATCACTCACAGGGAGACGCAAAGGTTTCAGCCTTTTTTCTTTCTTTCATGAGACCCAGTAAAGTGTGTGTCGCCCAACCTCCGTGGATATGATTAGCACATCCAGCCTTAGGAACATTTCACGATGAGACTTGAGGCAAAATAGAAGAGATGTGCAAATGTAGCTCTTAAACCAGTGATCACACTGCCCTCTGTGGATTAGACAGGAAGGAGGATCAAATGGGGAAATGCCACAACACACTGGAGATAAACTTACGGGGGCAATTTCAATTTTATTATGAACAAACATGTTGGTAATGTAATTAATTGAAACAAACAAAACAAATTGCAAGGTAAATCTTGACATACTGTATATGAAATAGGGAAAGAATACTAAATATGCAAAAGGTTCATCTTCAAAGCATTACAAAAAAGATGATCATGGCTATAAAAGACCAACGTGGCGCTGAATGCTTGAACGTAACCACAAGGAAACCGTAAAATGAATATCCAAACAAAACAGTCTGGCCTGTACAAACTGCTGGGGGAAATTTTCAGAGCAATTTCTCCATACAGAAAAGTCTCTGGCTGCACGTCAGACATTTTCAAAACTGATATTAGGACGGTGTTCATTTATTTCAGCTGGGATGTTTATATTTTTTGTGTAGTCACAACAGCTTGTAAGTAAGCAGGATATTAATGGTTGTAAAGCGATTAAGTTATCAACTGAAATGATCTGTTAGACACACTGGGACTGGTCAAAATAATGCAATCTAACGCACATCTGTGCACTTAGAAAACTACCTTTGTGAAGCTTAAAATATGTTAGGCTTTTAGGAGAGACTGTCACAGGATCGTCCAATTGTAGAGATGCACTGATCTGGCAAACATCAGGCTCAACCTACACATTGCTTTCCCAACTCTGTAAAACAAGATAAAAAAAAAACCCCAGATATTTTATTGAATAGTTATAAAAATAGTAAATCATGCACCAGAAACTTCAGAATCAACAGGAATTACAATTCTTCTAAATGCAGCTATAAATTGTTTCAAAATATAAACAGGAATTATAATTCCAGTATATAATGTATAAAGTATATAAACATATGAACTGAACTGAACTGCCTCATGGTCACCGATAACTGATCCGGCTATTTGACCCCCGGCCTGATATCAGTGCATCTCTGTCCAGTTGTGAGGTAATTTTTTCGGCAATAGTGCAAGGTGCTCCTGCTCCTCTGGTCCACCCACTATATTCAAGATCTACATATTTCATTAGAGGTGAAATGTTTCTTTCATAACATCCATAAACTTAGTAGAGGTTTAATCCGGATGAGAAGCCTTATCGTCCACATCCAAAAGTCCTATTCCACTCTTCATACAGCTCCAAGTCTTTGGATGAGACGCTGGGCCGTACTGTCTTCAAAGCCTCCTGAAAGTCAGTGTAGAGGATTGGTCGTACTTGATCCGCAGTGATAGTGGTGATGTCACTGAGCTGGATACTGCGGATGGGCCCCAGCGCCGCCTCTCGACACAGCTGCGTCATGTCAGCCCCTGAGAAGCCCTCCGCGGCTGTTACCACGCTCTCCAGCTCTTGGTCCCTCAGCTGGTTCTTCTCTTGAGCCATGAGGTTAGTCACTATCTGCCGTCGGGCGGTTGCTTCGGGCAGGGGGATGTATAACCTCTTTGCCAGGCGTCGTCGGGCTGCCTCGTCTATCTCTTGAGGCCGGTTGGTGGCGCCCACCACCAGAATGCGGTCCTCGGCTGCCGTGGCTGCCCCATCCAGCTGAACCAAGAACTCTGTCTTTATCCTGCGTGACGAGTCATGCTCCCCGTCCGTCCGCTGGGACAACAGTGAGTCAATTTCATCTATAAAAATGACAGCGGGCTGATGGCAGCGGGCAATGGCAAACAGGGCTCGCACCATTTTTTCTCCCTCGCCCACCCACTTGGATGTGAGAGATGAAGCGCTGATGCTAAAGAAGGTGGCACCTGACTGGCAAGCTATGCATTTTCCAATCAGAGTTTTCCCGGTCCCTGGGGGTCCAAACAACAGGATGCCTTTGGGTGGACCACGGAGGCCAGTGAATATGTCAGGTCGCAGCATGGGCCAGACCACAATCTCCTTTATGGTGGCCTTGGCAAACTCAAGGCCTGCTATGTCATCCCAGGCAACAGGTGGCCCGTGGTCCATGATCTCACTCATGATCAGCTCGATTATCTTTGGCTCAAAGTTTTTCAGGCGCTCATCCAGGATTTGAGGTTCCTGATTGGAATTATGGCTCGCTCCTCCTCCTTCTTCCTCCTCCAGTCGTGGAATAGGTGACACAAATTTAGAAAACGTACCACGAGGCCTGTTTGCACCCAGAGATTTCTTCATAGTTGCTGCCATCCCAGTGGTCTGACCTCTCTGGGGTTGATAGGAGTGTTTTTTCTGCTGATCAACAAAAAACTGCTCACGAGCCGTTTTAAAGTTGCTTCCGGCTCGCAAATCAGTGCCTGCTTGCCCTCCGTGTTGTCCCCTGCCACCATCCTCTCCATCTGTACCGAAGAAATTCTTCCGCTTGGATGGGTGGGAGGTGGGGAAGACGGGGGTCTGATAGTTGTGTGTGCCCCATGCAGGGCCAGGGTTTCCCTGGGGAAGAGCTGAAGAAGAATGACTAAACACAGACTGTGGTCTGGCTGGAAGTCGGGAGAATGAGTTTGGATTACCGGACATTCCCTCAGAGCCTCTTGGCCTCTCTAAAGTAATATTAGTAGCAGGATTACTGGTAGTGTTTTTAATCTCAGTTTTAGGCTGCGGTGGACCTATAGGTTTGAACAATGCAGCCTCTGACCTGACTCCAGTAAAAGCAGCAGACAGGGAGCTGCTCTCTTGTCCCACTGTGATGTTAACATCGTCTGGTGCCACCAGGGAGCTCCCTCCCTCTGTCCCAGCCTGAATCATTTTCTGCACGCAGGGCAGCTCCAGCACGCTCTCCGCAGTCAGGGACGACTCCCATTTGTCACTGTAGTTCCTCTGACTGCGGGCCAAATGCAGCGCACTATCTGCATAGTTGTTAAGCCCTGTGAGGGGGTCATCCGAGTCCAGCACTGCAGCGTAGCGCTCAGAGTAGGTCCTGAGCAGGCTGGCCATGCCGGCCTGAGAGAGCTGGGAGCTTGCCCATGCATACTGAATGGAGAGGATGTGGGCCCGGTAGGCATCGGCCGTCTGTTCAGGTGTACAGTTGCCAGATGAAATGTCAAAGGACCTCCTCTGCCATTCGTCCAGGTGTGCTCCACTCATGCCTGGCCTGCTCCAGTCTGATGAAGGAGAGGGGACAAAAGGTTATCAAAAATACATGACCTCAGTCAAAGCCAGGATACACATCACCCCTGACCCGTACACACAAAACAGATACATTTCATTACATTACAGTCTGATATGTACTGACATATGGTACAGGGACACAGTAATTTAGTGTTACAATGCTGTTAACTTTGGTGACTCATAAGAACAGATTTAAAAAGAAAGCCTGGTTTAAATTGAAGCAGCAGAGGCTGGCTGAGATATCCTGATTTTCAGTCAATAATATGGCTCAATTAACTGCAGTCCCAAACTGATGCATTGCATCTCTGCGTTAAGGCCCTCCCTTCCAGGTAAAACCTCATTTCCCATTTTAAATCATGCTTTGATTGTGTCCATTGAACATCTGAGATAATCTTTAATCAGTGTTGCCGAGGCAGGTGACTGCTGGGGCCCCGGAGGCTGACAAACTTTAAACTGCAGGAGGCTATCTGACCTCACTAAAGAGGCCCTACCTGACTCCACTATTCTTCTGGTTTTATTGTTCTGTTTTTGTCCCCTGATGTTTTTATTATTCTTCCTTTTTATATGTTTGAATGACATTTTTTAATGTTTATATTCATATTTTGAAAACAACCCGGGTGGCGTGAGAGCTCTACACAGTGGTGTGGAGGCTCCTGTCTCCCTGGGGGGGTGTCCCTGTGGCGGCGTCCCCTGCAGCCATGAACCACGATTCCTCTCGGTGTGCCCCCAGAGGTAGCTTCTTCCTCACCTCAGATCTCGGTGCCTAGCCATGTCTCCTCAGCAACAGCTAGTGTGTGCGTGTGTGTGTCTTAGTGTATCTCTGTGTATGTTTTTTCGGGGGGAGGTTTGAGTTTTTATGGTGTTTCTTTGTTGTTCATGTTTTGTTTTGATTTTCATTTTCTGTAAGGCACTTTGTGCTACTGTTAAAGTATGAAGAGTGCCATATAAATAAAGAGTGATTAATTGATGCATTTCGCCATTAGGTCAGATTATTTATAACACAATGGTTATGAAGGCTGGCTCGAGGGGCCCCCATTGAATTTTTGACTACAGCCCCAACAGACTCTAGCATCGCCTCTGTCAAAACACAAAGGGTTGTTTTCTCAGTCTTGAACATAAGACTATGGTCCTGACAAAGCTCCTCCAGAGCCACGGACAGCAATATACAACTATTTTCACCGGATGTGCAAAACTGGTCGAACGCCTCTTTAACTATATGTAGCTAATCCTGCGTTAAATGTCTAACTTGCTCATGAATATGTGGCTGTAGCGATACTGGAGGGACGTGTACTGGCAAACCTGCTGCAGTGTTAGGTTTAGGTTATCATTCATCCAACTGACAGTACACCTAGCCTACACATATACTTCTAACTTAACGGACTGTAACAGGCAGACCACACAACAAGCCATTATACTGACGATGAAGGACGGCACTTACTATCAGGGATATCTTCAGCTATTAGGACAAAATAAAAAGGTGCTACGCTTCAAACACGTTATAACGTTAACTCGATGAAAGGTGCCGTACTTCAGCCTTTAACGAGCAGTTAGTTGTTCCCGCCACCTGTTTCTTCTTTAGCAGTACGACTTCCTGCCACGTCCCAATTCGTTATATGAAAACCTAAATTAGTATTTCAAAATCGCTTTCACTTAGTGTCAAAAACTAGCGAAGACTAACAAAATATGTTTCAATATTCAGCTGACAAAACGTCGTTTTATGGGGGAAAATATGTAAATAATAAAGAGCTTAACGGAGGCAAATAACTTATTTGACAGTATTGGAACGGGACCACTAACTTGTCACAGCTCGGGAGTGCTCAATTTATCCCCCAGGGTCGCCCAGAAAGTGGTTACTGTGCTACGCTGCTCTTTCAATTTCCCTGTAAAGCTTACTGGTTCATGATTTTACAAGTATGAACTACGAGATAGTCTTACCCGAAAGGAGAACCCCTTTCCTGAGTTTTAAAACGTACTTTCTTCGGACTGTTGTTATGTCACATGGGCCTAATGGTCCAACCCAGCTATCTGGAAGCGAGGTGTACAACGTGCTACACCGCCATCTTGTGGCGACAACACGCCAACACTCTAAACAAATGCAACGATTAGTGTGTCGCTTTATCGTGTTGCATTCTGGGGAATAGAGTTCCAACGTAGTTTAAATTCAGGCGAACACTGAATTCCGGCATTCATTATTTTTTAAAGAAAGGGTACTTTCACATAAATTGTATTACAAATTGTTTTAATTACTGTTGTTGTGTATAAGAAACGCTTAAATATAAATTACTCTTGACATTAGTGTACGCCTGAACTACACTAACCACAACCGTGGAGCTTTTTGTTGACGTTGTCGACTCTGGATGACAGCGAGTGCTGAGCTTCAGGGGGAGCGTCCGCCGCCGGTGGGAAAATACGCTGCAGTTTGAGATATTGTGTAGCTAACTAGGTAGTTAGTTAACGTTTCGCACTATTCGGCATACAATTATTTGTCTTTGCTGAGAGATACCGGAAAAGTTTCCCGGTTAGCTCTTCGCAGTGGCCACAGTCCGTTAGCTAAAGCTAAACCGGAGACGGGACCCTAATGAATCCAGACGGGACCAGCCCCAGGAGCCGGGCAGCAGCAGTCAGTCACACCCTGGTCTGGGGTTAGAGAGGAAACCCTGTCTGCGCAGCTATTCTTCACATGTTGCGATGCTTTATATGAATACATGCTAACCTTAGACCTCTGAATTGAAGCTTGAGAACAATATTGTGAGTTAACTGGGAAGTGTGGGCTGGATATGACTGACTCATCATTATGGCACGGACAGAGGAGATAACCCCGAATAGTCTGTCTGCTGCAGTGCCAACCAGACAGCATAACTAAGTTAGCTACAGAGCTAAGTGATTTACACATCCAATCGTTTCTATTATACACGTACCCTCGTAGTAACCGTGGCATTATGAATACCCCGATGTACACGTTTGTCACCCGTGATGACAACAGCACTGTGTATGCAGAAGTTTCCAAAATCCTCCTCTCAACTGGACAATGGAAGAGGCTGAAAAGAGACAATCCCAGATTCAACCTTATGCTGGGTGAACGGAACAGACTGCCCTTTGGACGTTTAGGTAAAGATGCCTTTCTCTTACTTCACATGATGCTGACAGCAGACTCAAAAGCCTGTTGGTATGTTCGGTGTACACCCCCTCAGGAGGATTTGACAGCTGTTTTGACTGTGTAGGGCTGCCTGCACCACCATCCTGTGGAAAGATTGTGTCTTTCATTTAGATGTGCAGTGGAGGCTCTGAGTGTACTTTTTAAAATGCCCTCACTTGGACTTTACAGGTCATGAACCAGGACTGGTGCAGCTGGTGAATTACTACAGAGGAGCAGACAAGCTTTGCAGAAAGGCGTCTTTGGTCAAGTGTGTATCTGTTTTTGTTATGTATCTTTTGCTGTCATTCATGTTGCTAGTGTGCTTTTTGTGCAAATTAATTATTCAAAGGGAGTTACATTAGCTGATCATGTACTTTCTTTTTTCTTTTTTACCTCTAGGCTTATAAAGACCAGCCCAGAGCTGTCCGACTCCTCTAACTGGTTTCCAGAATCCTACATCATCTATCCTACTAACCTCAAAACCCCTGTTGCTCCAGCTACAAATGGCATTAGTCATCTGAAGAACAATCCCAAGACAGATGAGCGGGAGGTTTTCTTGGCCTCCTATCACTCTAAAAAAGAAAGTGGGGAGGGCACTGTGTGGATAGCCAAGTCCTCTGCCGGAGCTAAAGGTAAAATCTATTATCCAGGTTTAATTGGTTTAAATCCAAGACACAAGTTGAACTTAGTCTGATATCCTCCCTGCAGTGTCTTCTTAAATTATATTAACTTGAATCAATTAGATGACATACTCTTTCTGAGCTATTTTAAAGAGTTGTGCTTTGCCAAAAGCAACCATTTTCCCTTGATAAATCCCCTTTTATGTGACCTACTGCTTGTGTTGCTCACAGTTTTAAATCATGGCATCTTGTTTTTATTGAAACAGGTGCTGGTATTTTGATATCCCATGATGCTAATCAGCTGCTGGAGTACATTGATAATCAGGGACAGGTTCATGTTATTCAGAAGTACCTGGAGAAACCTCTGCTTCTGGAGCCGGGACATCGGAAGTTTGACATCAGGCATGTCTTTTATGTTTAACCCACAGTGAATGTTGCCAGTCAGTCTGGACTTTGTAATTGAGGCTGTTATTAGTTTTGGTATGTTATTTCCAGGAGCTGGGTGCTCGTGGACCATCAGTACAACATCTATTTATATCGAGAGGGTGTGCTGCGCACGTCCTCAGAGCCCTACAACAGCTCTGACCTCCAGGACATGACCAGCCACCTGACCAACCACTGCATCCAGAAGGAGCACTCCCAGAACTACGGACGGTATGAGGAGGGGAACGAGATCTTCTTTGATGAGTTCAGGCTGTACTTGCTGAACACTCACAATGTCACCATGGAGGCCACCATATTACCTCAGATCAAGCAGATCATAAAGTAGGTCCTTCTTGTTTTTGCTGCAGTTTTAATTTCATTTTTTTATTTTCACATCACTTAGCTTCCACACATCACGTTGAGAGCTGAAATTCATAATTAAAAAAAATCACATACCAGTCTTATACTGTATCCATTCCAAACACAAGAATGAGCATAGATGTCAAGTCAAATGCGTCCTAGTTGACAGTAACATTTTCATCATTACTGCTTCAATACATAAATTCATATTATATTTGTTGATGTTTGATAGGATTGTGGACTAAAAACAGAAAATGCCCAAACAGTCCAAACTGAAAGATCTTGGCAAACTGCTATGTCATTTTTGTTATTTCAGTCAAACTTGGTCGTCACTGTTTGGGTTTATGACCAAATAACCGCAAAACTAATGACGTTCCCCTCAGCTGTACTTTATTTCAGCGCTAATTAGCAAATACTAGAATGCTAATACGCTAAACTAATGTGATGAATGTGGTAAACATCTTACCTGCTTAACACCAACATGCTGGCATCATCGTTGTGAGAAATTGGCTCAATACGCACAGCCAATCCGTAACAGAGTCCTGTGTCGACCTATGTTTACAAAGAATTTCTTCTTTGAACTTCTTTGGCACATCAACACGGCTCTTGGCTGCAGAAAAATGTAATTATTGCGGTGCTGTTTGGTTTGTTTTCGGCTTAGTCTAGTTCACTGCCATATGAGTGAGAATAAAGCTATTCACATTTGAAATTTGTGTTTTAAAACATTTCAGCCCCTAAAATACCAAAGATGTCATTATCAAGACAGAAAATCAAATCACAAAACTATACAATTAGCACATATGCACATATAATATTTAATGCTAGTGATTGTGGTCCTGTATTACTTCTTAGATGTACATTTAAGTCTGAACTCCTCTCTAATGAGCTTCCTCGATGTTACTTCTGTGACTTTTGAATCTATTAAATACCAGCTACCATCAATTGATGGAGGCATTTTTTATCGTGCATTCCCTTTTCAAATGGCAGTAGATGTCTGTAAAGGTCAAAGATTACTAAGTGCCTGAAATGCTCCTGATGAATATCAAGTGTCGGACATTCAGATGATTGGAAATGATTTTGCTGTCTGGTTCGACAGGAGCTGTCTGACGTGTATCGAGCCGACAATCAGCACCAAGCACCTGTCCTACCAGAGCTTCCAACTCTTCGGATTTGATTTCATGGTGGACGAGAGCTTCAAAGTGTGGCTCATTGAGATCAACGGAGCTCCAGCCTGTGCACAGTCAGTTACATTCAGCTGATCATACGTGTTCAAAAATGTTCTTAGCACCCTTTTCGGTTTGACTTTCATTTCATCTAGAAATCTTACAGCCCTGTACTCTGTCAGATCCATTCCTGCAGTCTACATTTAGACACATTGTTGGCTTTTTACAACAAGGGGAAAAGAAGCTCTGAATCTATTTCCCCAATTAAATATCTTTGGGTGAAATATTTGTTAGTCTTCCATGGAGGGTTACCATTTCATTTTTGGAGCTTTGACTCTTTAGTCAATATAAAAGTGTCATGTCAATAAATTTCCAATGCAAGATGTTAAATCAGTCACAACTAGATGTGGGTCACGTGAGTGTTTCCTATAAACTTCAGTAAAACTCATTAAATGTGTAACACAAGTGTGAGGGCAAGTTGACACTCCTGTTATCTGTCCCGCCTCCAGGAAACTATATCCAGAGTTATGTCAAGGTATCGTGGACGTGGCCGTTTCCAGCGTCTTCACCATGAACAGCGCCGGCGACTCCTCATCTGCGTCCTCCTCACCTTATTCCTCCTCCCCGTCCTCCACGTTCACCACCAACTCCTGCTCCTCTCCCAAACTGAGAGGGCCTCTTCACGTGGGCCCTTTCACTCGATTGTAAGCACACACACAGATACTCCCCTTGTCTCCTCCGTACAGCTTCTTCATGCTCTGTCCTCACTCCTAAACTCTCCCTGAGAAGTAGCACATGCCAGCGAGCCGAGCCTTTAATTGTACCTCGCCCGTCACGCCCTGAGGGAGTCTTTCTTTCTATGGAAATCACCGAGCTGCAGAAAAATAATCCCTGCTCTCCTCATTATGCATATTATGAATGTGAGGATGGTGACGAAGGGATCGACAAACTTTCTGGAAGTTTCTGAATGAGGACAGACGCCTGTCCATCTCAGTCCCACCTCCAGTTTCTCTACAAGCAGATGAATGGAGGTCCGAAGGATGCAGAAACGCTCCAACTGAGACTGTAGTGCCTTACATTTCCAGCCACGCTCCCTTAAAAAGACTGCCAGTTAGCTTGCTCTGTTACTGTGACTCGTATTTGTTCTATAAGCCTTTGCACTGTTGCTCAGTAAAGTCAATGCGGTCATGATCAGTCCACAAGAATTATTATCAAACAAATTACTTGACATTTGAGATCCTTGCAAATCTGTGTCATTTTGAATGCTATTTTTCTCATCAGACATGTTTGAAATGTTTAAGTTTTTTTTTTTTGCAGCTTGTCTGCAGCTATCTGTAGCCATTAGTTTCATTTAGGAATGCTAATAGCAATCGAGACTAATATACTAACCCTAACCCAATGTGTCCGATGAGCTAAACATTCAAAATGTCAAGGTTTGCCCTGAGAATCAACATTCCTCTTAACTTAACTGTGTGGACACAGCATTTTATTTACATTCAGGGCAGTGAAATATAAGTGAACAGGGAGCCTGTCCTTCATCTGGTAAAGGCAGGTCTAAGTCCGTCCTAAGTGGTGTCCCTGACCTCTGACCTCTCCATGGCAGAGATGAAAGAAAAAGAGAACTCCCAAAAGGGGAAAGTATCAGCCTACATTGTTCTGTTCTCAACTAAATCTTTACAACATACTGTAGTCCAGCTTTTATTTTTTATTTGAAGAGAGCATGTTTTTGTGCAAGCATGTAGTAGAATGCATCCTCGTACAAACCCCCACAGCACCTTTAGCCCCCAATTTGTAAAAAAAAGCTGCCCCAATGACTGTTATTTCTGATGTATGAAAAGCTAGACTGTCATCGTAAAGTGTCGTCAATAAGTGTGTGGATAATGTTTTTGAGCTGTTGTAATGAACGTAAAGTAGATTGTACAAAGTGTGTTACAGACCCCGTGAAATGAAAATAACAGGACACAAGATAACAGAGCTGGTGGAGACAAAAACAAAACACTACGCTACTTCATACTTTCTACATGGTCTTATCAAACACACTGTGTCAAATGTGTTATTACCAAAGAAGAAAAGCCAGACACAGGTCTTCATCCTGTCACCGCCTCTTCTTCAGTTACTGCTTGTGTTTGATCACGGCACTGTCTGAACCACTTTCTACACTTTTATTTCCATCACAGTTGCATTTCATGACTGATTTTCTTTTTGTTTCATGGGGTCCTTGAAATATTTCAGTTCTTCCCTTGTGATTAATCTCTTAATGAATAGATTAGACCTTAGCGGTGTGTTTTATGTTCCATTCTTTAGAAAGAATGTTTAGTTCTTCCTCAGACAATAAACTTTATATCAGTTGAAAGTTTGTGTCGCTGCACTTTGGGTAGTTGATTCAACTGTTGTGTCCCCAGGGGCTCACATTAAACACAAAGAGTCATTGGAGGAGTTTTAGTAGGCGTGTCTCTCATTATGTTAGAATCCCTTCTGTTCCTCTCTTCTAACCTTAAACGAGGCTTTACTTCCAACGTTGTGAGTAACATTAGTTAAGGGACACCATCGGATGCATTTATTTACGTTTTACGCGCCGTGTGTTTGTATCTACAAGATGACTCTGGGAAATGAAGGATATGGAAGTGGCTGAAGGTCATAAAGATGGGATAGTTACAGAGTTAAAAGAAGATAGGATGAATCCATTTCTGTGATGTGTTGCAGAGCCCTGATGTAGCTGAAATAATGTTTGAAAGGTTGGAAAAAAATATCAGTGTTTTTATGTCCTGGTTGTGTTGACAAATGGGTTACACACATTTGCTGATTTTTGAAGTATCTGAAGCAAACTATCAGTATTTGAATTGAATTAATAGGGAAATGTCTTTCCGTCAAAGGGAGAGGTGCCTTAGGGGGAATTGCATATTGATTTAAAAAAAAGAAGCAATGGACCCCCAGCGTTTAAATGCACCTTCATTTGTTTGTTTGTATTGGAGTGATTTTGCCTCATTCATTATAAGACCCATTTTCAATTCTGTGATGTCCTTTTTATTAGGTTTCTCTCATATGTTTCCTCATCTTTACCAAAGATCAAATTCCTGCTGTATTTCCAGTGTTAAATAATGGTCCGTTGTTGCTGTAATCTGGACATTATCACATCAATTGGCCAACATGATCAGAAATCAAAGATCATATATTCAGAGTGATGTCTGTGCCGTGTTTTTGTTACGTGATGTTTTATCCCAACTCTTGCATGAACATTTGTCTTTATCAGAAACAATAAAACATATTACTATTATCAAGCATCTGTCGTGTGAACATTTGTGTTTTACATGGTTCCTTTGATTCCCTCCTGCTTCCACTCTTAGCTGAGCTTGGCTAAACAAATCCCAGACTAACTCTTGGTACTCAGACATGAAGTGATATCAAACAACACATTTGAGAACAAACATGCATGCCACCCTCCCTCCCAACTTTGTAGTGCTATTTAGTCCCAGATCAATTAGTTTCTTATGATACCAATATATGCACTCTAACTTGTCACAGCCTCTCAAAGACAACCCCAGTGGTCTCTGGCAGGAGTTGCCAAATCGATTTCAGGGGAGGCCCTGAATTGTGCAGACGCTGATCAGCAATTAAACCAGCTGATCAGCTGATCAACATGAACTAACCTCAGGGATCAAACTGCAGCTGCAGGTTTCATCTTCATCACCAGGTGTCACTGTGCTTTTTGATGACGTCACGTGCATAAACGCTAAATCCCGGTGAGTTTGACTGAGTGTCGCCGGGTGCGGTGGCGCGCGCCTATAATCCAAGTTACCGGGAGGCTGAGGCCGGAGGATCGTTTGAGCTCAGGAGCTCTGAGCTGCAGCGGACTATGTCGATCGGGTGTCCACACTAAGTTCGGTATCGATATGGTGCTCCTGGGGGAGCCCGGGACCACCAGGTCGTCTAAGGAGGGGTGCACCGGCCCAGGCCGGACACGGAGCAGGTCAAAGCCCCCGTGCCGCTCAGTAGTGGGATCGCGCCTGTGAATAGACGCTGTAGTGCAGCCTGAGGAATACAGCGGGACCCGCTCTTTTTACACTCTGGACACTCTTCAACACACAGCTGGGACACACACACGCTCAACAACACTGTCTTTACATGTTACAGCAGCTCCATCACTGCTGCTTCACTGTCTTCTTCCCATGGAAACCTGCACAAACCGCTGCTCTTTCTTTGTCTACAGCGGCTCCACCTGGAGGAAGGAGACATGAGCATCACCCACAGCACACACTGCAGCTTAAGGTTAAAATAACTCCAGATGTTTAGTTAAAAGACTGAACTACACAGCTGTACCTGCAGTAAAAGCCCCACAACCAGATATTCCAACTAACCTACTTATTACATTGTGTGCTATAGTTAAATCAATAATAATAATGTATCATATTTTATTAAGGAACCACATGATATATGTAAAATCTTAAAGGCCTTTCACACAAGAAATCCACTAAAAACATGACTGACATTATTATTTTTTTCATAAATAAAAATGAAATAAATTAATTAATTTAAATACTATTATTATGAATAATAATAATACGTTGAACTTCTATAGCACTGGATACACAAAGATACTTTACGAAAACAACAATGTATATATTATTATTATATATTTTGATATTATATTTAGTTTTATGCCGATAATATGAATCTTGATCCCCCCTTAGAGCGAGGTGTGACGGTAAAAACACACGTGCACAGAGCGCACGTGAAGGATTCCATGGTTGCTATGTTTTGTCTCCACGTGCATCTTTTATGAACATCATTGTTTAAACAAAAACAAAACCTCCAACGGTCAAGAAACGTTTTTCTCTCAAGTTTCACTCGACGCTTTCTTTCCCAGAAAGACTTTTAGCGCCGACTTGTTCCTGAGACTCGGATCAAAGACTCGGAGAGACTGAGGAGAGACTGAGGAAGCAGCTCCAGCATGGAAGATGTGAGCTTTGACCTCTGACACGGTTTCTTTTCTCAGTCTGACCGTGGAGGCTTTCAAAGCCTTCACTTCACTTTGAACAGGCTCTAAAGTGACCTGAAGGGACATGAACACGGACCACTGCTAAACAGTCTTTATCAATATTAATATGATATTCATATTAATAACCTGTATTACAGGGAACTGTACCGATCAACTCATCTAAAAAGACAAGAATAAACAAGAAGACATATTTCATCTCTTTATGTAGGCATATCTAATTATTAATATATCCTATAAATGGATATGTTTCATTTTTCTTTGACTGAATTTAAGTCTTGAGGCTTTGAAAAGTTGGTTCAGTGAAATCTAAGAAAAACCCCTAGTATTGCAGTAAAGTCGTTGGTGTAATCTGAAAAGTGCTTTTCATACAGATTGTTACAGTGTTGACGCGTTTCACCTCCTCTCTGAAAATAAAAGACTGCACCTTCATGCATTTGAGTGAACTGCTGCTGCACTGAAGAGTAAAGTGCTGTTTCAAAGACACCACAGTGCATCTTTCTCAGTAGTAGCACCCATTCACAGTGGTTCAGTGATAGTTTTAGTGCTGTTAATGTGATGAAACTGACATTTACATACAGAGCAGAAAACAGCTGGTTTGTTTCAGGGAAACCTCAGTAATCTCAGCCTCAGCGGGTTGAAGGGTTCAGTTGAATATCTAAATAAACAGCATTGTGTTGAATTAGAGTCCAGTCCTAAATGCAGGTTAATCATTACAGACTGAGGAGCCATCTCGCCTCCACGACCACAAACCCCGCAAGAGAAAGCGCAGCAGGAGCCAAAAGAGCCCCAACACCAACAAGGTACAACAGCAGTAAAAGTGTGTATCCTGAGAGATTTGATAGGAGTTTGAGCTTATTTTACATATTATTTTGAACATTATCTTTAGTGTGTAGTGTAGTGCTTTGATACCTGGTTATAAATGACTGTATTTGCCCAAACGTCTGTGGATATAAAGTACATGCATGCTACATATTATAAAATAACACCAAAAAACCACATGGCAGAAAACTGTGATGTCATGATTGAGACACTGGGGCCACCACGACATGACGCGTTACAGTGTGTCACACACTAAAGTTTGAAACCATGCACAAAGAGATCTTAAGTTAACTTACATGTGTTGACCTGAAAATATATTTCTGACGTCATATGTGACTGTGAAACAGAGCATTCATGGAAAAGAGCATTCATGCTCAGCACATGTGCCATTATACAAAATAAGAATAATCACAAGACCAAAACAAAGATGAGAATGAGTGGAAAAGCAATAAAATCATCATTAATCATCAATTCCTGACGCACTGCATATTAATGCGCTTTACATTTAAAAACACTTTCTTGAAGAATAAAAGGATTTGAAAATGAAAATGTGGACTTTGCATGTGTCTTTAGGACAATTTTAAGTTCAAAAACAACAGTGAAAAACACCATTAAAGAAATGAGAAACGTGCACAGAAAAAGTCCTCCTCAGCCAGGTGTTTTGAGATCATTTGTGTCACTAGAGTTCAGATTGTGCTGCTTCAGGTGCAGCTGTGTGTGTTGTGTTGCATTCAGGGCTGTTGTAATTCTGCACACTGTGAACAAACACAGAGGATCGCAGTGGACTGCAGAGTTTATCCTGGACTCAGGATCAGAGGTTTTTTACTTAATTATGTAAATGAAGGTGTAGCAGCTGTTTATTAGTCATGGGTTTATTTCTTTCTTTTGCGTGTCCGATATTATATATATATTTGCTTTCTTTGAACTAGATACATTTTGTATTTTCCTTTCCTTTATTTCTTTGGTTTGCTTAGTTGCTTTAGTTTAGTCTATTTAGTGTGTTTGTGTTTTATTTTGTAAGAACTGGGCAGCACCATTAGTGAGCCGTTAGGTTAGATTGTTCCCTTGTAACTCGACATAAAACAGATTATTATCAATAATGTGGAAGTGAGTGGAGATATTAGACAGTAGAAAGTTCTCGTCTCAGTGCCTCTAACATCCTGCTGGATGAGCCTGATCTCTAAGTATGAAGCCCCCCAGCTGGGGTCATGTTGGGAGGAAGTGTCTCGATGTGCTGGAAGAAAACCGAGGTCTTCAGCTTCTGGCAGGAAGTCCAGTCCCCTGAAGACTGAAGACTGAAGTGTGGAAGTTTAAAACAGACGGGTGTCTCGGCTCGCTGCCCTGCACCTTGTTCAGCTGAGAAACCATGTAAAGGTAAGAGGTCATCATGAATAATCCGATGAGGACATTAAAGGAGCATCCCTACAGTCTAAACATCACCCAGGACAAGACGTCTAACCTCCTCCTTGCCAGTGTTGCCATGACAGCCAGTCACATCCACATGTTGCTGGATGTGCTTCCTCATATTGAACCGTGTCCGTCTCCTGGAAGCTGCACTGACGTCTGTCTCCAGTGTCTCTGGCTGCTCTGCAGGCAGCTGACCCACTCACTGTTTGTCCTCATGCAGGTCTTCATGCGCTGCCTGGATGAAGAAGAGTTGTTCTGCTCGGTCGGTGCGTTTGGTTCCGCCTTGGTCGGTGCGTTACACTAAGTGATCAGTAAGTTTGATGTGTGGCTGCTCAGAGACCAGTGGGATTGGTTGTATGATGAGAAGTGTGGATAGAAGTGGAGAGGAAGTGTGTTGTGAGTGTTCAAAGTCTGATTTCTGGGGGTAAGCCACCTGATCCTGACACACCGCAGGATCACTTGAGTGAGTCTTGATGGCACAAACAGCAGCCACACTCATTAAACATGTGGCATTAGCTGTGTCAAGTCTTTTCCCTCAAATCTCTGGGTTTTAGTTCATAAAAGAGTTTTCAGTTTCATGAACATTTCATTTTTAGTTTGAACAGACGTGGTCTTTGATTCACGCCTCCATAAAACACTGGTGGAGACCCTGCAGCTCCTGATTGGCCACCAGCTGACACTGATTGGACAATTAACAAATTATGGGATGTGCTGCAGTGGCTCCTGCTGTTGCTAGGAGACAAAAATAATAATTTAACCTGACCTGAAGAGTTTTATTTCATCTATACTCTATATTGGTCAGACCAGACTGAAGTCCCATCTCCTCTAATGTGAAATAATAACTGCTGAATACATGTTTCCATTCAAACATTGATTAAAAACATTTGCAGCACAAGTAACGCATCGAGTTCAAAACAGTGACTTCAAGCTCTGACAGTATAGATTATATAGTTTTAGTAATTCTATAATAACTGTTGGTATAGTAATCATTAAGTAATTATAATGAACCCGTGTTCAGATGAAATAAAGCGATCCATCCAGATGTAAAGCAGTGATGTTACGCAGCCGTCTGAAAGGACTTGAACTGAACCAGTGGGACCTGCTCCGTTACTTTCTCCCTCTGTTCATCGCTCCACAGGCTTCTGAACGCAGGAAGAGACAGAGGCAGCAGGAGAGCAGCTCCAGAGGCCTCGAGGAGCCTCCAGAGAGAAGACTCCGTGAGAGTGATGCCGTCCTGTCTGAGCCCAGCCCCGGCCCGCAGCCCTCCACCTCCACCTCCACCCCAGAGGCCCGGCCGGAGGAGGTCCAGCTGGAGGTGAGTGCTCCAAATGTGTCCACGACGTCTGGTTTCCATCTGCCTCCTGTTCCTCTGTTGGTCACAACCACTCTGTCCTGGCTCCATGGTCCCCACATTCATCCCACACTCCTGCGTCAGTCTAAAGGGTGTAGTTTTAACCAGTTTGACACCACCCCTCTCTCTCCAGGAGCCCGTGGAGGACGTTGAGTACGATGACGTCATGGCCTTGCCCCTCTTACCCGGACCCCAAACCCCTGCCTTTGATGCGGTGGCCGAGATGGTTATGGCGTGGCTGACTGACTCTCCATTCAACCCGGAGATGTGACAGTACCACACACACACACACACACACGCACACGCACACCCACACGCACACACACGCACACATACGCATGCACACATGCACACATGCACGCACACACACACGCACACATGCACACATGCACACACACACACATACACACCTTTAATATTTAATTGTTTTAGTGTGTTGCTAAGTTAATAATTTCATAGTTTTACATTTTTTATTCCTTTTTAGTTTGTGGGTAAGTTTTATTCCATTTGTATTTAGTGCGTTCATAGGTTTTACATTTTTCTTATTCCTTATTGTTTTGATACGTTTTGACTATGATTCATATTTAGTGTGTTTAAGTTTGAACTATTTTACTGCTGTTTAGTTTGTAGATACCAAGTAAGTATTCACACTCACTGACACTTTCCTAAACAAGAGTCTAAAAAACAAAACCTCAGTAATTATTAATTTGCTCGTCACTAAATCCTGACAGCACAGTGAGACAGGCGAGCTGTGGAAAAGTCCGTACCTCTGCATCGAGCTGCTGCTCCCTGTCTGCTCCTGACGGCATCTGAGCGACCCCCAGCCTTTCACCACGGAGCCGTCTCTGACCCAGTAACAGTGATTCTGACTCCACTTTCTCATTTGAAACGTGTTTCTGAAAACACTTTGTGAGATAGAAGTCATACAGGAACAGATGTAATCAGGACTGTGTGGTTTCACAGTCTGAGTTCATTGATGCTGAATCAGAGACTCCTCTGCTCTGATGTGGTTCAGGGTCGTTGCAGTGAAATCTTGCAGATGCCATCAGAGGGAACCCCAGAGTTACATCACAGCTCCACAAATGAAAAAACAAACACAACATGTTGTTTTTTTGGGCCAGTTGCACTTAAAGCGTAATTTATACTAATTTAACTTTTTTTTCAGTCAGCCAACATAATTCAGCTTTCTCTTTTTGAAACTTTGTGGAGGAAGAACAGAGCTTTCAGAAGGTCTGTTTGCAGCGTTCCTTTAAACCTGGTTGTTGCTGCAGTGCACACGTCACAGACTTTCAAAGACAAGAACAACATTCTCCACCTTATACTGCACCTCTACACCCTAAAAAACATGTTCCATGCAACCCCTGAACCTCCACCTGCAGCCTCTGTCAGCAACCTGCAGCCTCCACCTACAGCCTCTGTCAGCAAACTGCAGCCTCCACCTTCAGATTGTGGTAGACAGTTGTAACCTGAACCTCCACCTAAAGCCTCTGTCAGCAACTTGCAGCCGCCTCCACCTTCAGATTCTGGTAGACAGTTGTAACCTGAACCTCCACCTAAAGCCTCTGTCAGCAACCTGCAGCCTCCACCTGCAGATAGTTGCAGACAGCTGCAACCTGAACCTCCACCTACAGCCTCTGTCAGCAAACCTGCAGCCTCCACCTGCAGATTGTGGCAGCCAGTTGTAACCTGAACCTCCACCTACAGCCTCTGTCAGCAACCTGCAGCCTCCACCTGCAGATTGTGGTAGACAGTTGTAACCTGAACCTCCACCTACAACCTCTGTCAGCAACCTGCAGCCTCCACCTGCAGATTGTGGCTGACAGTTGTAACCTGAACCTCCACCTACAGCCTCTGTCAGCAACCTACAGCCTCCACCTGCAGATTGTGGCAGCCAGTTGTAACCTGAACCTCCACCTACAACCTCTGTCAGCAACCTGCAGCCTCCACCTTCAGATTCTGGTAGACAGTTGTAACCTGAACCTCCACCTACAGCCTCTGTCAGCAACCTGCAGCCTCCACCTGCAGATAGTTGCAGACAGCTGCAACCTGAACCTCCACCTACAACCTCTGTCAGCAACCTGCAGCCTCCACCTGCAGATTGTGGCTGACAGTTGTAACCTGAACCTCCACCTACAGCCTCTGTCAGCAACCTGCAGCCTCCACCTGCAGATTGTGTCAGCCAGTTTTAACCTGAACCTCCACCTACAGCCTCTGTCAGCAAACCTGCAGCCGCCTCCACCTGCAGATAGTTGCAGACGGCTTCAACCTGAACCTCCACCTACAACCTCTGTCAGCAACTTGCAGCCGCCTCCACCTTCAGATTCTGGTAGACAGTTGTAACCTGAACCTCCACATAAAGCCTCTGTCAGCAACCTGCAGCCTCCACCTGTAGATAGTTGCAGACAGCTGCAACCTGAACCTCCACCTACAGCCTCTGTCAGCAACCTACAGCCTCCACCTGCAGATTGTGGCAGCCAGTTGTAACCTGAACCTCCACCTACAACCTCTGTCAGCAACCTGCAGCCTCCACCTTCAGATTCTGGTAGACAGTTGTAACCTGAACCTCCACCTACAGCCTCTGTCAGCAACCTGCAGCCTCCACCTGCAGATAGTTGCAGACAGCTGCAACCTGAACCTCCACCTACAACCTCTGTCAGCAACCTGCAGCCTCCACCTGCAGATTGTGGCTGACAGTTGTAACCTGAACCTCCACCTACAGCCTCTGTCAGCAACCTGCAGCCTCCACCTGCAGATTGTGGCAGCCAGTTTTAACCTGAACCTCCACCTACAGCCTCTGTCAGCAAACCTGCAGCCTCCACCTGCAGATTGTGGCAGCCAGTTGTAACCTGAACCTCCACCTACAGCCTCTGTCAGCAACCTGCAGCCTCCGCCTGCAGATTGTGGTAGACAGTTGTAACCTTAACCTCCACCTACAACCTCTGTCAGCAACCTGCAGCCGCCTCCACCTTCAGATTCTAGTAGACAGTTGTAACCTGAACCTCCACCTACAACCTCTCTCAGCAACCTGCAGCCTCCACCTGCAGATTGTGGCAGACAGTTGTAACCTGAACCTCCACCTACAACCTCTGTCAGCAACCTGCAGCCTCCACCTGCAGATAGTTGCAGACAGCTGCAACATGAACCTCCACCTACAACCTCTCTCAGCAACCTGCAGCCTCCACCTGCAGATTGTGGCAGACAGTTGTAACCTGAACCTCCACCTACAGCCTCTTTCAGCAAGCTGCAGCCTCCACCTGCAGATAGTTGCAGACAGCTGCAACATGAACCTCCACCTACAGGCTCTGTCAGCAACCTACAGCCTCCACCTGCAGATTGTGGCAGACAGCTGCAACCTGAACCTCCACCCACAGCCTCACCCAGCAACCTTCAGCACCTGCCTCTGCCTGAGGTTTAGGTTGTAGCTTTTTGTCGAAATCTGCAACCGCCTCCTCCACCTGCAGATTGTGGCAGACAGCTTCAACCTGAACCTCAATCTACGGCATCATTCAGCAACGATCAGCCCCTTCCTCCACCTGTAGATTCAGGTTGAAGCTTTTTGTCAAAATCTGCAGTCTCCACCTCCACCTGCAGATTGTGGCAGACAGTTGTAACCTGAACCTCCACCTACAGCCTCAGTTCAGCAACCTTCAACCTTTAGCCCCTGCCTCCACTTGAGGTTTAAGTTGTAGCTCTTTGTCAAACTCTGCAGTCACTGCAGATTCTGGTAAATAACTATAAACTGAACCTCCATCTGCAGACTCTTTTCAGCCACCATCAGCCGCCTCCTCCACCTGTAGGTTCAGGTTGCAGCTTTCTGTCAGAATCTTCAGTCTCTGCCTCCACCTGCAGATTCTTGGAGACAGCTGAAACCTGAACCTCCACCTACAGCCTCTGCCATCAACCTTCAGCTGGCGCCTCCACCTGCAGATTCAGGTGGCAGTTTTCTCTCAGAACCTGCAGTCTCCACCTGCAGATTCTGGCAGACAGCTGCAGTCTGAACCTCCACCTACAACCTCTGCCTGCAACATGTACCCACTGGCACCACCAGATATTCTGAGACCACCTACAACATCCAGGAAACTGCTGTGTTCATCAACACTGACAGATACTAGCTGAAGGGTGCAGCTTAAACCTCTACCTCTACAGCCGTTTACACCTCCTCCTTCACCTCACCAGCAGATTCTGGTATCCATGCTGTGTAAGGTACACAACATCTCACCTAAAGAGCATTGAAAACATCATGAAGAGGCAGAGGTAAGACACACATTTCAAACATCTGCAAAAGGAACAACAATAAATATGAAGACGTAAGTGGAAGAGCAGAGGCCACACACACACACACACACACACACACACACACACACACACACACACACACACACACATACACACACAGACACACACAGAAACACACACACACACACTCACTGTGGTAAATGTAGTGTAGATGACATGCCAACAGATAACTGTGTAATAATAGTCTGGCTGGCTCATGGATTAAAGCAGCCTTCATGTTGAATTTGACTCTGTGTTCTTCTTCTCACAGGTTTTGTGTCATGTGAAGCACACAGACATCAGCATGAGCTCACATTATCTGGAGAACAGATGCTGAACTTCATCCACCACAAAGAGCTCCTCTTCCTCCCACAAGGCTTTGCAGTTCAGGTACTATTACCAGTGTGATGTGCATCAGTATGAGGTGACTCCGTGTCTGTCCATTCATTTTCAGTCACGCAGATTTCTTTAAATGCATGTTAGTGAATGCATCAAGTAAAAACATTAAAGTCACATCATTTCATATCTCTGTAGAGCTTCTTAGAATAATATCTGTGGTGTAAACTCAAATGTCTGATGGTGCTGTACGAGATATTTACACAAGACATTTTCTCTGGTTTTCTCCAGGTCCTGATGGACTTCACACACTTTCTACAATTCCTTCTACAAGAGCTGTGCACCAGAGATGCTTGTTTCTCCTCCTCACCGTCAGTCCCTGTTCTTCTCAAAGCTCAATAAAGTCCATCATCTCTGCAGTCATCAGATCATTCCAGTCCACAAGAATCATCTTAATATTTCTCCCTTTCTTACCAATATTTGCAGACAACCATGTCAGACTCACAGTCCTGTGTCCTCACATTATTTAAAGTTTCACCCAGTGTGTCTGTTGAGTTAAACATTCGAGATGTTGGGGTTCACCTTTAACAACAACCTTCAGTTATTTCTCTGTACTGAGTTCACTTCAGTAAAATGCAGCTCAACACAACAGTTTATCAGTGATGCACTAATGCAACAAAGACTTGATACACATGTGAGGATCAACTCTAGGAACACTGACAACATCTGTCTCCAACAAGAAAACTCTGTCTTTGAAGTAGATTTGAATCTGCAGGCTAATACTACTATAGGCCACTACTGCTCATATATTATTATTTATTGTTTGAATGAAGTGTCTTTTTCTTTATTTCAATTCAGTCTCAGATCGAGAAAATAAATTATTGTATCATGCAACCTGCTGAAGAACCTTTGTTTTGTAACCTGTGAATGCAGACAACAGAAAGGAAAGCTTATAATAAACTCACCGCGTTATAAAACATGTGATGATGTTTTAATGTTTACTGAAATAACTGATCAGTGAGGGAGTTTCAGGGAAATGTTTCAGACGCTGATGAGCATGAACCCAAAGAGGTTCTGATCATTAACATGAACTAACCTCAGGGATCAAACTGCAGCTGCAGGTTTCATCTTCATCACCAGGTGTCACTGTGCTTTTTGATGACGTCACGTCCGTAAACACTAAAGCCCGGCGAATTTTGCTTATTGTCGCCGGGTGCGGTGGCGCGCGCCTGTAATCCAAGTTACCGGGAGGCTGAGGCCGGAGGACCGTTTGACCTCAGGGGCTCTGAGCTGCAGCGGACTATGTCGATCGGGTGTCCGCACTAAGTTCGGTATCGATATGGTGCTCCTGGGGGAGCCCGGGACCACCAGGTCGTCTAAGGAGGGGTGCACCGGCCCAGGCCGGACACGGAGCAGGTCAAAGCCCCCGTGCCGCTCAGTAGTGGGATCGCGCCCGTGAATAGACGCTGTAGTGCAGCCTGAGGAATACAGCGGGACCCGCTCTTTTTACACTCTTCAACACACAGCTGGGACACACACACGCTCAACAACACTGTCTTTACATGTTACAGCAGCTCCATCACTGCTGCTTCTTCCCATGGAAACCTGCACAAACCGCTGCTCTTTCTTTCTCTACAGCGGCTCCACCTGGAGGAAGGAGACACGAGCATCACCCACAGCAGGCACTGCAGCTCCACACACACACACACACCCACACAGATTAACATTAAACTCTTAACGTTGGCACACAGACCACTTGTCTCTCCGAAGCTGCAGTGAACTCAGTTGTAAATGTACAGTGAAGATGTTTGTTGAAGTCCCCACGTCTACAGTTGGTGGTTGTACAGTTTCGAGAGGCTGTGATTATCAAAGAGTCACAACAGCTCATTTTATTTCAAATATCTTTTATTGGAATATGATCAGTCGGAATAGTGATGGATTACATTAGCTTCTTTTCTGTTTTTTTCTAACCAATTACCAACTGAAACCCTAGGTGCACTCATAAAAGGAAAGAAAAAAGTTAAAAAAGTCAAATAAATAAATAAACAGAAAGAGAGACAAAAAAGAAGTGAAAAAACATACACACATACCCAGAATAAGCAATGTACAGATGGGAGGAAAGGGGGTTAGGTGTTTACATGTAGTGCATACAGTTGACCTAGGGCATACTTGTCTTCTATTCAGAGTTGTTAGATGGTATGAGTTCGATAAAGTCTGAGTCAGAGTGGACTGATTCTATAAATAGGGGCCAAGTTTTTCAAAAGTCTTCCAGCTTCTCTTCTAGGGCAAACCTGATTCTCTCCAGGTGGAGAAGGCTTGTTAAGTCATTGATCCAGTGTTTTGTCGAAGGGATTTCCGGTTTCTTTCAGTACTGCAGCAAGACCTTCTTCGCTGTTATGAGGCCATATGAAATAAAATGTTTCTTAGGGTTCCTTGGTGTATTCAGACCGTCTGTTGTACCTAAAAATGATCAGCTTGTTCTACCAGTTACCATGGAGAAGATGTTGAAAACATCCTCCCAATATTTCGTCACTCTTGGACACCTGACCAGACTGTGTGATAGAGTGCCTTCTGCAGAATTACGTGTATCACATTAAGGTGATATTTCTGGAAAACACTATGAAGTTTGCTTTTCGAGTTTTACAACCTACGCAGTAACTAAACTTGTATTAAACTTGTGTCATTTAAAAAAGTCTCAACATTTTTAGATTGAATGCCCAGTAGGACCATAAAAAGTTGGTAACCCCAGTCCACCCTCTGATCTATGCCTGCAAACGTGTTGTTTGTTTATTCTGTGGCTTTTGTAATCCAAAATAAAGGCAATATAATTGCATCCCCAAGACCTTGGGGATGAAAGTTGGGAGATTTGGGGAAAATATGAGATTTGTGGCAGGAAAATCATTTTTATGACGTTAATCCTACTTATCATGGAAATTGGCAAATCATTTTAAAATGTAATTTTCTTTTTTAATTCCACAATGAGAGGAGTAAAATTTGCATCATGCAGCAATGTAAATTTCCTAGTAAGCCCAATTCCCTGGTATATAGACCTTTCCTTTTGAATTTTGAATGGAGATTGTACTAACTAAGGAGGGTCCTGCTCCCTTAAATGCATAAGATAACTTTTGTTCCAATTCATGCGGTTCCCAGAGAAGGAGCCAAATGCCCTAATTAGGACCAAGATGTTCTGAAAACGTGTCTGAGGTTTGGTAATATAGAGCAAAATGTCGTCCACATACAAAGACATTTTATTTGAATAGTTTTCAGTGACAGAGCTATGAATCTCTGGGTGGGTGCAGATTCGTTCAGCTGAGGGTTCAAGGATAAGAGCAAATAACAGAGGTGAGAGTGCACAACCCTGCCTGTTTCATCTGTAAAGCCTGAAGTTTGGAGATAAGTTCCTATTTGTGAGAATTTGGGCATACGGAGACGTATATAATATTTTAATCCATTTAATGAAATTATTTCCCAGATTTAATTTTTCAAGCATTTCGAACTTATATGCCCATTCCACTTGGTCCACTTTTCCCTTCCCAACATTTAGCCTAACTTTGGATCATAATTAGCCTCCTTCCAGACACGCCAGCATGACGTTATTGGGATCGATGGATTCCTTAGATCATTTAGCTGTTTATGATACCAGTATATGCACTCTAACTTTGAATTAGACCCCGTTACAGCCTCTTAAAGATGACCCCACGGGCCTCTGGTTGGGGTGGCAGCAGGAGTTGCCAATGTCAGGGTTAAAAGATGTTCTAATAATAAAGATTGAGATGATCAGTTATTGTATCAAGCAACCTGCTGAAGAACCTTTGTTTTGTAACCTGTGAATGCAGACAACAGAAAGGAAAGCTTATAATAAACTCACCGCTTTATAAAACATGTGATGATGTTTTAATGTTTACTGAAATAACTGATCAGTGAGGGAGTTTCAGGGAAATGTTTCAGACGCTGATGAGCATGAACCCAAAGAGGTTCTGATCATTAACATGAACTAACCTCAGGGATCAAACTGCAGCTGCAGGTTTCATCTTCATCACCAGGTGTCACTGTGCTTTTTGATGACGTCACGTGCGTAAACACTAACACCCGGTGAGTTTGACTGAGTGTCGCCGGGTGCGGTGGCGCGCGCCTGTAATCCAAGTTACCGGGAGGCTGAGGCCGAGGACCGTTTGAGCTCAGAAGCTCTGAGCTGCAGCGGACTATGTCGATCGGGTGTCCAGACTAAGTTCGGTATCGATATGGTGCTCCTGGGGGAGCCCGGGACCACCAGGTCGTCTAAGGTGGGGTGCACCGGCCCAGGCCGGACACGGAGCAGGTCAAAGCCCCCGTGCCGCTCAGTAGTGGGATCGCGCCTGTGAATAGACGCTGTAGTGCAGCCTGAGGAATACAGCGGGACCCGCTCTTTTTACGCTCTGGACACTCTTCAACACACAGCTGGGACACACACACGCTCAACAACACTGTCTTTACATGTTACAGCAGCTCCATCACTGCTGCTTCACTGTCTTCTTCCCATGGAAACCTGCACAAACCGCTGCTGTTACTTTGTCTACAGCGGCTCCACCTGGAGGAAGGAGACATGAGCATCACCCACAGCACACACTGCAGCTCCACACACACACACACACACAGATTAACATTAACCTCTTAACGTTGGCCGACAGAACATTTGTCTTTCAGAAGCTGCAGTGAACTCAGTTGTAAAACTACAGTGAAGATGTTTGTTGAATGCCCCACGTCTAGTTTCTAGTCAGTTTCAGCCCAGCCTCGACTTCCAGTCTCTGAACAGCTGAAGCCCCAACACCACTACGGACTTCAGCTGCAGCTCAAACCTCATGTGAGCTAATCCAGCTGCAGATTTATCACCATGATTATGCAGCATTATGCAGAACCAGTCTTAATACCCAAAGTACAACTACAAAAATGCGATGAGCTACAAAATATTAGTGAACAAAAACACTGCCACAGCAGTCCATGGTCTGAACAGCACAATTTTCTTTTTTTTCTTTTAAAGTAAAAGGCAAATAAAACACAGGCAGATGTGAATACTGTGGACAAGAATAGACAATTTATTGTGACAGGTATGAGGAAGAAAGAAGACAAATAAGTTCACGAATCAGAAAAGAAAAAGTAGAATTTGATTTAATAGATATATTACAAAATAATTCCAATAAGTGCTAAAATGTGCATTGCATTTTCTCAGGGCACCTCATTTGTTTGGAAGGATATAGGTTATTATTATGACGATTAGTATTTTAGTTTTATTTTATTCATTTTTTGTTAATATAAGTTATATTTCCACACTCAGCATATATATATATCTATATATATCTATATATATATATATATATATATATATATATATATATATATATATATATATAGATATAGATATAGATATATAGATATATAAATATATCCGTATTATCAGTTGGTGGCGGTAATGCACCAAAAAAATGGAAAAGACTAGAAGAGAAATAAAGAAGACGAAGAAGAAGAAGAAGGCTTCCTGTGCCGTGTGGATGTACTTCCGGTGTCGCCGTGCACATGTGATAAACAAGCATATGTATCCCGGGGAGCGCGAGCATGGACTCTTCGGCACAGTGGAATGATTTGCCCAAAGGTCCGAGTCTGAAGAACCTGACAGAGGGAGGGTTCGGGCTCCTGAAGGAGTCTCAACATGCTGCTGTTCAGCACTTGACTAAAGCTCACCTCGAGTCTTTCGACCAGGCTGTTACCGACGGACTCAGCCGCGTCGTGCAGGTCACTCTCTTTTTGAACAAAGTTATAAACTATATTACCTGTTATTGCTTTAAGATATGCTGAAACTACACGTCACTTAACGTTTCCGCATAAACTCTGCCCATTTCATTTTCTGCTCCAGTGACCTATGTGCACATTTTTATTTCTCTCAGTTAGTTCATCTCTTTGAATTACCCCATGTCAGTATTTTTCGTGCCAAGTTTCCAATGTTTTTGTGTGTGTGTGTGTGCGTGCGTGCGTGTGTGTGCGTGTGTGTGTGTGTGTGGTTTCACTTCTCTTTCTCAGGCCATCCCTCCATTGGAGTTCACCTTCAAAAATGACAGGATCAGCCTGGCGTTTGTTGAAGCCACCCTACACAACCCAATGGTCGCCAAGGGCAGCATCTGTAGTGAGATGAAGGTGTTTCCAGCAGAGTGCAGGGGCAGGAAATGTACATACAAAGGAAAACTGGTGGTAAGTTTGAGATATGTGCGGACGAGGAAGTGCTAAACCACCGGATTTGGCCAATTATACATCTGACCTATGTGTGAGCTACACTGGTCAGTTTCTTAATTGGGTGCGTTTTGTGTCATCTCAGGCAGACATCAGCTGGTCAATTAACGGAGTTCCCAAAGGCATCATCAAACAGTCCATGGGCCAGGTGCCGATCATGGTGAAGTCCAAGATGTGCAACCTGCATGGCATGTCCCCCAAAAAGCTTGTGCAACACCACGAAGAAGCAGAGGTTAGACACACATTTGAAACCTTCACAAGGTGAAAAGAAATGCATTGCGTGCAGCCATATTCATTCATCAAGGGAACTCCCTCTTTAACGTTAACAGGAAATGGGAGGTTATTTCATTGTGAATGGAAACGAGAAGGTTATCCGTATGCTCATCATGCCGAGGAGGAACTATCCTATTGCCATGTCAAGACCCAAGTGGAAGAGTAGAGGCCAGGGATACACTCAGTATGGTAAATATAACCTTTTGGATTATGTGAAAGAAGCAGTGTTTCCGAAACTGAACCTTATCAGAGATCCTTTATTAAATTTGAGAAGATGATTCACTCCTACAAAAAACTAAAACAGAATTAAACAAACTGAAATTCTTTCTTTATTTTGTTGTGCTTGAAACTGAAAAGTGATTTTTGATTTAACTTTAGACTGTGTCTGTTGGGGAACATTATTTGGATCTTTTGGACAATTATTTAAAAGACATTTTATGATGCCGAGTGTAGCTCATTTTGCAATACACTGATTTAAACGGAGTTTTCATTTTGGCTCTGGTTATTGTTATAATTGTGATCTTTCTCTCTGGTGATACCCTCAAAGCTGTAAACCTATGGGAAACAGTGGTGTAATAATCCTCTATTTTACATTTATTAGCTGTACAATTACAGCTGCATCTCCTTTTTAAAATTGTCATCTGAAATACCTTCTCACAGGTATTTCCATGCGTTGCGTAAAGGAGGAGCACACAGCCAACAACATGAACCTACATTATCTGGAAAACGGGACTGTGATGCTGAACTTCATCTACCAGAAAGAGCTCTTCTTCCTCCCACTAGGCTTTGCCCTTAAGGTGGGAAAAATGGTTGTGTTTTAGAAATGAACAAGTGTGCATTATTCATTTGTAAGTGAACAAAGAGATTATATCTTGGATGTAGATAATATAACATATATGAACACTTTTGGCGCTGTATGATATGTTTTAACAGCTCATTTTGCTCTGTGCTGTCCTCCAGGCCCTGGTGGACTTCACAGACTTCCAGATCTACCAGGAGCTGATCAAGGGCCGTGAGGACAATTCCTTCTATAAGAGCTGTGTGTCCGAGATGCTGCGCGTTGTCATGGAGGAGGACTGCACCACCCGCAGCAAGGTGCTTAATTACCTCGGAGAGCGCTTCAGGGTTAAGATGACCCTTCCTGAGTGGTACACAAACGAACAGTGTGCCAACTTCCTGCTGAAGTATGTTTTTTCTGACGGATTTTCTCTATCGACAGCCTGACAAACAACACTGTTGTGTTGTTCGGTACGTCATGTTACATTAGTTGTATTCTGTTTTGACCAGGGAGTGCATCTGTATCCACCTGAAGTCAGACATGGAGAAGTTTTACCTGCTGTGTCTGATGACCAGGAAGCTTTTCACGTTTGCCAAGCAGGAGTGCATGGAGGAAAACCCCGACAGCATCATGTGTCAGGAAGTGCTCACTCCTGGTCAGCTCTATCTCATGTTTATGAAGGTGAGGTCATGAAGTCATCTGAGCGAGCACTGAGTGATGTGGAAGGAAAACGTTATTTGGAATGTTATTTTATTGTGGATTTAACCCGTATAATATTCAAACAGGAGAGAATGGTTGCCTGGTTGCAGTCTGTGAAGCTGTCCTTTGACAGGAGGGGTAGCAAACTGACGGGATCATGGACCGCTGAACACATAATAAAGATGTTCAACATGGGCACTGACCTGACCAAACCATTTGAATACCTGTTAGCCACTGGGAACCTCAACTCTAAGACAGGTACGGCCATTTGAGTTAAGTTTGCGTACATGTTGTAGTATAAAAATGTATTTCATCTGTTGGATAAACACTGTGTCCCTCTCTGTGCACAGGTCTTGGCATGCTGCAGAACACAGGCCTGTGTGTGGTAGCTGACAAGCTCAACTTCATCCGCTACCTGTCTCACTTCCGCTGTGTGCACAGAGGAGCCGCGTTCGCCAAAATGAGGACCACTTCTGTTCGTAAGCTGCTGCCTGAGTCCTGGGGCTTCCTGTGTCCCGTCCACACTCCAGATGGAGAGCCCTGTGGACTCATGAACCACATGACTGCCATCTGTGAGATTGTGGCACCGACTTTGGAAACCACATCCCTGTCCGCTCTGCTCTGTTCCCTCGGTGAGTCAACAAGTCTGCTTAATTAGCCATGAGGCCCCAATACACTATGAATCAAATGAGATTCTGTCACTAAACTTTGTCTGACAGTGCATGTCAGCTGGCTGAATTGTGTAATAGCACAACATCTTTTCTGTGTCTGGTGCTTTAGGTGTTACTCCAGTGGATGGATCTCTTGGTCAAACCTTTTCAGATTGCTACCCTGTGGTGTTGGACGGGGCTGTTGTAGGCTGGGTGGAGACTGAATTAGCCCCAGTTGTGGTCAACTCACTGCGCAGGTTTAAGGTATGTCCACTGCATAAGGTATACCATGTACACGGTCTGTACCACCCACATTGTGTGTGTGCAAAAAAGTGATATTTAAAACGAATACCTTCAGGTTCTGAAAGAGAAGAAGATCCCTCCCTGGACAGAGATTGTTCTGGTTCCAAAAACAGGCAAGGCCAGCTTGTATCCAGGCCTGTTCCTCTTCACAACACCCTGCCGTATGGTGCGACCCGTACGCAACTTAGCTGTTGGCAAGCAAGAGTTGATTGGTACCTTTGAACAAGTATGTGTAAACTCTGAATTAAAACGATGCTGTAGTAGTTGTATAAGCCCAGTACCTGAACACTTAACTGTTGCTTTGTTTTGCATTTTGGTTGCTGAAAGTTTTATTTAATCGTCTTTCTCTACCCTGCTCCAGCTTTACATCAATGTGGGCATCATGGAGGATGAGATCGAGCCAGGAGTGACCACGCACCAGGAGCTCTTCCCTCATAGTATGCTCAGTGTGGTGGCTAACTTCATCCCCTACTCAGACCACAACCAGAGTCCTAGGAACATGTACCAGTGTCAGATGGGTAAGTGTGAGACCACTGTGGGTTCGGCCATTTGCTGCATGTCTCCCCCTCTCTCTCACCCCATTTCCTGTCGGTCCTATATAATAAAGGCTTGAAAAACTGAATCTTAAAAAATCTTTTCAGAATTATTTTGAGGTGCTGCAAAGTGTTTTCCTTGTAAAGCTATGAAGCATTGTATCCATCAGAGATTAAACTCCTGCTCATTTCAGGTAAGCAGACTATGGGTTTCCCTCTACACTCGTTTATGGATCGCTCCGATAACAAGCTGTACCGGCTCCAGACCCCACAGAGCCCACTGGTCAGGCCCTACATGTATGACCACTACAACCTGGACAACTACCCGAGCGGCACAAACGCCATCGTGGCCGTCATATCCTACACAGGCTACGACATGGAAGATGCCATGGTGAGTAAACCACAATAGTTAATGTTATATTACCTGGTAGAAATGGAGTGAAATCCTAACAAAACTTGATCTCATTAGATTGTGAACAAGTCGTCATGGGAGAGAGGCTTTGCCCATGGAAGTATCTATAAGACTGAGCTGGTGGACCTGACAGACAAGGTGAGAGGAGAAGACAGTGTGGTGTTTGGGGCCAAGGCAGGCGACCCTAAAGTAAATGATAAACTGGATGCTGATGGACTCCCATACATTGGATCAACACTTCAGTATGGAGACCCCTTCTACAGCTACATCAACCTCAACACTGGTCAGACCTTTGTCAACTTCTACAAGTAAGCGTAAACATTTGTGTAGTAATCATTTCTTTAAACTAACATTACTTAAATTAAATAGATCTGTTTATATAGTGCTTTTCTCAGTACTCAAAGATAAAAAAAATAAATTAGACAATTAAACAGGAAGCACGTTAAACAACAATAGAACAAAAGAACATCACGTCAATAGAAAAACAGAGGGGGGAAGATGCCGTATTATAGTTGTTGTAGGCGATCCTGAAGAGATGGGATTGAAGCTGACTCTTGAATGAGGAGAGTGTTTCTGAGTTCCGGATGGCATGGGGCAGGGAGTTCCAGAGGGTAGGGACAGCGATGGCAAAGGCTCGGCCCCCCAGGGGGCAATATTTGGTTTGGTGATTGAGGTGAGATGGTTGGCGTCAGCAGAGCGGAGTGGGGGAGTGGCAATGGAGGAGATCAGTCAGGTATGAGGGTGCAAGGCTGTTTAGGGCTTTGATGGCGGTGAGGAGGATCTTGAAGTTGACACGTTGTTGTATGGGAAGCCAGTGAAGTTAACGGAGGATGGGAGTGGTGTGTGCTCTGGAGGGGGAGTGAGTGAGCAGTCGGGCGGTCGAGTTTGGCAGTTTATTTTATTTAAATTTACACAATATGTTTTTTCTGTGTTTTCTCCTAGGAGTCAAGAGGCCTGTGTTGTGGACAATGTAAAGATCTGCAGCAATGACAGTGGCTCAGGCCGTTTTAAACGTGTTTGCATCACCATGCGAGTGCCACGAAACCCCACCATCGGTGACAAGTTCGCCAGTCGTCATGGTCAGAAGGGCATCCTGAGCCGCCTGTGGCCGGCCGAGGACATGCCTTTCACAGAGAGCGGCATGGCTCCCGACATCCTGTTCAACCCTCACGGCTTCCCCTCCCGCATGACCATCGGGATGCTGATTGAGAGCATGGCTGGCAAGTCGGGCGCCCTACATGGCCTGAGCCACGACGCCACACCCTTCACCTTCTCAGAGGAGAGCTCTGCGCTCGAGTACTTTGGTAAAATGCTCAGGGCAGGTGGATACAACTTCTACGGCACAGAGCGGCTCTACAGTGGAGTGAGCGGTCTGGAGCTGGAGGCTGACATCTTCATTGGAGTCGTCTACTACCAGCGGCTACGTCACATGGTCTCCGACAAGTTCCAGGTGAGGACCACAGGAGCACGCGACAAGGTGACCAACCAGCCAGTGGGAGGGAGGAACATCCAGGGAGGCATCCGTTTTGGGGAGATGGAGCGAGACGCCCTGCTGGCCCACGGCTCTTCGTTCCTGCTTCATGATCGCCTCTTCAACTGTTCGGACAGATCGGTGGCTCAGGTGTGCATTGACTGTGGCAGCCTGCTCTCCCCTCTGTTAGAGAAACCGCCACCCTACTGGTCGGCCATGCGCCACCGTAAGACTGTCTGCACTCTGTGTGGTAAAAGTGACTCTATTGACTCAGTGTCTGTTCCTTACGTCTTCCGCTACTTTGTGGCCGAGCTCGCGGCAATGAACATCAAAGTCAAATTAGATGTTAAGTGAATTTTGCAGGACAACCAGTAAAGATACGTGACTTAATTGTGACAAATCAGAAGAAAGTATCTATTATGAAACTGCTGTCTGTTTTTTATTAAAGTGAGTCTTTATATCCTATGAAGCTTCTACAATTAACCATTCTAAAAAACAACTGTAAAGCCTTGTGTGTCAGAATAGCCAGGTTCCTGAGAAAATAACGAAAGCAGCATATGAGGGAATGTATGTGCTGACATCTGAGAAGGTGTGTAAAAATAGTTGAATAAAAAATATGCTGTACCAAGAATCAGGGTACATAGAGTAGGTCTAGACCACATTATGATTTATTTATGATTTACAGAGACCTAACAATTCTCCCGTGAGAAAACGGCAAATTGCAAAACAGCAACGTAGAATAAAAAGAACATTGCTTCCCTCTGGAATTAGAAGTATAAAGAAGCAGAAAATGGAAATACAAGTGAAGTACAAGTATCTCAAAATTGTACTTTAGTTATTTCCACGCAGTGTGTGAATAAACGGTCCATACCCAGTGCCCACACTTGCAGGTGCTGTCCGGACTATGTAGTCCTAAAACGATTATGTTGGTGTGTAAGATGCCTAGCAAATGCGTAAAACAAGTCAAAAGTGCCCTTGATGAAAGTTAGAAAAATTGATCATTCATTCATCCTTAAAGTTTTACATATCCATAGGTCAAAACGTCCTCAGAATCCCACCACACACAGTCTCAATCCCCAGTTGTCCTTATTTCAGCTGTTGCAGAATATCTGGCAGGTCCAGTACAGTAGAGATAGTGTAGTCTGGTTTCACTGAACCATCTAGCGCAGCACCTCCTGCACTGCTGATCCAAACTGTAGCTCTTACTCTGGCATTAAAGCCCCCCTGAATATCGGTGTCCAGAGAGTCTCCCACCATGACACAGTCCTGGGCCTCCACCTCCAGCATGTTGAAACACAAAGTAAAGATGGAGAGGAATGGTTTCTGCTCTGCATGTTCTCCCCCAATCACGATGGCATCGAAGAACTCCTCACATCTGACCGCCTCCACTTTCTCTCTCTGACACTGAGCATCCCCGTTGGTCAGCAGCAGCAGCTTGTATCTACTGCGCAGTTGTTTCAGGAGGTTGCATACTTCAGGGGACAGACCGAGATCCTCCAAGCGAGTATTTTTCCACAGGTAGTAGCACTGGGCTGCCAATGAGGGTGTGGAACAACTGCCCACAACCTCCTGGATGCTCTCCTTCCAGTGACCCACACGGACCTCATCAATGGATCTGCCAGCCGAGGAGTCAAAGCTCTCATTGAAAAGCTTCTGCTTGAACTTGTCACAGATGCTGCTAATAGTGTTGTCATCAAGGGCGAGTGTGGTCTTCAAAAATTCACTGGTCTGTAAGATTCAAATGCAAGAGATAACCTTTTAAAAATGAAAGCATTTATATCTCATACAGAAGAGTTCAGTGGTGGTAGAAACATCATTGTAGGCACCTCTGAGGACACTTCTTTAGGTGGATGTGGGACTTATCAACCATTTAGCATGTATAAATAATAAATACACATTTGGTCACAACCAGGATCTGAAAGTTACACTGTCAGATCATTTTAAAGACAATTCAATTTTATTTATAGTACCAAATTATTACAAAAGTTATCTCAAGACACTTTACATATAGAGTAGGTCGAGACCATGACTTATTTATGATTTACAGAGACCCAACAATTCCCTCATGGGCAGCAACAAGACACACAATCTTTAATAATAATTATTATTACTATAGTCATTATGCACAGTATTAATCCAGCAATCTTGTGCACAGCAACCTTTTAACAGGCAGGAACGCTGAACAGACCCAGCTCTATGGATCAATTATCACAAACAATACTTAATTAAACAATCAATTAACATTTTATATTATACATCAGCTTATATGCCTATTGTCTTCACATCTAAACCTGCGTGTCTAAAAACAGTGGAAAAAATATACATTGTTTAAAGCTAATCCAGGATTCATGATTGCCTCTTAACTACGGCCCTGGGGAGAGGTATTCAGAGCTCCCACTTATATTAAAGTAGCAATACCTCAATGTAAAAACTCAATTACAAGTATATGGCTAACATTCATAGTAAGTATTATTAAGAAAGTTTATATTATTAGAAGTTCTGACAGGTTAAAGACGAGCTGAGCTCTTCTAGATTGGATGAGATCACTATTCTCCATGAACAAATATTAGCAATAAAGATGTGAGCTGCCCCGCCCTAATAGGTGCAAATAAAACTAACAAGATAGGCCTTTCTCACACACGACATGTCACAGTAGGAGAAGCACAGGTGTAAATATAATACAATTAAAGATGGCTTTAATTCCCTTTAGCTGCTTCAATTTCATTTTAAAGCAGGGGTGCCCAATCCTGCTCCTGGAGGGCCACTGTCCTGCATGTTTTAGGTTTCTCCCTGATCTAACACACTTGAGTCTAACAACTTTCAAACCTTTGACAGGCTTCAGCTGCTTGATAACGAGCACATCGTTAGATTCAGGTGTGTTGGAGCAGAGAGAAACCTAAAACATGCAGGGCAGTGGCCCTCCAGGACCAGGATTGGGCACCCCTGTTTTAAAGACATGAAATCCTACTGGCCAGTTGAATCTGTTACAATGTACTCCTCTGCAGTGTGGAGGAGTGATCAAATGTAGAAAAAGTCAATTATAAGAATCTTAAATGTATACTTATGTACAGTGCTGGAGGAAATGGATGTTGTTTTGTCACTTTACACAGCTGCATGGCTGGGTCCCATGAATACAATGGTGCCATCTTACCGTAATTACAAGTAAATAAGTGACACCTGTGCTTTTCCTGCTTTTAAAGGCCTCAGTGACGCTGTGTACACACCCACACAGTCAGCTGAGAGGCGGTGTCAGGTCAGCGAAGACACCCGTGTGGGTGGACCAAGTACGAGTACCTCAAACATACAATAATGAGTGAATGTAGGCCTGTTTAAGATACTTTCCATTCTTTCGCCCGGTTGTTAGAGACAAGTCAACTGTATGATAGTCTTGAACACGCTACGTTGTAAACATGGAAACTAACTTTAAATGCTACATGTAAAATTTTTTAACGACTTTCACCTTTTGAATGGCCACTCCACCTGCTCTACTTGTTTCAATGAGCGTGTTGTCCAAGTCAAACAGTATCGCCTTCACGGATTTACCGTCCATCGCTGGAGGACACTGGTCATTCATTCCACGCTTACACCAAAATACTGGCTGCTTCCTCGCGGATGTACTGCCGGGTAAACTGCATGATGGGTGTTGTAGTTCTAGTGCATGCGCAGTAGTTGCACGTTTCTACCTCGAGAGGGCACTACTTGATCAAAAATATAAATGGAGAGAGCTGTCAGTGAGCTCTGATTTAGTGACTTAATAGTCTACATTAAATTACATTTAAATAAATCAAATGTGTGTCGACTATGGGAAATATGGGCAAGAGAGCTGCTTATACATAATCAACAGTACAGATGCCATATTACAGTTTTAAAATACTTTATAGATTTAAACCCTCCCATAACCTATTAAGGTTACCATGGTCCCTAGATCATACTTTCTTTTGTATTAATATTATTAGAAAGGCTTTTTTTTGTGGCAGTTTTCCAAGCCTTTATTATATAGGACAGCCAGGAAATGGGGTGAGAGAGACAGAGCGGGAGACATGCAGCAGAGGGCCACAGGTCGGAGTTGAACTCACAGGCGCTGCCTCCATGACCTTCAGCCTCTTGACATGGGGCGACTGCTCTAACCACTGTGCCACCAGCCACCCCAGAAAGGCTATAATTAAACAAAAATAATAAAAGGATTACATTCACATGACACATTTAAATACACCATAATAATATTAAAGTTATTCTTTTCTTTAAAAAAAAAAAAAGGCCAACATGAAGCACTTCGCCTTATGTCTCCATTACTACACTGTGTTTCAGACGCCACTCACCATTTTTCATTATGGAAAACTTTTCCATTTGTGGTGAGTGAACTGTAACTGGAGCCTGCTTATATTACACTCCAAAACTATTTATAGAAAGGAATAATTGAAATGGAAGAAGGAAGGAAAACAATCAGTCCATCATTTGTTTTAACGAAATGTCCTGTGTCACTCTTGACCGTGCATATTGCCACTTTAAACACAAATTCCGTGACACGCACTCTTTCAAAATCAAAACATGCCTCGATTCTTATGCAACCTGTCCTTTAACTCCTCTCTCATTTGGCAATGAGCCAGAGATTCACACGCAACAGTGTGAAGGCCTGCTGCACTACCAACCCTAATCTGAAATCACAACAATCCTTTCTCACATTACCTGACGGTGTTTTGAGCTCATGTGCTTGTGTCTTTAAGAGAAACCTGACCTAATTATTTCAAATACCTTGGACAAAATGTCAAAGATAAACTATAAATCAAGAAATGGTGTGAGAGGCCTAACCTGCTATTATCTATCAGAACAAACAACACCTACCACTTGCATGCGAAGGAGGAATATGCTTAAATGACAGACATGCAGCAAGTGAGCTCAAAACTTTTTTTTTTTAATTTCTCTTAACCTTAAAGAAGGAAGAAAGAGAAACATAAACAGTGAATGAGTGGAGTGCAAGTGTAGATGGCAGATGGAAATTCCCTTTTGATGTAGAGGGGGAAAAAAAGGAAGTAAATGACTCGCCTTACGCATGTGACTCTTCCAAGAAAGTGCAGGCATCTAAAGGCCCGGTGAGGCCTGGTGTCTTTGTCTGCACGACACCATTCCTCTTTTATCTGTGTGGGTGGCCGTGGCTGCACATAGTCACACGCTATCTCTCAGCCTGGCAAAGGCCGATTATTAAGGGTGTCACAACACCAAACACCTTATAGCCTCTCAGCAGGCAGATAACACCTAAGTATATTTGATCTGCCTTAATTTCCCCTTAGTTATAGGTCCCATACCGTCAAAAGTGAGATTTCTTTTTGTCTTTTTGGATTATTAAGCAGGTCGAGGTGCAAATACTATGAAATTATCAAAATGCTCAATCCACAGAGAAATTCACACAGCCAGTATTCAAAAACTGTGCCTTTAAACAAGCTGTGGGTTGTGATGTCACAACTATACTTTATATAATGCCTGATGAGGTGTCTTTATCCAACAGTCCGTTTATGCCAAATAAAAAAAGAAGACCATTCATTTATATTTTCATGCGTTTTGCTATTGAATTCTAAAGTTTTTTTTCACACAATAACTCTTTCTGTTAACACCCAGGGGTTTGACTAATACCTGGATATCGTAACGTTATGCTAGCAAGATTCAAAGTCAGTAATGGCTTAATGGCATATGGTTATGTGACAGTAGTTTAACATCAAGAGAAGCTTCATGTAAGTGTCGCCCAATTTATATCGATTTTCATGAACCAGTGATACGTCGGCGCTAAAACAGGGTGTTTCAGAAAGAGGGGGAATACCGGTATATTCAGACAGTATGAGAAAAACAACAACATTAAAGCATGTTTTAATAGAAACCAAAAATAAAAGTATGAACCTGAAAATGAGCATAATATAACACCTTAAAAGGCTTTTTTGTGGCCTTTTATGTTTTTGTGACCAACCCTTGGTTCTTTATAATTCATCTAGGCCAGTGGTGTTTCTGATCTATGGGTGCCTCTGTGGGTGTGTATGTGTGTATATGTGTTTCAGGAACTTATTACTTGGGATTCAAAGACTGTTAGCTACTTCTGGGTTTTAATTAATGTCGATGTCATCAGAAGAGAGATGAGCCCTGATTTGTAGTGACATATCCTGATCTCTGTGTGACTACAGGCACATATAATAGGAAATGGACAGGTCACCTAGAGTACAAATCAAGATATGGGTATTCCCTCACGCATATATAGCTCATCTGTAATATTTTTGACTGTGTGACACCACATTCATTATCTACAATCATCAAGCTGCTCTAAAAGTTGGAATCCTAAATTGAGCATTTTTCGGATCTGAAAGATTTAAATCAAATATGCCTACAATGCTCCTTCGATAGAAAGGAAAGCGATAACTGGAGCGGACCTTTCTTTGTCAAGATGCTCCCGTCTCTGACTACGGCCACACACACACGTAGATGTGAGATTTTATCGAGGCCAGGGGAATGTATGAACTACAGTCTAAATAGAGAAACACTGGTGTTCCCTAATAGCATTTGTCATGGTAACAAGGGGAGTCTGGCAACCTGCATATACACACAAACAAAAACAGCATGATCTGGGGCAGGATGGTGCCCCTTCAGGTGCTTATGCAATGCTCGGATGATCAAGGAGTGATATGCTTTTCTGCGAGGCTTATGTAAAATTTTGTTTTAGGGGCCTCATTCTCTCCTCACGTAGACGTAAAGCCTCTAAATGATGGTTGCGGTCGTTGACTCTGTACATCACAATACTTTGGCCATTTTCTTAGGGGGCTTTGGTGGACAAATACTGTATATTGCATCATTTGAAATGTGGCTGAGCTAAGTGTTCATAACAAGTCAGGACCTCCCATAGTCTGGCAGGCTTCCAGTAGCCGCCATCTCTGTCCTGATACACTTGAGATACTCCTGACCGGCCACTGAACCAGCGCAGCAATAGGGAGGGAGACGAACTATGTGTGGTTACTGGAGTATGACCCTGAGAGCCTGGACCCTGCGGGATCAACCAATCACAATCCAGTTCTGGCTGGGACACAGCAATGTCAATAACGAATGTGCGTATGTAAGCACGTTCACAGAAAAAAATCCAACCGGTAAATAAATCACAGACTTTTGAACAATTTTGCCCCTACTACTTCACTTAAAACAGAACTGTGCTTGACTCTAAAACTCATTTATATTGATTGACACTCCTGAATGTTCACTACCAGTATTGTAACTCCAGTTTGTTCTGAGGTAAATCCCATACAGAGATGAGGATGTTAAAACGTACCTACAAATTCTGCATAATTGTGCCTTTAAGTCATCTATGAGTCTAATTTCTGTCAGAGACCAGCAAGTTGCAACAACCTGAGCAGTTCTCTGGCACTGCTCTGTTGGCATGTCACTGACACTAATTATAACGTCTCATTTTTACAAGAGAGGTACCTAAACAACTTATGTGTGAGCTGACAGAAATGTCTGTTAAAGAAACAATAAATGACTATATAAAATAGGTCTTGTCTAACGTACCTAGCCCTTTTCACAGACGCACTGCAAAGCTGAAATCGTCTAAACATTACCTACATTACATTACTAAACTATACAGGGCTGTATGTGAAAGCCCATATCATGTCAGTTGGATCGGACATCAACCGCATTTTACCCCCGCCAGATCCCTTGTACCAAGCCTGTGTAATGTCCGGGTGTGAGAGCCCATGTGTAAATAGAGCGGCTCATTGCTTGGACAATTCACAGCGATTGATTGCGCGTGTTGTAACGTCTCTATCGTGTGGCTGGCATGAAACCGGAAGAAAACAACCAAGAGTGAAGCAGAGGGATGATTTACATGAAGACGGCAACGGAAATATCTAACTGGAGGGACATCAGGATTCAGGGACTTGTGGGTATAGCCTGACACAAAAATTGTCAGAAAAAATTAGGGAAGGGCAAGAGACTCGGTTTATGACCAAATTACAAACTATGGCAGTGGCAGTGTGTCATGTCCTCCCTCCTGAATGCGCTTCCACGGCGCCACCCCTCACCTAAACCAAACAAAGTATTTCCTGTGAGTAAGCACACTTTGGAAAATGTCCTCACCTGATTCATCAGATAAATATTCAGTTCATATGAAAAAACAGCTTTAGGTTTCCACAGAGATGGAGACTCAAGTTTCAGACTCGGACTCGAGTCACACTTAAGTAGTACACAAATGTGACTTGAGACTTGACTTGGCCTCACCCCCCAAAGACTTGCGACTCGACTCGGTCTCGGAATTTGGGACTCGGCCACAGTCTTTTTGTATTTTTTGGCGCAATAACACAACATAACAAGCAGAATGTCATTCCTTCCCCCTGTGCGTAGCTTTATACATCTGGTGCGCGAATGGCCACACTCGACAAATGACACCACGGTGAGCAAATCACCTGCTTCTGCTGCTACTGCTGCAGTTTCATTACGATTTGTCATATCGTTTGGCTTCAATTACTCGTGCAAAGCCTACACAAAAGAATCGCAGAATGCAACGTCTGTGGTATGAAAATAAAGGACGCTGGATCGACTGCATCAAATTTGATCAGGCACCTGAAAATTCTCCCAGATGGATCAGTCAAGTTAGCAAGCATATTAAGCGCAACTGCATAAGCTATCAACATTAGCTTGCTATTAATGTTAGCTTGCTACTAATGTTAGCTTGGTGAGAGGTAACTTTTAGATTGCTGCTCGTTGAATTACATATTTTGAAAAGTGTTTTCTTGTTGGTGCTGCCACCATCTGCTGGCTAACGCCGTTAAACCGGCAGAAATATGCGTTAATTATTAATATCTAAAAACTATAAATATCTAATATCTTATAGCTAAAGGCAAGTTTCCGTTACAGGTTTATTGCTGACCACGTAACTTTAATGTTACTGCCCTATTAGCTTAGCATTACTTTGCTTTTGAGAGGCTGCAGGAATTTTTTTACGTGTTTAACCTTTATTTAACAGGAAAAGCTCTCTGATATTAAAAATCTCTTTTTTCAGAGTGCCCTGGCCAAAGGCAGCAACAGTGTTTCTGACAATCATAATGAGCAGCCGATGAAAAATACATGACTATAAAACAACAACAAATATATCAAATCTTCACCTCCCTCCTGTAAACTTCTGTTTATTATTACTTATTAAAAGATAGACTTGATTAGGACTTGCAAAAATGACTTGTGACCATCTCTGGGTTTCCATGACTCTAATCTCTGTAATAGACCAACATGTTGCAACAACCTGAATGGTTCTTTGGCACTGCTCTGGCATGCTCTTGGCATGTCACTGACACTAATTATAATGTCTCATGTTTACCAGGGAGGTACATAAACAACCTAATTATAATGTCTCATTTTTACGAGAGGTATGTAAACAACCTAAGTGTGAGGAAATGTCTGTTAAAGATACAATAAATGACTATATTGAATTACTCAGTTAATACCAACATAACTTACCCTATCTTCCTTACTCAACGGACTCATCAACCCTCTGCTTAAAATCTAACTTGTGACTCTCTTTATATTATTGCTTGATTTGATACGGTTTGGGAGGATAAAGTGGAAGGACCCACTGACTTGGAGGATCAGCACTAATATGACAAACTGTTTGAAGACGACTTTCTTCTTGAGCTGACTCATCATGAGGTATGAGTAGCCTGGAGTAAAGTGATATGAATGTGTGTGTGATGGAGCTCCACTAAGAGTTTTACTACACGTTCTACATCACGTCACTGTACCCAAAGGTGCAATTTTCCGGCTGACTGGACAGGGACGGGATAGGACAGGCTGAGACAGGTGTAAGGACAAGGTGTATCAGAGGCTTTGATGCTTCCCTCTGACACACGCAAGACTAACCACAACACAGACACAACTTGCTGTTACCATGTTGATAATACTGTAGACTTTGAAAAACAATGCAATATCTTATTAAAACTTATTATATGGTAAATTCAGGGGATCCAGCATGATTATATTGAAAACAAAAGGTTCACTTAAAAATAATTTTTTTTTTTTTACTTTTATATACTTTTTTTCAAACCAAAAATGCTGTGAAAGTTGCTGTAGGAAACATTAGGTTCACTGAGGCCCATTTTAACTCAATACACAGTCCGCCTTTTGAAAAAATAATGTCATTTGAATTTTGTAAACAATGCTGCAATACTTCCCTGTGTGATTTTGAAACTCTGACATCATGGGTTTGTGCACGACATCTGGAAATACCCTGCAGGGACGGTTACAAAGTTCAAGACGTTTCAATCAACTGACACCAGCTTTGCCCCATCAAGTGTTATGATTACTCATATGAGGTTGCAAATCACAGATTACAGAATCATGTTTTAGACTGGTGGTTTCCAACCGGGGGGTTGAGATCCCCAAAGGGGTCGCAATAAGAATCTGAGGGGTCACAAAATGATTAATGGGATTGGATGTAATCTAAATAAATGTTCTGCTATACCAAATTCAATATACAATCATTGCTAATTTTGTGTGAAATATTGAATATTTTAACACCTACAAACAATTTTGTGTTTTATGGGATTGCCATCTCTTAATAATTCAAAGTATTTTGGTATTAATTACTGGGAAAATGGAGATAATGTTCTGAGACTGATGTTGGAGTCAGTTAAGTTAATTGTGTTGAGTTTAAAAACAGATTTCCAGAAATCTTCTTGAAAAAACGACTCCATTTCAGTAATTATCTATCACTAGAAACTTTAATTTTCATGTTGAATTGTACACCGGTCTGTAGACAAATATAATATAGCCTGTGCTTGCTGAGCTATGCAATGAATTATTTGATATTTTGGGAAATACATACATTTGTGCTTTCTTGCTAAAAAATTAAAGAGGATCAATACCTTCAATCTCATGTCTATAAACGATAGTCCAGGAATTATTAGTCCTTTAATTGTAATTCATTATTTGGAAGTACACCATTTGAAAAATTTCTCCTTTTTAGTAAGTGCTACATTATATGTTTTTTTACAAGAAAGTCCACATAAAAGTAATTGAAGATATTGGGAATCTATGAACCTAAAAGACAAATTACAAAAAAGGTTATGAGAAGGGGAGAGACTTTTGCTTAATCCATACTATATTATTAAACATGTGACAATGGGTCACAAGTAGATATTGCTTTAATGGGACACAAGCTAAAAAAGTAACTGCCTTTCTAGATGACTAGCTGCAGCTTCACTTTTTCTTCCCTTAGTTCATTCTTGCACCTTACGTTCCTTGTTTATACCCTGCCATCTGCCCATGGTTTATACTGCAAGGTTCTGCTCAAGGATGGGAAAACAAACGCAATCAAGTCCACCTTTCCTCGCACTCCCTGATTGGATCATGATGTGCGATGCAGAAACACAGGGAGTGGAGAGAACAGATGGTGTGTAGCTTCTTGACTCTGACTGCACCGGGTGCTGACACTTTCCATTTAAAAGTTTTTTTCCCCCTTCATCAGGGAGGAGTGTTTATGACGTGACATGTCTAGTGTCAACTGCAGAGGTTTAAAAGAGGTTTCAAGATGGAGGGTCTGGCTTTGACGTGGAGGAGACATGACTCCTTATGGATTCTCTGTGTCATTCGTGCCTGTCCTTGTATATGGGTTCAGTGTGAGATCATCCAACCGTCACCTCCAAAATACGACGGGTGTGAGAGTCAAGAAGGAGAAAACTGGTTTCTTTTTCCATCCAGTGTATGTGTAAGAGCTGACATTTAAATGAATAGTCTATGATGTACTTCTTTTCAGTGACCCATATTAAGTTGAATAGATCTTTGCAGGTACAGTCGGTGATACAGATGTATAGTATCCTGTATCTATATATATATACATAGATGTGCCTCTCTTGTCTCACTTTGGTTCATTGGTTAAATCAATATTGATTTCTAAAAACACATTCATGGATCAAGGGAAAGAGCATTTCAATCAGCCAAACCAATCAACCAAAATAATTTAAAAAAACCATATATATCATTCATTCATTCATCTTCAACCGCTTGTCCCTGTCAGGGTCGCGGGGGGCTGGAGCCGATCCCAGCTGACATTGGGCATGAGGCGGGGTACACCCTGGACAGGACGCCACTCAATCGCAGGGCACATAGAGACAAACAGAAACAGATAACCATTCACACCTATGGGAAATTTTAGAGTCATCAATTCACCTAACACATGCATGTCTTTGGACTATGGGAGGAAACCGGAGAACCTGGAGAAAACCCACGCAGACACTGGAACCTTCTCGCTGTGAGTATATATATATATATATATATATATATATATATATATATATATATTACATGGTACACAATAAAATTAATTGTGAAGAGTCTTCGGCAAATAGTGCAGATCTGATGTCAGGATTGGGGGAAACACAAAAGTGATTTTTTTTTTTTTGCCCGGATGCAACTCATGACAACACAACATAACCATAAATCAGAACTTCGTAGAGGCGCGCCATATCATTCAAAAATGACTGCACACGGAATCATATGCTGTGCTTACCGTTCTTGTTTATTTGTCTTAAACAGCCAACAGCGTATCACTGCTTACTTAACTGTCATGCTAGTAAATCATAATTTTAAGGGTCTTGGGCATGTAATGTCTACTCACCCCCAATTCTTCTCACCATCTTCCTTTTCTCCCAGTGTATGGGACTACTTTATGCATGAATAACTGATATGGATGGATATCAAAATATGAAGCCCTTTCTTTAAAGCCTGCTGATCACCAGCGTCTGTGTTAGAAACTACCCACTCATTTGTGCTTTAGTGGAGGAGAACAGGGATGGAATGTGGAGTCAGAAATAGATTTGGTTTCATCATTTCAAACACTTCCTTTTAGATGTGTCTAAAATGTGAAGAATGTGAAGTTTGAAAATACATTTGACCAAGTTTGAAAAAAGAGTATTTTTATTGGGGGGCAGGGACAATTCATGTTTTTTCATATTCACATCCATGAATAGATGGAAAAATATGTTTAGTTTTCATCGCTGAAATTCTGTTAAGCTTCATTTATTGTCAGAATCTATGTTTCTTATATTGGAAGAGGATCAAAACCCATAAGGATTCTTCCCCACACGTATTAGTGAAACTGAAAAAAAAATTGAGCTAATATAAAGCTTTAAAACATTAGTTTATTGGCTAAATGATAGTTGTGTTTGACAGGATTACGTAGTAAATAATGAAAAAAATGTAAAATTGAAATTCTCAAGCATCTATGGCAAGCTCCTGAAAAAAGCAACTAGGGCTTGAGCCTCACCTCCCTGCCACAAGAACAGATTGAAACAATGCATCATTTCACACTGATGTAAAAAACAGAGGTTGTCGTCATCTGGAGTATGCGTGGAGTCGTTTCTCATGCATCCTTTGCCTCAGGGAGTTGGAAAAGTCTGTAAAGATTTCTTCTTTTAGCAGTAAATATATGGCTTATGTCATTACATAATTGGATCAAGTGGATTTGGTTTCCACTACTAACTCTAACCCATTAACACACCACTCCAAACACGGCATAGTATAGACTTGGAATATATGATCTACAGCACATAAAGGAAAGACAAATAAACAAACGGGAGTTTTAGGGATACTCTTACGACCAATGACTCAGTGGAAATAATCAAAGAGCTTCATGAGTGCTGGTGAATTACATTCCAGACTGCACATCCTGGAGGTCGTTTTTGCAGGCCTCTCTCGTGAAGCAGGATCCCAGATGCTGATAAGGGCTGGTGACAGACGGTCCCCAGGGAGACTGATAACCGGACCCTTCTTTTATCTCACCTGGCTGAGAGGAACAAGACCTCTGACCTGGCCCGCTGAGGCTCAAGGGAACCTTTGTTGTCAGCGTTGCATGGCAGCAGCAATGGACGACAAAGAGGCCTTCTCTGTCGAACAACAACCTCCTCTTCTCATCAGTAACCTGTGCTCTGAGGAGTCTGTCTGTGATGTGGGTAGAGCTGCAGCCTTTATCTGCGGTTATATGCCTGAGGCAGATCAAATGATCAGTCCTGCTATGGCTCACTGAGCTTTCACATCACAATATGGTAATTATACAAAATTAATAAACTATGATAAAAGCTGCTTTTCCAAGCAGAGTGTGCAACACATTTTATAGGATGGTTTAAAGTAATGAGGGCACAAACAAATAGGACATAGTATTAATTGCACTAGCCCTCTCCGCTTTTTAGTATCTTTCAGCTCATTTTTTTGGTTTTACAAGATATGGATATGGCAATTTTGATAGCACTGGTTCCCATACAATGAAACATTTCATTTTTAAACACAGCATTTCTAATTACGTTTATGAGGGTACATTTTTGATTTATTTTAAGTTATGCGCGTAAGTGAAGTTTGATACATTTTTAAACAAGTAAATGGTGTTTTTTGGTTTCACACGGGACATGGACAGCGGTCTCCTGGGTGAAAGTTCTATACCGTCCACCCGACCAGCTTTTATGGACTTTAATTAGAAAATTATTTGTGATACATCAAAGACAGATGAAACTTGGACAAAATGCATTTCCCTCCCCACATAATTAAGAATGCAGTTTTGTAGTATGGGAACATTTTTAGAGAGACAGGGCTGCTCCTCAACCTGTTTCAAGCAGCATCAGAGAGCTGTTTTCAGTAAAAAAGAAAGCTCTCATAAACCATAAACTGTTTCGTAGGTAGAAAGACAAATGGTAGTAGCTACAGAGCAAGATATTTCCCTCAAGAGTTGGGAGAGTCCAGACAATAGCTTAAAAGTGAGTGAATATAGGATATATATTTGTTGGCTGGCCATAAATATGCTCCAAATAAATGCAGCACCAAGCCTGCTAGATGAGAATTGGCGAACACATTTGCTACAGAGCCAAAGTGAACCTTTAACAGAAGCAGGAAAACCTCCTGTAGTAGCCAAATTCAGTACAAAAGATTTTCTGATTTCATGTCTTAGTTTAATATTATCATAGAAGATGCGTATAAGAAGTCATCCTGTGAAGTAAACACTGCAGCATCCACATCAGCAGTGACTGTGTTGTTGTGAATGGTGTAACCTCAGGGTACATAAAGTATGTGTTGGAAATGATTTTAGCACTAGATCATTTTGTATGACTAATAAATTGTGGATAAGCTGTTGATGATGTGTTGGGACTTGGGTTTGTGAGGGCTGGTGTGGTATGCTAGTACGCTAATGACGACCCAGTCTATGCTTACATTCCTGGAATGATGTTGGTGACTCAAACTGGCTCGCAGGGGGAACGGCGTGTTTCTACCGCAGATAATTGTTGGGTCTTATTGCCTCATCCTGACACGTTATCTTTCTCATGACATCCAGTAAATATGTATGTTGAATCACTGCATGGTTTTCTTGCATTATTACACCGGCAGTCTTAAGAATGAAAAGACCGTTTCAACAAACAAATGAAGCCATTGCAGGGTAATACTACCCTTTTTATACCTTATTCTTACTTATCCATAACAGGCCACAGGTTATCTCTTTTTGTTTCTACTGTTTTGTTCTACGGCATAATATATGTCAGTTAATATCCCACTTGTGAAATTTGAATTTTTTATGCATGTCTTTGAAAATGCTAAAACATAGACTGTACAAAATATTGTGTTGTCCATGATGTCACCCTGGTTTCTTAAGAGCCAAAAAGAAACTCACTGTGGGCGATACTATCTTGGCAGTGAGGGATGCTGCTTATACGGGCAAAGACTTGAAGCATGGATGGAGCTGAGGTGGGCCAAATGAAGCTATAGTGACCAAAACTGTTCTTTGTACCAGGCTATAAATGTTGCAAATCAAGGAATTGCAGTTTTCAGCACTTTAGCACTGCTAGCTTCATTTTTCAGCCATGGAAGTTGTGCTGAATGAAACTAGAGAGGTTGCCGGGAACCACAGGGGGACCCTTAGGGACTTCTAGCCCAATATAGCAGCATTTTAAATGTCATATTTAACTTATTTCAATTACAGTTTTTCTCGATTGCTAAGACACGTTTCTTGAAAGCTTCTCTCCTTTTCTCTAAACTTTGAACACAAACCCCAATTTTCAAGCTACATTCACAAAACCTCAGACTCTTCTTGCAAAACCAAACTTTCACCTCAGAACAGTTCAATCTGTGCCCAAAACTGAACTTTGTTGTCAAATCGTGCCCCAAGTCAATCAAAATTAAAAACACTACTGAGCAGCCACTAAACACTACATAGAAAGATAGAAAACACAATGCTCAGGACATGAAGCTGAATGCATGTTGCAAAACAAAAACAGAAATCGTATGCATTTGCCACTTGTGTACATGTGCCACCTGTCCTCCCACCCCCATGGCTAATGCCATATTTTTTGATTGTGAAGGTTGATTTTATCATTATTGCTATTCTAAGTATGGAGAAAGACATGGAATGGGTTTTGGATTTGGGCATTTTAGTGGAATTTGAGGCAATGCGTTGCTGACGATAATTGTTTCTGCGTGCCCACGCTGTAGCGGTGCTGTTGTGCGCTGTGTGCATTGGAGCTGTGTGTCGGAGCTTGTTGTGCAGCATGTTAGAGCTGTATTCATCTTTAAAAACAAAAAAAAAATTCTGACTTAGCGACGTCGAAGGCTCAGTGCCCGACCGCACGGTTCGCTAATGTTGGGACATAAAAAGGCATTACGCCGAACATCATAAAAGTGGTGTTCATTTGTGAAGGTTCTCATTCTTGAACCCGTGTATGTATCATCCACCTTTATTTACCACAGGGCTTTGTTACGAAATAATCCAAAATCCAATGGAAAAATTCCATAAGCTTTGTCGAGGGAACCAGGACAATGAAACGGGTTGGCCTACAAAAATACATCATCCCTGCAGCACTGTATGTCGCAGCCTTTTTTTCTGATCAAGTCCAGCCCTTTACTAATATCACAGTGTCGTTACACCCATGGATACGGATGCACACACATATTCCCTTTGTGCATTTCACTTATAGAATAGAATTGTAAATCATGTGAGAAGTCAGTTAAAATGTAGGGTAAGTTTTTTCCTCCATTCCTCTAAATCCAAACCCAGGAAACTGTAAATGGTTTGAGAAAGAGAGACAGACAAAATGGCACCACACTGCTGTTTAATGTACCTGGCCTGATGGATTTTCCAACCAAACATCAAAACAACAAAACCAAGCCAACTGTGCAAAAACAATGGCAGCCACCAGCGAATGCATCACCATTAAAAATAGAAAGGTGGCAATATCACGTACTGCAGGTAGACAATCCCTTTTTTTAGGACATGTGAACTGGTGCATGGGCGGGATATGCAGACCGTGACACACTGAGTTTTATTATCCAGGAGGTTCCTTCTCACTCTTTCACACCAGGTTCCAGTTGAGGTGCATTGCTTTATTTCCCAGGGTGGGACAGAGATTGCTTTAATACACTTAAATGCTTGTAAAAACACACTATCCATGATGAGGACATTGTTGTATAAAGGTAGAGTCACGTCATACTTAAGTGAGCTCTATCTGAGCTTATTTGTTAATAAGATGATTGACTTTTGCAATAAAATATTGTGCATCTAAAACATGTAAAATTAACTTACCTTGTGCTTTTTATGTATTAATTGTGCCTTCATGACCTTTGGCCTTATGTAGCCTATGTTTTTGTGTGTGTTATAATTAACCTACGGTGAGCGGAAGAAGAAAAGTAGCAGATGTTGACATCAATTAGCAACGAGCAAACATACCAAAACAAAGGTCTGTCACTAAGATCTATGGAAAGTGTTAAATTCAGCACACACATGTCAACAGCAAGCAGGACTAGCAGGGCTTACACAACACAATGGGAATCTCTCAGTTCCACCTTCAGCAGTTCTGTAGTCACTGAACACTTATTTTAGTTGTATTGTAGGAGAAGGCCTGGGTATCACTGAAAAGACCTTCGATTACACTTAAGTAGTGGCTCTCAATGAAGCAGCACAAACCTTAGCATTTGGAAATGAAATGAGGTAGGATTATGGTTAACAGACCAGCAGAGAAACTAGTAACAGCAGCTAACGTCTCCCAGGGGCATCATCGTTTGAAGTCAAGCCACTAGAATAGAAGTGAAGAACTTGTGTTATGGCTTTTTTATTCCTGAAAGTCTGAACCAAGGTTTACACTTTGTTACGTTGTATACATTTGTTCTGTTTAGCTTTGGTTTCACATGATGCAAGTGTACTAAAGAACTAATACATGACATCTTGTCATCGTCACATACGAGCCGTGTCTCTTGATACTTGCAATCGATTGGTTTTGTAGACAGGCTTTCTCGTCTTCCTGTGTCCTCTCTAGTATCGTAATGCAGTGTAGAGTTTTTTCCCAACTGACTCCTGCTCTCCCCATGCTACAACAATTCACCTTTTTCTTGTGTTCTTCTTGGAGAGCAGCAGTATTTATTTAGAGACAAACTGAAACCACACTGTGCATTTACTACCACTTAACAACTTATCTGCTAATTTTTTCTCTGCTCCGAATTTACTTCTTAAAATCTAAAGTTTGTAAATGAGTTCTACTTGTGAAAATCACTAGACTGACCAAAAAGACTGGTATGGCCGGGTATGGCCATGTCTGTGGTGACGCACAGACACAGTGATATAGTAGGGTTTTTTCATGTGTTATGTGCCGTACTTTATTCAAGGTAAACCATCAAACTATCCTGCACAAACATAAATAAATAAATAGATAAAATAAAACAAAATCAGATAAAAAAATAGCTTGTCTTGTTCATGTCTTTCAAAAACCTCTTTTTGAATTAAAGTGTAATTCCGGCGTAAAATCATCCCATGGCCTTTTTCGGCACACATCAAATAAGCCATCGAGACAGTTTTTTTTGTATATGAACTATTTACAGAGAAATCCGGTAGAGTCCCTAACATCCGTACGTGGCTGACACTGATTACCTCGGGGCAGTACGGTGAAGGCATTAATGGCTTTTTTAACCACTAGTACTGCTCAGATAACACTAAACCTCTGCAGCAGAATGATAAAAGTCCTTACACATAAAACGAAGCATGAACAAAGTAGTTATTGAACCCAGTTATTTTGAGCAGTATTAGTGGTTAAAAAAGCGGTTTTAATGCGTTCACCGTACTGCCCCGAGCTAATCAGTGTTAGCCACGTCCAGCAGTTAGCAACTCTCCCGAATATCTCCGATAAAAGTTGTTACAAGAAAAAAACGGCGCCGATGGCTTATTCGATTTTGCGTCAGAATTACACTTTAGGCGTTTAACTCTACTACCTTAAATGTAAACGAAAGACAGAGACTGCTAATTCTGCCCTGAGCTGTAGATACCATCTAACAGACAGAAGACAGGATGTGTTTAAAGGTGTGATTAAAAAAAAGCCACTGGTTCACCCAGCCTACACTCCTCGCAAAGTTTTTCAGTGCCTTAGGGGCTTCAACAAACAGCTGTTGATAATTTGGTTTAAAAAAAGTTGGATTTGACATTTAACCTGAGCTCATCATCAAGTAGCTGGAGGTGTGTCTAAACTGTGGCATACGATCTTTATAGACAGAAGCGTCCTTTGAATCTTTTTAAATAAAAATGCACCGATCAAATGTATTAAGCAGAGTTGTATTTCAAACACTATTTCATTCATTTTCTGCTGTACATTCGCTTTGATATGTGATGACTCAGTGAAAACATTCATCTAATTTTTCTGTGTATTGTCACCCTCCTGAGTGTGCCAGGAACACCCCTCCAGCTCTGTCCCACTGAGCTCAGCTTATCTACGGCTTTCAGCACAATCTTGATCTCCCATTTATCTGATGCAACAGACTCTAATAGCTACTTCTAAGAGATTCTTCATTAGATTTTGCACACTGCGCTGCGAATCCTCCCCTCCCTCGTTCGATCTTTTCGTGAGAAGACGGCGCAACAGAGAGTTGTCAGGGCAGAGCCACAGCACGTGATGGTTGTTCTGTAACAATAACTCCTCGACAGCTCATCTTACCTCTGAACACCCTCATCTGCTCCTGTCTACTGAGCAGCCGAGGCCAAGTCTATTCATAAATCACACACGGTTTCTGAACTGTTGTAAAGCAAACCTACAATGTGCAATACACATTTCTGAGACATTTGAATATGTTTTAGGCTGCAAGAAAATCTCCCAGCAGGCATGTTTGCGTGCATACATGAGCATTGCGTGCATCTGCCGCTACAAGCTTGTCCATCCAGTTTGGTGTGTTCCATTCATTCTGACACACATACACACTTCCATAACCTGATCACAAACAGGAATGTAAACTACAAAGAATGTTGATGTAGAAAAAAAAAAAAGGCAGTCAGACACACCGGGCAGAACAGAGAGACTTTTATGAATGAATAGAAAAAGCCTTTCTCACATACCATTCATGAATCCAGCTGTACATGCATCATGTGTGCCTTAGCAAGCTGCATGCAAAGAGGGAATAATACAACAAGCTGGAAAGTTCAAATAAGATGACTCAAGGTTGATTTTTTTGGCCACTTGCATATCTGAAGCTCAAACCTATAGACAATAGCAATAGCCTTGTGTTCCTCTTGGAAAAGTTGCACTGCAAATGCACTTGCCAGTTGAATAGGTCCTGTCTATGGGAGCCAATCCAAACACCGAGAGGAAGCGTATGTTCCTCCAGCTTGTAAAAGTTATCTGAGGCTGTCAGTGCACATCAAAGCCCTGCAGAGACAGAAGTAATCCAGAGTGACAGGCCAGCCTCTCACCTCTCTGCCAGAGTACCAAAGTCATGACAACACTTCTTTTTCTTTTTTTCAATCTTAAGTTAGAGAAACAAAACAATCCCACACACTCCTGGCAATGCTTTGTACACCTTGTTAGCACCTTGGCAACCATGGCGATAACACCAGGAGTGGATACGTTGTGTGGTATCATGGGAAAGCATCAGATGACTCCAAAAAGACAAAGTGTGTGTCTGAAGGCCTGGATAGACCAGTATCTATAGTTAGAGGTCCCTCCTTACCAAGAACAAGTTTATTCAAGTGTGCTATTAGTACATTTCTTCTAAACTAAAAATAAGAGAATACTTTCACTTTCCTTTTTATGTACTCACCAGAGATATACTTACAAATAATGTAGTATTAAGTATACAGAAAAGTCTAAGTATTCTTGGTTTTATACTTTTTTGATAGGGACCATTACTTTGTCACACATATTGGCTTCTGCCAATCCAGACAAGAAGGTGGGACTGAATACAACCAAATGGAGACCTACGCTACCAACGCTGGGATCTAATTAGAGTTCAGTCTGAGTTATTAGAGCATGTCTGTTTTGTGCCGTTGACTGTTAGACACACCCAAACAGTGGCTGAGGACTGGCACCTACATACGTTTGACCTCAATTAGACCCGTCAACGTCTGTATTGTATGTTCCTCTACACCAGGCGTCTTCACTATTTGTTCTATAGGAGCCACACGGGCAGGGCACAGTCAATAGGAGAACAGCTTTTATGAAACATTGAAAATAAATCATGCAATTCTGTGTGCATGGTTTTGAGATGGTGCTCATTACTTCGATTGAAACTGGAGCTTGTTTGCATATAACGTTTCCTCTGTTCATCTTGTCTTTTTACCCTGACCACCTGTAGTCCGCCTGCTATACTCCCTCTGTCTGGGTTACAACTTTGTTTGATTAGAAACCAATCAGTTTAGATAGCATGAGACATTAGCCGAGCCAACGCTAAGTTAGCAGTGTTGCCAGATTGGTGACATCACTTTAATTCAGTGGCTATATTTAGACATATTATAAAAGCCTAAATATACATTACATGAATAATAATAACTATAGCATACTATATTTTATTTTGACCTACACAAATCCTCTTATGCAGGATATTTATTTAGCTTAGCTATTTTTTTTTTTAAAGAAGTTCGTAAAGTTGAGAACTGCAGTGAGGTTTATTTTTTTCTCTTTACCCTTTTCACGTCACATTAATTACATTACATTCAATTACAACCATTTGACCAACTCTTAATTTAAAGTATGTACAAGTGCAGCTCTAATGTTTAAATAAGGGAATTTGTCTTCTTCATTTCAAATGAAAGACACCTCACAGTGTAGAACAGGGGTGCCCAACCCTGCTCCTGGAGAGCTACTGCCCTGCATGTTTTAGGTTTCTCCCTGCTCCAACACACCTGAGTCTAATGATGTGCTTGTTATCAAGCAGCTGAAGCTTGTCACAGGTTTGATAATCATTAATGTCAGGTGTTTTGGAGCAGGGAGAAACCTAAACCATGCAGGGCAGTAGCTCTCCAGGAGCCGGGTTGGCCACCCCTGGTGTAGAAGGACTTTGTGAGGTCCCATTGTTGCGACTCACCACTTCCGCAGCCAAAATGGTTCACTGCTCTGCTCACCCTCCCATGCCCTCAGGAACCTTTTCTGCTTTTCAAATTGATTGTCCAAGTGTGCTCGCAACCCCGGTGTCACCTTTATCTGCAACATGTTGAGGAGCTGTGACATTCTGACAATGTTGTGGCAACATGATGAGAACGTCATGCTTGAGAGATCTGTCGCCACTGTCCCACGGTCACTCTGTGTTTGTGTGTATGTGTGCGTACACATGTGTGAGACCGTTTCCTCCCAACACAGCAGGGGGCCGCTACGCTTTGTGGGTAATTTATTTAGTGAGGGCCCTTTTGTCATATAGGGGCCAAGTCACCAGTGTGCCATTATCACATTACTCCCATAGCCATCAGGGGCTTGGAGACTGAGTTTGAGCTCTGCTTTAATGGCAGCCCTACCCACACAACTAAACTTCTCAATTACATTTCAAAGGTATTTTTTATATTTTTTATATATATCACAAATACGTTTCTAAAGTCCACATAGGGAGGAGATCAGCGGGAATGGATGACGGGTCAAACAAATACAGGACAATGCTGTTCATGTCATTTGTGAAACCAAAAGTCAACGTTGACTTAAATAAATAAAAAGTCAAAGTTGTAATCCGTAAGAATTGAGATACGTTGTTTATAGCGGTCACTTTGGCGGTAAAATGTAACTACAGACTTGCCTCTGGGACCTCATCTCCCTGCACATAGAGAGGGAATGTGGCCATAGACACTCAGATGGTAGTTAGAGTTAAAGAGGCAAGAACAAGTGCTTTCATAGTGGTTCATATGATCAATCACCATTGTTTGAACTCACTCTTTGATAGACAGTTACTTAAAAGACAATTAACTAGATGAAAATCTTACTGATAAAACCAACATTTCCTGCTAGACATAACTGAGAATTTAGATTAGTTGCATGGGAACAACATTTTTAAGAAGGTTGGGCGCTTGTTAATGTAGATTTGCCAAATTGTATCTGCTGAAGTGTGGTCCGGCTAGACTTGCTAAACAGTCTGGGACAGGGAAAAAAAGCTCTGGGTTAAGCCAGTCTATGCCAAATCGAATCAGATTTCAAAGGACTGAATCATTAAAGTCTCAAATGATGAGTCGAGACCTTACCGACCTCGCCAGGCGCAAGCAACTGGGAATAATGAGTTTCAGGGTGCAGCAGTATTGTTGCCGTGTTTGGTCCGAAAGGCCCATAACACAGATGTCAGTTTGGCGCTGTCACAGCGCTTTCTACCTCCTGCCGACTTAAAGGCATAGCAACTCTGTTTTTGTACATTTCACAAAGACATGGTTAATAATAAAGGCGCAACAGCTCTGCTTCAAGACTGGGTGAAAGGGGCTTCTGTGTATGTGCGGTTGTTTTTTTAGCTGAGATGATAAGGTATGTTTTTCTGCTTTCTGTATCCCTCCGCCCTTCCTTCTCTCAATAGAATCAAAATCCGCTGGGACTCTATTTTATTTCTGTACAGGGTTTTTAGTCTTTAGGGGGGAAGGGGGATGTGGGTGGAGAGGAAGTAGTTTGTTTCCACTGTAGGTTATAGCAACATATTACACACTGGTATTTATTTCTCTTCATGGTTTTTATTTAGTACAAAGAACCACCCATCTCTCTCCTTCATTCAGTCAATTAGCTTTCGTTTCCACAATGAGCTAGATTACCGCCCTACTTGACGACAGTATATAGTTACTTTATTTACCATTAAACACACAGCATAAGATTATGAAAAAATACAAGCTTCAGTTCAAATGAAAGATCGAGGTTGACATGTACCACGTTTATTTATTTAGAATGAAGGATGCCTTAACTGGGATATGTCAAACATATGCCAAATAATATTTTAATTAGAATATATAAATATTATGGCAACATTTCTGCAACTCAAAATTATATGAAAAAAAAACCTTTATTGTTGGTTCCATGACTCATCTTTACCAAACACCGTGTACGTTATCAGTGGGAGTCCTTTCTATCTATCGGCTTAAGATTTGCCGTTCGCTTTTCTCTAATGGTATGTTTTTTTTTTTAAAGATCACATATTAACATCAAAACTAGAACATTTGAGATGGAAAAAAATATCTTGAGGCCAAATAAAGTTCTCATGCTATACAAGCTGATGATAGAGGGCTTGAGTTTAATCTTCTCTGTGCCTTTTCCTAATCATTTTGTTGTTGTTGAATTTTGTGGCACTGTGTGGACGGCTTTAAAAAGAAATTGACGCTTTAAAAGAATTCTAGGTCATTTATTCACCATATTGGAAGATGCACTCAGGTATTTTACTTAAATAAAAGTAGTAATGCCACAGTGTAAAAATTAAGTAAAGGTCCTGCACTTAAAATGTAACTTACAAAAAAAGTACAAAAGTATTAGCATCAAAATTGGATTATAATTACTGATGCATTAATGTATTTGTCACTTTTGGTCGTAATCTATATGAATACATCATGATTTATTAGTTGATAATATGTTGTGTTGATAAAATGCATCTGTAAAGTAACTAAAGTTATGAAATAAATATAAAAGAGCAATATTTCATTATGAATTGTAGTGAAGTAGAAGTATAAAATGATGATGGCAATACTCAAGTAAAGTACAAGAGCCTCAACATTTGTACCGTCGTACGGTGATTCTATTTCTTTCATTTCCACCACTGCTGGAGCAAGTGATGATTGATGATTGATTGATGATATCTTATTTCCTTCAACCAAGAACCCATCCTTACCCGTTATTCTGAGCCACTATTACTTAAACCAAGCGAAGCAAAAAACAAACCCAAAATGCTTTTATGTTTACGTGATGCTAGTAAAAGTTTGCCTCTATATGACACTATCTTATGGACTGTGAATGTCGTATCAGCAACCGCGGGCCCAGAGGAAATACCAATCCCCATGTGAAACAATAAGCTAAGGACATACAGTTCAGAGCCTGAAGTGACTCTCATAAGTGAGGGAGGGATCTGTTGTGGCTTCCTCCTGCAAGGCTCATTGCCATACGATGCCCTCGATGAACTGCACACAACCACATTTTGCATGAACTGATTTCAAAAACAAAAACAAAAGAACAGAATCATCTGTGAAATCCACAGACTCAGACTTTTAAAGGGACAATACCAAAGATTTTGCATGTTTTATCCAAACAGTTATCACAGACAGATTTGTACATTGGTCAAGTCAATGTCACTGCAGCATTCTGCTGCCAGAGTTGTACATGGAGCAAACCAACTCCGATTAACCAAGACCATGTCAAAAGATGGCTGAAAGAAAATGTGAGAAAGGTCCTTTAAAATAGAAAATGTATACTTCTCTGATCCTCTTCTTTGCCCATTGTATGTTATTATAATATACAATGTAAAAACATGTTCCTGCAACATCCTTCCAAATATTAATATGATCGAGTTAATGATCAAGGCAAGCAGCTCATTTCATTTCAAAAGTCACAAAGATTAAACTAACAAGCAACATTATCAAACATAGACTTGTAAAATCCTGTCTTACTTCCAAAAGACATTTGTCCAGTGTTTCAGTTTTCCAATAGAACAACATCAACTGTATGATTTCCTGCATCTTCATCATGTCTCTGTGGAGGTGCGTTAAGACAAAAAACCCAGGATTAAGTTGATTCACTGCGCCTGTTTTTTTCCCCAACGCCGTCATCCAGGATTTTGGTAGAATAACCGTCAGAAAGAAAACTCAGGAGAGTGTAAGCCAGCAGTCGGAAGAACAGCTGAAGACCTAAGAATATCTGGAGGAGGGATGGATCCAATACTGTTGAAAATAGCTCAGAATACAGCACTGTAGATAACCTCGGTAGAGTCGAGCTCCCAAAGATCTTCCTCTACAAAAAAAAGCACCAAACAATAAAGAATAAAAACCGTCTGTACAATCATCTCAGTGTAAACAAATGCGCTGCCTGCAACATTCACTTTCTTGGGCTCAAGAATCCGATCATCCCACAGTTGTGGCTGGGCATTTTATACACGCTGTGTTTTCACATGGCTGGCAAAATAAGTCACAGTTTAATGCTTCAGAGGACTGATGCTGGATTTGTTTGGGCTTTTCCAGCCATGAAGACACAAACATAAGACAACAATTTGTAATGTGATACAAAGACAGGGAGTGTTTTCATAACTGGGGTATCTCTGTGCTTGCGCTTTGTCTTTGTAACTCAAGCGTTAGTGGTGTTTATAGTTTAACTTACAGTCCTGCTCCAGACACGTGTTACGTAACTGTATGGGGCTTAGGCACTGTTGAAACGAACTAGACTTTAGCTGTGAATCATGCTTCTGCATGGTACCAATAGTAAGTGTGAGTAGACCCTTACTCAACCTTTGAGCTTTAAGCTATTGAGTTACATCATGGGAAATGGCACTAAAAGTTTGGATATCTCAGCCTCTGCTGCTATGATTTAGACCATTCTTTTTTTAATCTCTTGTGAGACCCCCAATTTTTATGTAGTACAATAATAAATTGCTGCCGTCCCTCTTATGTATTTTTACTGCACGTACAAGATAGACAGGTTGTATAATGTGAGGAGCTCTCTATCCTGAGATCACGTTTCCCCTGAGCTCTTTGCTGGGCTAATTACTTCTTATCATGCCTCCCTGCTTTCTTTTTCTTTGGACGTTGCTGCTTTGGCTCATATGGTAGATAGGAGCTCTGCCTGAGATAAGATGTAGCACCTTGCAGGACCTTCTACTCTGCAGGCCACAGCCCATCGCACATGACTGTCCGTCATCATTACTTTCTTATAAAAACACCAAAGACAAGCATGGGGAGGGGAGGAGAGGCCTAGCCTCCCTTTGAGCACTGCTTCACCTTTAACCTCTCACAGGGGGAAAGAGATAAACAAAAGGGGGGAGATAACTAAGCTTCAGTGACTTTTAATGACAGGCCTCTTCGGGGTAGAATAGCAACACTGCCATCATGCAGAGACTTGATAAAATTAGGCCTCATCAAGCAAGGAAGAGAGAAGTGACAGCCTCTGGTGCTCCGTTTTCTGCTGCATTGATCTGTTTGCGTGAGCACAGACGTGTGTTGTGTGTGTGAGGTGGAGTTTGCCTTTATATATGCACTAGCTTCAGATGTGAACTCTGAGGTCACTTGCTTCACAGTTTCCTGCAGGAAGTGATCATTTATAAGCACACCACTGCTCGGAGCAGCATTTCCTAAATGCAGTTTGGGACAAAACTCACAAAGAGCAAAATGTGTCTTCACCGGTTTTGATCTGATCAAACTTGTCATCAACATTCATTTTCACATATTCCTCAGTTCATTCCTTTAACACAGTATTAAAGAAAATAAAAAAAACACCTCCGCCTTCATTAAAGCTATTCACATTCTATTCGCTGGTTATTTTCCATGGGCTTCTTGTCAGTCGCTTAAATTAGGCCAATAAAAACAAAGACTGATGACAACAGTTACAAGGATAGAAGCGGGCAAAGCTTTTTTTTTCGTTGGCGTGGATTTGAAAAGCGCAGTCATGCGGCTGAACAAGTAATAAGCCTCCCATTCTTTCCAAAGAAGTACACACAGTTCAACTGGACTCCACAGACCCTGAAAAGGTTATCCTCCAGGAAGACAAAAAAATCCGACATGCACGGCGACTCAGAATTCAGGGGGAAAATGCCCTTTTAGTGTGAGAATGGAGGGGAGACGCCTTCACGGGCTGCTGACTACGCTTTGGCAAGGGCCTCCATAGCACTTGGCTGGACAAAAAAAAGACCATAGAGATAGAGGTACCTCAATGAGTGCTCAGTTAACTGCAAGGTCATTAGGACACTTGAAAAACTCATTAGCATAATTCTCACGAACTTAGATAAAGCGCTGTTTTTTCTTTCAACGATGGTAAAGAAAAGAAAAATACAGGATTCGTGGACTTCTGGGAAATATTGGGGTGAGAGTCGGGGGGGAGTTGTTGTGGGACAGTTTGACATTTGGAGTCACTGGGGTCATTCAGTCGTAATGAGGCGCTCGCGGTCGGACCAAAATAAAAGGGTTTGCCCCAGAGCTCAACTCTCCCTGATTCACCGCCAAGCTACAGCACATGACAGGTCGGTTTGGTGGTGGTCAGACCAATCACACGGCGGCAGGTCGTTTCATCCCTAATGGAAAGTAATTAACAAGACGGGACTATATGGACAATTCTGATGTGTGTGTCGGTGCGTGTCTCTGTGTTTCTGCATGTGTGTGTATGTACTTGTCTCTTTGTACAAATCCTTTTCTGTCTGTTAGATGGTCAAATCAGACACGTGGTAGACGAAATAATGTGAGCTCATGAGAAAGCAGTAGCATTTGTCAACTCATTATGTACAGTACATGTGGAGATCGTGTCATATCCCTGATGCTTCATTTAAGCTTTAATTGACTTATTTTAACTTATTTTACTTGGCTTTTTCTGTCTGCGTTTTGGCAACAGACAAAGAAGTGCTTGTGTTATCTCTTACCCTGACATAGGCAGACCAAATCACAAATCCGGGTTAGTCTGGAACCTCTCAGTTCATTTTCGATTTTTCAAGGGGGTATATCAGTCGGTGCAGACCAAAATACGGCACAGTTAGAGTGAACTACAACCAAGTGCTGGGTCAGTTTTGCAGCAGCAAAACCATGGCTGCCCTGTTACAAACTTCATCAAATTACAGCTAAACAGTGTTTCTGAAAGCATTTGAGGCGAGAAATAAACAATACGGTCACAGAAACTTCATATTTGATCAACTCTGATGAGTTTTGTCAGCCCTGACTGACCTGCAGACTGAACACAATTGGATAGACCTACAACCAGTCAGAGCAGTGAAACCTGCACCATGTGGCTTTTCAAACCTGGACATGTGGACGGCTCCTCAGTGATTGGTCCGCCGAGGTTCTGGTTAGCTGGAAATACATCTGAATGTGAGGGGGGCCAGACGCATCTGCCAGAGCAAATCAAAATGAGGTTGGCAAAATTGTCTGGTTCCCAGGCTAACCAATCAGAGCAACGAAATGTGACGAAGCACCGCTGAGCGCCGGACAAATGTAAACAGCGTGCAGAGGTAGAGATGATGGCGTCAATATGTTGTGAACGAGTGTTGCCGTTTTTGCCATCAGCGTTGAAAACAGTATTTTAACAGAAAGTTTTACACCAGCTGCAGCAGTTTTGTTTGTTTTCCAAAATGTCTCAACGGTCCCTGGCACGAGGGTGCACAAGCCAAAAATGACGTTATCATGTTACCCGCCCCATTTGGTGGTGATTGGCCTGGCCGGGTGATAAAGTCATTTTCCCAAGAGGAGCTTGTATTTTTGTTTTCTACTCAAAATCCCTAATGTGTTTAAAGCTGTGTATTCAAGATGACACGGAGAGCCGACTGTTCTTTCGAAAAAACGTAGCGTAGATGCTGCATCATACCAGTTATATCAGAACTGGAGAGTGTTTCCTCACTGAAAGATTAATTCAAATAAGTTACATATTTGTGTATTATATTTTATATTTTTTGTCAATATGTTTAATTAAATGGCACCTTCTCCTAACATCTTCTCTAACTCATGACGTGTTTAAAAGAATATCACTGGCACGACAGCATCTGCCTAGAAAGCTTAACCAGATCTAAGTGGGTTAGCAGCTCTATTCTGTGCCTAACCCTGACAAGCACACAGAGGTAGACCTGTTGTTTAGTGAAGTTGTCAGTGGCTTTCCCTTCAGTTGTCACCCCTATGATGAAGCACATGTGCGTGACTGTTCAGCACCTTTAGAATAGCCTTGGGCAGTCCCCTCTGTTTTCCCCAGAAGTTCACAGCATTGATTCGGAGAGTGAGATAAGCCCCGTAAATGCTGTAAAAGGCGTGCAGCTCTTCCGACGTCCTGTGCATGCTTCCCCTAATTACAGACATAAATCAACGTAATGGCCTGTTTCATTTATCATTCCTGTTTGAAAATGATGTAACTTCCTGAAATGGCTTACTCTAATTTCCCCTGTACGAAACTATGCTCTGAATGTAAGATATGTTGTTGGAATCAGACATGATCGCTGCCTTGCCAGGCTGGAACTTTACAATGTAACTGTACCTTTACTGTCTGAGCAAATCATCACCTGCACACACCTTCATGAGCTCCTCCCTGACCTCCATGCTCACTCACACGCAATGAGCAATTGAGCTGTCAGTCAAATGGGAAGGGAAACTGGTGTTGAAACTGAACTAGCAGTAAGGAGCTTTGGGGGCCCAGAGGCAGAGGCCATTTGTGTGGGCCCGTCTACACTACAGGTTGTTCCCACTAAAGTCACCTTACTGCACCTTTGAGGGGATTACCTACAAGTTTGGCATCCAAACACAAATAAATGTGGGTTTAAGGGTCTATATTTAGGAGTCTTTAACAGAAACAGAGCTGGCTGGTGATTGAATATGCATGAAACTGCACTGACATTAAGCATCAATGTTTGTATTCTTGAATCTCTCTTTTTACAGATAAACAGCTGACAAATAGCTGAAAAAAAGACAACAAATAGCAGCTAAACCGGGACTAATATCATTGGACGGACTCTGAATGAAAAAGAAATAGTCGAAATAATAGAAACTGTTGGAATATAATTTTTGATTCTAATCTTTAAATTAGAAAGACAAAGTAGCGTGTTTTCCATTTTTCTTTTAACAATAATAAGACGTGAAAGGTCTTGGGATCTTAAATGACTGAATATGAAATGAATGAATAAAAAGAAGAGATTTTCTGTTGGATTAAACTGTGGAGGGAATATATTATCACCATTCAAACACAGAGTATTTGGTCTTTAAACCAAAGACTTACCGAGTCTTATGACCATGGGATGTTCAGGATCACTAACTTGACCACTGGCCCACTGACCACACACACACTCACACTCACACACACACACACACACACACACACACACACACACACACACACACACACACACACACACACACACACACACACACACACACACACACACACACACACACACACACACACACACACACACACACACACACACACACACACACACACACGAGACAGACATTGTGTGGATCAACTAAATGCAAATACATTTTTCTACAGTTTATAAATGATCAGTTGTAGATCCGAATATATGCATATAAATAAAATGCAATTTCCAACAAAGCCCAATTTCCCTAAGTTTGTTTCACCCTGTGTCAGTGGATCACTTAGCCAGGACCCTTGCCAAAATGAAGCCTGTTTCCTACTCTCTTCATAGCCCTCCCACCAGCCTCTTGCAGAACAGGTCGTTTCATTAATGACAGGAAGCGTTTTTTAGAGTAGGCGAAAGTACAGAGACTGCACTACTCAAAACATTCAATGACCTTTTAGTTGCTGACTCAGCCAATCGTCTATTTTAATCAATTTAGATCTCCCAGCTGCCTTTGATTATAATAGATCATTCAATTTTAATCGAGCACCTTGAAAAAATGATTGGTATCTATAGCACTGTATCTTCCACTGAGCCTTTGTTCTGTGGAGTACCTCAGGGGTCCGTCCTTGGTCCTCTGCTTTTCTCCATCTACATGCAACCTCTAGGACACTTAATCCGCACAATATTAGCTTCCATTTTTATGCAGATGACACACAGCTTTATTTGTCTTTTCACCCCACTAGGAACAATCAATCAATCAATCACTTGCAGGGCATGTCGAATTGAAGGTCAAGACTGGCTGTCAAATCATTTCCTTTAATTTAATACAGGTAAATCAAAAGTCATTATCACAGGATCCGCACGTCATCACACCCCTCCCGTATCACCTCTAGCTTTGGAAATCTCTCTGTTACTTTTGAAAATGCTTTAATCTCAATCAGCATGTTAAAGTCATCCGGTCTTGTTTTAATCAGCTAAGCAGAATCTCTAAGATCAGTCCTCTTTTGTCTCCTAAGAACCTTCATATGATCATTCATGCATTCATCACATCCCTGCTTGACTAAAGAGACACATATTTCAGTTTAATCACACTGGCTATCTGTGCATTTTAGAATGGATTTTAAGATTTTAATTACCACTTTTAAGGCCTGGATAGGACTGGCCCCTGAGTATATCAATGAAGGTTTGGTCCCTTATGAGTCTAAGTGTGGCCTGAGATCCTCCAGTGGGTCCCCTGTTAGAGATTTAAAGCTCTGGCCTGAAAACGAGGGGTGAACGAGCCTTTGTGATCAGGGCCCCGTCACTCGAGGAGATCAGGCAAGCCACAACTTTGTTCTCCTTTAAATCTCTTCTTAAAACACACGTTTTAAGTGTGCTTTTACTTAATTAAGCCTTTGGTATGTATGCCTTTTAATCAATCCTATTGATAATGTACTGTTTCTCTTATGTTCTCTTTGTCATGTATTTCTTTTTAGTGGTTGCTGTTTTTACTTTGGCTATTGTGAAGCACTTTGTAAATTTGTTTTGAAAGGTGCTATACAAATACGGTTGATTATTATTATCAACCATGTGGTTAAAAGGCATGGGGACCTGCTGGGGTTTGGCCTCCTGCCAGTGAAGGAGGCTGGGAGCAGTTGTTCATTCACTTGCTCGTCTCCACCCTGCTGGATGCATTCAGTGCTGGAATAAAGCAAGATCACAGGTTAATCAAGGGGAGGACAACTGGACTCAGTAAGTGTATGTGTGCTTTACATTCACTTTACATACATAGATTTACATTCGGGCTGCAAATGTACAATTTTGTAAACATGCATAATTTCATTTAAATGCATTATGAATAATCTGCTGCTACCAATGTTCTTTAAATGGTCAATTATGCAACTGTTTTCCTGATGCACTAATGGACTATTAGGCCGAATGACCGTCTAACATAGATTTACAAATTATATCACAGATTAAATAATAAACTGTAAAATAAACTGTTAAAATATAATTTATCAACGTGGTGATACATAATTTACTATAGGTTATGATGAAACAATAGAGGAAAAATGGATATGTATGTATATAATCTATTAATTATTATTTATTTTACATAATTGTGATTTAAGAAACGATCAGAAGGTTTGTTTCTCTTTTTAATCTCTCTCTTTCTATAGCCTCTTCCTTTTAAAGTATATATTGGGTCAATCTTTCCCACAAAAGAACATTACAGTACTTTTACTTAATATAATTAAAATGTAATATTTAAGATAGGCTGTGCATGCATTTAACAGATTTGAGTGTGTGCATGTGTATGTAAAAGCAAAATAATCTGTCTGATTCTTTCTTAGTAATATTTTTAGTAATATTCAACCAAATCTGTTCCTCTGTGTCTTGAATTATTATGGGATATGGTTGAGAAGATCGTCCCGTCCTCCACAAAAACATGGGTTAAAATGTGTATTTTGAAAGGCTTAAAATTACCGTACACTTCATAAATCTTAATATAGGCATTATATAATTAAGACTCTCATAAAGTTCCATGAATAAAAATTAAAAAAAATCCCTTCATAGAACAGAAACAATACATATTTATAAATGTGATCACTTATCTCCCATATTGCCTTAACCGATTTTGATGCAATTCTGCTTATTTTGAAAAGACATAAGTTATGTTCTGTTGGTTACACCCCACTGTGTGTGACATCAAAAAGGATTAAAATAGCAAATAAAGGCTGGAAAATAAGAGTTCCCACTCAGTAATGCTCCCATGAACAAATATCCGTTTAATTATCACCGAGTGACGTGTCAGCTCCCATTGTTTCTTCAGACTGTACTGTGTGCAGAGACGTATTTATTTGTTCATTTTAGGTATTTTTAAAAGTATAAATACACTTTATTTTATCATCTATTTTGAACCAAAAGCCTCAAATGTGGCCGTGCAGCTCAGAGGAGCAGGTGAGGGTCAGAGGACGTCCCGGGGTTTATCTGAGCCGCTGTCCGCGGTGCTGAAGCAGGATCCCCGAATCACATCACAACACCGGACCTGAACAGAACAGGGGACACAGACCCACATGTCCCCTGCAGCCTGGAGGGTAGAAAGCGAGTGAACAAATGAGTGTTCTCTAAAAAAGACGGGACATGTCTAAACCCCGATACAAACCACAGAGAGGAGAGGAGAAATGACCATCATCCAGCCTCATCCAAACCCTAAAACCATATAAGACAGTGTCGCATTTCAAATAAAAGAACCATCTCTTCTTTCTAAAACGGAGCTCAGTTTTGCTTGTTTGATGGATTGTATGCAGTCTCGTGATTTTTGACATTTTGGTTGATATCTTTGAATGCATAACAGTTTTGGACAAAAGCCTCGGCTAAATGCATGCCTCCTTCATTTAGTATCGGTCTGCAGTTCGAGGGTGAGATACACGGGCCGGAGTGTTCTGCAGGAACAGGTTTGATGTTCGGCGTGCTTGTTGTTAATTAGGGGAAATTAATGAGTAAGAACACGGGGTTCGCCTCCTCCTGGTGGTTTGATGGGAAAGCACACCCGCGACTATCATTTCCCTCCAGCAACTTCACTGGGGCATCACAGGAAACACAGCAACCTCTATAAACGCAGTGAAAGCGGGTGGTCTCTGTCAATAATTCATAATGAATAAATAATGATAATAATAATAATAATAATAATAATAATAATAATAATAAGATGGACACTTTTGTATAAGCTGAATCCCTGAAATAAATAAGGAAGAGACGTAATTGGGAGAATCAATAGTTGCGTCGTCACATCTACGTCAAAGCAGTAGTCATAAATTGAGATTTACATTGGATTTGAGGTGTATAATTAATTTTAAATAGTTTGAACTCCGTTGACTTGTCGGGTGTTACCTTCCCTCAGGCAGCGACGCACGTTGTTACAAGTGTTTTGATTCCAAGCCTTGTTTTCTAACACTGCTGAGGAAGCCATGAAAAATGACAGAAATCTACATGTTCGAAGTTATATAAACAACAACAACAATAAGTAGGTTTATTATCTTTATTGTGTTTATTTTAAAATTGTTAAAACAAACAAGATGCAAAGGTAGTAGGTTAATTAAATTAAAACCACCAATAACAATCCCCTCCAATAATCGGAATAATAATAAAATAACAAATAACACGAATAAGTTTGTACTTACTATTATTGGTGTTACTGTTTGATTTGTATTGTTAGATCTGCACGTATAACGGCGCTTGCATAATACTTTAGCCTGCATTATTCTTATACTTAAAACAGTTATCTCATCACTGCAGTTAACTTTGTGTTTCTCTACTTTAAATGCTCCCGTTTACAAGTCGGACAAAAAAAATCTGTTGCCTGTGTGTGTGTGTGTGTGTGTGTGTGTGTGTGTGTGTGTGTGTGTGTATTTGGTGTGTGAGAGAGAGAGACAGACAGACAGACAGACAGACAGACAGAGAGAGAGAGAGAGAGACAGAGAGAGAGAGAGAGAGAGAGAGAGAGAGACAGAGAGAGAGAGAGAGAGAGAGAGGTGGATGGAGGAGGAGGTGATGTCGGGAGGGTGGGGTGACACCCTTTGCAACAAACCTGCCCACAGTAACACACCGACGCTGACGGGCCGTGATGCTGCGCTGTTTGGGGATAAATTACTTCACTTGGGGCGGTGGAGCTTCAAAGCATGGGCAGGCTGCAGACAGAGAGGGGGCTCACGCACGCACACACGCACAAGCCCACGCGCAAGCAAGCAAACAAACACGCACGCGCGCACACATACACACGCGCGCGCGCTGCTCTCATTCTCTGTATGTGGATGCACAACAGGCTTCACACCTGACTGGCTTCATCACGCTGGTGTTCTAGATGGTGGATCTGTTGGAAAATGATTTTTAATTTTTTTTAATTAGCTATTTATTTTAAGGCTAAAATGTAATCTTCCCATCCTGTTCACGGATGAACGGAGTTGAAGTGGAAACAGAAACAGCATTAAATATTTTTGGATCAATCGTAAAGGCTGGTATTTTTTCGATGAACCAAGGACATAAGCAGGTATTTCATCACCTGATTCAACAGGATTTCTTTTCAACTTTTAATACCACAAGCCTGCACCAGCTGGACCATACATTTTAAACCTTCATAATTATGTGCGTTTAATATTCATATCATATCATATCATATCATATCATATCCCCCTGCAGGATCCCCATCATGGATTGTACATCGGTGGGGGTTAACCCGGCAAACCCAAGAGCTCTGTTACTGGCATGTGTGGCTCTGCTGTTCACCCTCCACCTGTGGCGCTGGCTCCGGCAGCTGTCGGCCGCCTGCCCTCCCGGTCCGCTCGCCTGGCCGGTCATCGGGAACGCTCCGCAACTTGGCAAGGCACCGCACCTGTATTTTGCGCGCATGGCGAAGAAATACGGCAACATCTTCCAGATTAAACTCGGCTCTCGGACTGTGGTGGTGCTGAACGGAGACTCCATCAAACAGGCTCTGGTCAAGCAGGGACTGGACTTTGCCGGCAGACCGGACTTCACCTCCTTCCAGTACATCTCAGGCGGAGACAGCCTCGCGTTTGGCACCATCACGGACTGGTGGAAGATGCACCGCAAAGTGGCTCAGTCCACTGTTCGGATGTTCTCCACCGGGAACCCGCACACCAAAAAGACATTTGAGCACCACATCCTCTGCGAGGTCAAAGAACTGCTGCAGCTGTTTGTGCAGAAAACGAAGGAGCACACATATTTCCAGCCCATGACATATCTGGTGGTGTCCACAGCCAACATAATGAGCGCGGTGTGCTTTGGGAAAAGGTACTCCTATGATGACGAGGAGTTTCGGCAGGTGGTGGGCAGGAATGACCAGTTCACCCAAACAGTGGGGGCAGGGAGCATCGTGGACGTGATGCCTTGGCTCCAGTACTTCCCCAACCCCATCAAAACCATATTTGACAACTTCAAGAAGCTCAACATGGAGTTCAGCATGTTCATCAGAGATAAAGTTATTGAACACAGAAAATCCTTCCAGTCAGACATCATCAGAGACATGACAGATGCTTTTATACTGGCGATGGACCAACTAAAAGATAAATCAGGGCTTTCATCAGGGAAGGACTACGTGGCCCCCACTATGGGGGATATATTTGGAGCAAGTCAAGACACACTTTCAACTGCCCTGCAGTGGATCATCATCATACTTGTCAAGTAAGCAACATTTCCTATTCCTATTACCTGTTGGATCCATAAAAAAGACACTATAAATTATACTGGCAGACGATAAATCAGAGTCGGTCCTCATGCTGCTGCTAAAGCTGCACAGACTTGAGGAAGTCGAGAGGCGTTTGTGTTATGTAACAGCCCGGTGGGGGAGCTGGGGCACAGGCAGGTACTGGCAGCTCAACATAAAGAGCTGAAACTGCACACCAGTGAAAGTGTCCAGTCAGCACTTTCACTCAGTAGCAAGACCGTTGGCAGATTGTACACAAGTGGACACCTGTGACATGAGTTCATTTTCTCATGTTGCCTGATTGTTTAATCCCATCACTGTCACGGTGCTTTGATCAGTAGGCTGCTGTAACACAATGCCTTGAGACATTATTTTTTGGTGGACGCAGCGAATCTGGATGATGTCTTCCTAATAACACTTTAGGAGATTTATTCAGTCTTCATTTATTTGGCTCAAACATAGCTTCGCCATGTCAAATGACGCGGTACTTCAGTACACATTAAACTAATATTACTGGGACCACTGCAGATGAGCAATACATAATTCAGGAATTCACATTATAGAAACCCACTCTGACTATCACTGTAACAGTGTGAGCACAATTAAGCACAATGACCATCCACGGTCCAGCTATATATTAGTATGTAACCTAGTCCTGTTTATAAAGGAATAGTAACTTATGTTGTGCTTTTCTAAAACAGAGTTCAGCGATATGATGTATTTCATCAAAATTATATTAGAATGTCTATCACGCATATACAAAAATATTCATGTTGTTAGTTCATATAGACTATTTATATATTGAATTACCAAAAAACATATTGTGATATACATCATTATCAAGACATGAAATGATGACCTATAAAAAGATACAAGACTTTGGCCCTAACATTGTATAAAGTGCTTCATATTCTGTCTGCGGTTAATCAGTGTCACTTAGTATCAGCTACAGCTTTCTACTATTATTATACTATTATCATCGTCAAGTTTGCCTTCTAAAACTTAGGCCTGGTCCTGTGAATGTAGGTATCCTGAGATGCAGCTACGTCTCCAGCAGGAGGTGGACAAGGTGGTGGACCGCACTAAGCTGCCCTCCATCGAGGACCAGCTCCAGCTGCCTTACATCATGGCCTTCATCTACGAGGTATTGCGCTACACCAGTTTCGTGCCGCTCACCATCCCCCACTCCACCACTGTGGACACCTCCATCATGGGCTACACCGTACCAAAGGACACGGTCGTCTTTGTCAACCAGTGGTCCATCAACCACGACTCGGCCCTGTGGTCCCATCCAGAGACCTTTGACCCCCAGCGTTTCCTGAACCAGAACGGAGCGCTGAACAAGGACCTGACCAGCAGCGTGCTCATCTTCTCCATGGGCAAGCGGCGGTGCATCGGCGAGGAGCTGTCCAAGCTGCAGCTGTTCCTCTTCACGGCCCTGATCGCCCACCAGTGCCACATCACTGAGGACCCAGCCAGGCCGGTCAAACTGGACTACGACTATGGTCTGACTTTGAAACCGCATGCCTTCTCCATAGCAGTGACTCTGCGCGATGACATGAGGCTGCTGGAAGCGGCAACCAGGGAGACCGTCCCTGAAGGTGTCAAGGGCGAGCCCTCATCAAACTCATAATCAACAAAATAAATGAAAAATGTAATAAGCAAAACAAATGAAGGCTGAAATATAAAAGACTATTGTTCACGTTTGTGGGCTGAAAACCATATTTATAAGCTTAAATCTCAGGCTTAATTCTTATCACTGACTCATTTTTAAGTATTATAGTGCCGGGACAGGAGTCACACACAACCAGCTGGGATCAGTCTTATGAGACGTCACACATCAAGGTGGAGGACTGCAGTCTGCTGCACATCACTGGAGATCAGCCTCAGTAGACCTTAGCACAGGCAACACTTACAGGAGTCACAAGCCTGACTAAGTGCTGTATCACACTTTGATTGTAGAGTGAATGCCATTACTGCAAGAACTGATTGAAAAGTAGAAACCATCACGCGTACATAGATGTCATAGTGTCGTCATGCTATCTGTTAATATTTTGCTGTCGGATTAAAAAAAATATCTCCTTCTTTTCAGGAATGCCCTTAATTTGTCCGCCCTTTTGGTTGTTTTTCTTCTTCATGAGCGTTTCAAACCATCGCTCATGGCCAACCTGTCAAAACATATATGTGATGTTTAAAGGTAAACCTATATAGTCAAACTTGTGACCGATTCTGCATGAACAGACGAATACGCTCATGGAGTGCATCAAGCCTTTAGCATATTTTAAACTAAACTAAAATGTTCAGTACTAACATGTAGTTTTTCATACATAGAATAAAAGCTTAGTTACTCAGGAATAAGGCCTATGAAATGTCAAACACTATTTTAACTAGAAGGCTTTAAAAAGTCATCTGATATTTTCTGAAATCTACTGTAGATGTTGTTTGAAAGGCAAAGGAGCGTAAGGGTACACCTAACAGACCTGCTGCAATACTGCCTGGGTCTGTGAACTGCTGTCCAATGCAAGAATGACAAGACTAATATTAGATCAGTGTTATTTAGTCATTTATTTCTCTTTTTTGTTACTCAAAAGGTTTGTGTTTAAGTTTGAATATTGTAGAATGCTGCTCTATGGAAAAAACGTGTAACCCTGTCATTTAATTGCTCCAGATGCCAGTAACCAAAATGTTTCTTCTTCATGTTTTTTTTTTTTAATTTTCAGACACATCCATGCCGTCAGAATTATGGTTGGGACACAATCATTATTTCATTCCTTGTAGACTCATCTAATTGCTGCCACAGCATGAGAGACTAATGCACTGACTGTCAAATTTTGGATTTGAGTATTTGTTGGCTTTCTGCTGAAGCATTGTGGTATAATGTCGTTCACACTCATGTTTGAAATAACAGGTGACTGTAAGCAAGTGTTAACACACCTGGTATATGTTAATGATAATAATAGCTTTATTTATGTAGCACCTTTAACAGTCAAGGAATATAATATAATATTATATAATGGTTTAAAGTACAAATAAAAGATAAAACAATTAGAAAAAAGCCAAAGGGTAAAAGTGAGTCTTGAGAGACGACAACGAAAGTTCCTCAGCCCTAACAGCAAACATCCTGTGATGCTCGGTCTTCAGACTTGACTGGGGAGTAGCTAATAAGGCCTTATCAGAGGACCTCAGGCTAACTTGGTGCCATACCATGCAGGGCCTTAAGTCCAGACTAAACATTTGAAAATACATTCTAAAAAACGTCTGACGGCCGTGTTTTGGACACCCTGAAGCCATGTAATCACATTTGGGCCAAGGTGTGTACACTTGGCATGACAATAGTCCTGATGAGAAGTGATAAAAGCATGACTAACTCTCTGAAGATCATTGGCAGTGATAAAAGATCTCATTCTATATGACGTACACCTTTCTAAAGATCATTCAAATATGACAGTCCACCATCTCCTCTAGAACTAAAAGCAAAAATCTTTGTGAAATTGTTGGTAAGATAAGAACAACGTTGCATCAACAATGTCCCCTTTTTCCTCAGTGAGCCCAGTAATAAAATGTTAACTTCCACTTAGTGGTTTTGTCAAAGTGTAACTGGAAATATGAGTGAAGCCGCTGTTGAAATGACATCTTGCAGAAGAGTGCCGTGGGTCACATGTCATGTAATAGAGTACTGTATATCACGCATTACATACAGTACTGTGGTGTAACTGTGGTGTACACTGCAGAGAGGTAACATCAAAGTGTCACTTCTTAATTGCTTTGGTCACAAAATAATAAATTAAAACTTATAGTACATTTGCTCAAAGTTGATCTGTTCCTTGCAGGGTCAAGAAACAACTGAAATCCAAAACTGTGCGGTGTCTTTACCTCCCATGCTTCTTATGTACGGTAGATGAGTGTGATTTAGCAATGTAAGCTTTTGGCTACATACTGTAACCGTAGCTGTGATGTCGCTCTTCAGAGTATTTCTTCAACCCGCTTGATTGCAAGTTGTTTTGAATGGTATTGTACAGTTTCACAATAAAAAAGACACTTTAACTATTCTTTTGTTTCTCACTGATGTAGTTTTCTAGGTTAAAGGAGTACTTCACCTTCACGGTGACACAGTTTGTTTAATCAACATCAAGTACGGAGTCACAAGGCGTGAAATGTTACCTTGAAAAAAATGTGCTTTTCTCCCGTACCCGCACTGTGAACAAATAATGCAAAAACAGAAGATGAATTGAATTTAAATTCATCGTTACCGTGGACGAATACGAGGCAAAACACGTTTTTTTTTCCCCAAGAATTCAAGGTAACATTTGACACCAATGTGGCTCCGTACTTGATGCTGATTAACATAACATGTCATAGGGTCTTACTGTGAACCTCTAATGAAATGTTGGCACAGATCAGGTGGGAACAAAAGGGAAGTGTTTGGGAGATCCCTTTCCCCACACAGCGTCTTATCTCACCCTGACAGAACATCCTGTACTTGATCAGCGAGAGGCTTGCAGCCAGCCGGCTGGGCGAGTTTTCGGAGTGCGTGACAAATTCAGATACTACATGATTACTGATTAGGCTCTCTACCTGCTCCGTTTATCTGTTTTTTTTTTAATTTAATCTGAAGACTAAGTAGCGCCAGTGAAGTCATGTGTGGCAACGTTTCAAGCGTAATCTTACTAATCGGGAGGAAAACACTAAGTTTGCTTTTGCACCTCTCTGGTGTCAAAGTGAGCTGACAGATCATCAAACATAAATGAGCCCCAGAGACACTGACAATGTCATGCGTAATATCAGTGGATAATGACTTGAGTTATAATAGCAGACAATATGAGCCTTTGGGGATGCTTTTGTTGTGTTTCCCTCCTTGCATTACAGGAAGCTGCAGAAGGAGGCAAATATCCCCAATATACAGCGCAACCGCAGGACTGTGATATTCTGCAAAGTATGGAAATGAAACAAAAAGAAAACCTGAGTTATGTGCTGATTAAAAAAAGATGACAGGAGAAATGTCATGTCTTGCACTGTAAAGCAGGTGCCTTGTATGAGTAAGCAGGGCTGCAGTGGGATAAACCTGCTGAGAAAGGTGAAATATCTCCTGAAGAAGTGGTAAGACACATCCTATGTCATTACAGCTTACACCTGTCAAGACTGCATTAACAAGATTAACGTGAACGTCTCTATTTAAGCTTGTATCCTGCATTGGCTGAGGATAAAACCTGTGCACATGGAGCACAAAAAGATCCTTCTGCTGTAGACTGTAAATTGTGTAACTTTGACATAGCTGAGCTTAGGCTGTGAATGGAGGGATATATAGAGATCTGAATGAGATCGTACAGATGTGGCGTTCAGAGAGGTCACTGCCTGTTGAGACCGACTGATAGGAGCTCAGGAATGAAGAAACAATAGAGCTGAAACGTCAGCGTGGGCCGGATGTCACTGTTATCTTAGCTGAATCGTAAGCAGGCCAGTTGGGGTCAAGACGACCCCTCCTGCAGGGGTTGAGTTCACATCAGGACCGGAGCAGACGAGGGAAATCAGGACACGATGTAGAGACGCAGGCAACTGAAAATGGCCCCAGGGGCTTCAGGTTTACTGTGAGCTAATTCATTTGTGGTAATTTGATTAATTGCAGTTTTCCTTTTGTGGTGATCCTAAAAAGCATGCAGCGCTAAAGCACGTTATAAACCGAAATGAAAGGGGTGTATTATATAATCTTGATCTTCTCACTGAGAAGCTCAGAGTTAAAGTCTAGTTTTAATGCCTTTATTATTTCAGTCAATAGGCCTATGTAAAAATGCTAAGCCAGTGGGAGAAACTGGTGGTTCAGAAAGACTGCAGCCTTTTAGAGGGTTAAAGGAACAATTAGTTAGTTCTGGGAAATATGCTTATTTACTTCCTGGTGAAGAGTTAGGAGGCTTTCACATCAGGGATCCGGGCCTGTCGATCCAAATTCACTTGACCTAAAACTGCAGTTCCTATGATTAATGTAAACACTGGGCACCGTTTTTTTGAGGTGAGTTGAGGACAGTTCATGGGTATTCGGGTATGGTTCGCATCAGGTGTGAAAACCAACTGTACCAAAGCACGGAAGTGGATCACTATTTAACGCGAGTAGTGGGTGAGCAGAGTTCCAAAGGCATTTCTCAACGTCGCCGGTCTCCTCCGAAAGTCTGAACTGCTCGGCCATGGGTGTTAAAGTAGGATGGCAAGAGAGAGGGTTGAGGGCGAAGGGCGAATGTTGTATGGGCCTGGGATCCTGCGATTGCCGTTCTTTTCCACACTGTAGCAACTACATTGACAAATGTCATGGTGACACAAGTGTAAGGAAAAACATTAGATCATTAATGTGAGAGCTGAGCGGCGAGGGAGTGGAGAGAGAGGTACGAATAAAGTGTGCCCTAATACGAAAACACCCTTAGATGGTAAATAATAAGGCTACAGCCAGCACTTGGTTATGTCATGCATAAAAGCTGGAAACAACTAGCTCAGCATAGTTGGGTTTGAATTTAAAATGGTCTTAGTAGCGCCTCTAAAGCTCACTATTTCCCTTGTTATATGTTTTTAATCCATACAAAGAGTGTAAGAATTACAGTTTCCCAGCTCAGTCCAGCACATAACCTCCAATGAAACCAGGTTTTTCTACACTTCTGTTTTTGCACAAATTAAACAAACAAGATGTGTTTAAATTAGTGTGCTCTAGAGATGCTGGTTGACGGATTATTTTTTTTACATTCGGACAGCCAGGCTAGCTGTTTCCCCGTCGATCTTCACTTCAAACTCTCTGTCAGAGAGTGAATGAGAAAGAAGGAGTTTCCCAAAATGTGGAAATAAGCCTTCAATCTGGCTCTAGGGGAGGAACTGCACACATTAAGTGTTTGCACTGCTGAGGACACTAGTGAATTCTTATGCAACACGTGCTCCTGTCTTTTAGGCCAGTATGTACAGACGTAAAGATTAGATGCAATCACACACAGAGACATACTATAGGATGCCTGTGAATACATATAAAACATCAAAAGTTTCCTTGATATTTAAGAAAAAAAACTATTAAGTGAATTCTGCAGCTGTTTCAACTACGGCCTTTATATGAAGTGCACAGGAGGCAAATCAGTCAAGGAAAGGTGACTGTATAAACAAACACCTGTGCTCATTTAGAGAGCTTCTAACATAGGCTGAAACATGACTAGACGGGTGGCCTGAATCTGATCCAGTAACAAATTCCCAATTGCCCTGGCACAAAATGTACAGTCTGTGGAAAAGGGAAGGGATGCCTTAAAACTCCACAAACATTGATAGTCATGCAGGAGCCTGCTTGTTACATTTTTACTTGATTTTGGATTAAGATCAATGTAGATTAGGAACAAAAGAAATCACCATACATTTAGAGATTAGAAAACTTATTGCGAGAGTTTATTCCTCATAAACTGCAATAAAACAAAAAGCACACAAAGACGCTCTTAAACAAGCAAGACGAGTGACAAAACTGACAGCTCGAACCAAGATTGCACAGATTTAATAATAGATTACAGTTTCATTAATCGTTCATTGCACACTGCCTACGACACCGTACCTTACAATCTCTATGTAGTGTATGAGATTTGAGGAATATTGTACTTGCTTTGGCATTCAAACAAAATTAAATACATTCGTAGTGCCGATAGAAAAAGACATAGTGACAAAAACTATTATTTTTGTAAATTTCACAATAAATGTAGCTTTAAAAACATACAGTACGTTTAAATGAATCAAACTCTTAACCCAAAGGCCCTGCCAAAACAAATCTCCACAGTAAACAAAACTAAAGTCCCATGGTTTCATACAATATGCATAATGTATCAAGCTTATCAAATGATCAAGTGTAAGGTAATGAGTGCATGATACAGTAATAAAATAAAACATTTAAAGATTACAGGTGGATCAGGTCGTGTTTTAGTTGCATTACCTAACCTTGAATGCAGTTGTATACAGTATGCACCATCAAATCACACCAAAGCGATGAGTCTGCACTCTCTGCTTTGTTCATTAACTATAATGGTCCATTGGTCCAAAATTTGTTCCAGAAACAAACACAGATGACAAAAACCCACAACTTGCCCTCCACTTTCTCAGTGAATGACTCCATTTACATGCACACCAGCGAGGGCATTTTTAAACACTTTAATCTAAATATGTTACTTGATCTTCTGATGACCACCTTTGGTCACTTTATGGATGACAAATTGTGGCCCACATGTACTTAACCAGAGTTTTTCTTTTTTACATTACTTGAAACCTGAGCAAGCCCTTAATCGAACCGTACGTGGGATAATTAGCGGTTGTAGAAATGCAGACAGAGTAATAGGAGCCTTTTATAAACATTAAACCATTTTTTCTTCTTGGCATACCAAGATCACGTGGTGGCACTTGGGATGCCTCTTCACTTTCTCTGACATTGGAAAAGTTACTAAAAACACAGATGTCTCAATAAAAATGACTTTAGATTACACAGATTTAAAAACAATATCAGACCAATAAAATGTAAGGCAGTCAGAGCTCCATGTAAATGTTCAAAAATGAACATGTGCAAAATCAAAGGATTCAGGAAGTCCCCCAGGAAGAGAAAACCTCCCTAACTCTGGATTAAAAAGAGAGTTTTGCCTCAAAAACACATGCACGGATGCTTCATATAACCCGTTAATATGAGCACTAAAAAAATCAGAGTTTTATTATCCTGTTCGATCAATTGACTTCCTGCAGAGTGACTGTCACAGGAGCTGAGTAGCAGACGGTAACTGAATAATGACTGTATTCAATGGACAGACGCCAAAGTTAACAAAAGAAAAGACACCAAAACCAGAACATAATCACCTGTGTGTGTGTGTGTGTGTGTGTGTGTGTGTGTGTGTGTGTGTGTGTCTGTGTGTGTGTGTGTGTGTGTGTGTGTGTGTGTGTGTGTGTGTGTGTGTGTCTGTGTGTGTGTGTGTGTGTGTGTGTGTGTGTGTGTGTGTGTGTGTGTGTGTGTGTGTAAACGGCGTGATCCCATTATTGCACAAAGTCTGCATGTAGATGTAGCCAGCGAGCACTAATGCCGGTCTGAGTGAAGGCAGAGTGAAGAGGGCAAGAGGTCGTCCAGTGGTCACAGCATTCAAAGATCTTTGTTTGGGTGCGCGCCATTGTCTGATGTGCTTTTGTTATTGCCACTTGAATGTGTGGTGGGAGACACAACAAAAAAACAGAACAGCAACAGGAAGGAACAGCAAGTCCTGTGGGTCACTTTCCAAAAAGCAACAGGTCTTTGTTGTCTAGGAAACTTAGTATCCTTGAGACACACAGGAGTGACTTTCGCTATCAGAGCAATCAGAGTGTCTGCTACGCACTGCTGTACACACAGAGCAACTGGGAATCGATTAATATACACTATCACACTGAATTAACTACAACATATGAATCAAAATGAACAAAAACCCTCCCCGTAGACTTGATTATTTGAGAGCGGGAAAACTAATCGTCTCACAGATTTGGTACAACCATGTGTGAATAATTTGTTTTCCACTATTAAAAACACAAAACATCATTAGAATACAAATCTGATTTAAAACTACATCGGACTGTGGCAGCCTATTGCTCCAATTGATGATATAATGCCACAGCACACTTCCCTCCACTCACAGAGTGAATTACCACAATGGCCTCTTAATACACACACTCACATACACACACAGCCCGAAGCACAGGGGAAATACATTTCCAAGAAAATGTGCTATGTGCGGGTTGTCCTCACACTCCGAGTGCTGGGCAGAGTAAGTCCAGCTCCTTTTGTGCCTCTTGTTCCTGACCAAAAAAAATCCAGTCAAATGAAATTATATTCAACAGTGCATTATCTAGATAGAGTAACCTTGTGAGATGGAAATTAATACAGGATTCCAATAGTACAGTGATGAGGTCTACCTCTTTGGACGCAGCATTCATTGAAGAAGCCGCTTCACACATCTTTCTAGCCTTCTCCCTCTGCCCCAGGTCTCTGTAGCACTGCCAGAGAAAAGAAACAAAAAACCCTCAATGCATTATTTAGTCTCAGTAGATCCCACTGAACAGTGCAGCGTAATCCCAGAACAAACACTGAAGGTTTCTGGTACTGACCTTAGCTAGATACACATAGTTGAGTTTGGAATATCCTGGCTGGATCTCCTCAACCTGAATTTAAAAAAAAGTTCATTTTTTAAAAACAATTCACCCCTGTTCATAATGCGTACACCACTATTCTGTACACAGGCATGTAAGCTGGTTAGGGGTGAAAAGGGCAGCTTTTTGATTTTTCTGAAAAATAAGCTACTAAACGCTAATTTGCATTGACTTTCAGGATTATTTGTAATGACTTTTAAGATTACTGTGGTGCTGGTCACGACAAAAGAGTACAAGCACGGTTGGGCAAAATAACGGATCCCTTGCTCGTGCTGAACAGTGACTAGTGAATTGACTGGCTCCATTTCTAAAGGTCTATTGCCATTTGTTAACAACTGATACACATGCATCCTAACATGCATCCACAGCATCAGATGTTCACGCTACAGTCTTTCTATGGAAGTTGTTTTGACTCTGTGACCTATCTTGGATTCCAGACGGCAAACTTTGTAAACGCTCAAGATCACGTCAACGTGATTGACAACTGTGGTTGGCTGGCCGGGTGTATGGGTGGGACTTTGATGCCGCTGCTCCGCTGCCCCATCAGTGCTGCGCAGACTCCGCCTGCAAAATTATAACATGGCAGCGCTCGTATACGGAATATTTTGGCTTCACTTCTGTACAGTGCGAGGAAGTGGAGACGCCTCGTCCATCTTTACGTACAGTCTGTATCATTAGAAAGGCGTGTGTCAACCTTTTGCTTGACTGATCCTCTTGCCTCGTTCCCTTGCAGCTCATACAGCCTAAACATCTCTCCTTCAGTTAGTCAGGTAGAGATAAACACAGGTTAGAGGACCTGTATAACCTTGCTCAGCAGCCTCACCTGAGGCTCTCCTCCAGGTCACAATCGGCATGTTGTAACAGGGACCACTTAAATCAAACTGATGGGTGAGATACACACAAAACTAGGAAGAGACATGAACAGGAATATTGGCCAGGAGCAAAATCCATTTCTCTATTACATAAACATTTGAAATGTGGGAACACAGATTAAGCCTTTCTAAATACGGAGCCTTTGCTCTTTGAAAACTGGGTACAGGAGTGTCCTGGAGGCAAGTTGCAAGTGAGCGCTACACAAACATTGTAACGTTGCATGTTTTAATAATCAGGGCCTCAGGTCGTATGAAAATCAGTCCCTATTTTTGAGTAATATTTTTCGAGTTAACTTTGTTAATACAACTGGCACACAGACTGAATGGGAAACATTTCTAAAGGCACAAGTATGCTTCAAACAGAGTGCTTATCACACTGTCAGACAGCACCTGAAAGCCCCTCCCTCGAGAACTTTCCAACATCCGAATTGGGCAGCTAAGTCCGACAATTTTTGTAACTTTCTGAAACCACTTTATGCAAGTTAGTCCAGGTGTGCGGAGGTGAGAAAACATATTGTGAGAACAAGATTTATTTTCCAAACAGCTACTTCCATCACTTGTGTGTATTAAAGACAGCAACACCATGATTACCTTGGGGTCTCACCCCTCTCTATGATGGCAGGCTTTCCACACCACATTTTTAATATGAGGTGAAACAGCTATTAACACTTTTCAGACGTGGATGACACGTTGTAGCATACTTACACCTAAAGGAGTTCAACAAAAAAAAGGAAAAGGCAGAATGAATCCCAGTACCTTAAGAAAACTTTTCAGTGCATCTTCAACTGTTGCACTTGGTGGTTCTCCAAATAATGTTGCAGCAACTTTCCTCTCGATCCATGACAACTGAGCCACCTGCAAGATAATCAAACAGCTCAAGTCAAAAGACAATTCTGCACATTAGTCTGAAATTAAATTACTGTAACACTAGGCCAAAAAGCAATGTGTCACTGCCCTCTCTGGTTCAAAGTTCCAAGCCTGTTTCACATGCTTGGTGTGGTGAGAAATGTGCTTTGTTGCACCTGTAAGCACACCCAACAGGGAAGTCAAAGTGATCCTGGAGTACAACCGTACATAACTGAAGCTTAACCAAGTTAAGTTTAACAACTGGAGGTGAGCAAAAACAAGACTTTCAGCGGATGTAAAATTACTCTTTAAGACATAATTGTTAACGCCATCATCATCATCATCGTCTTTAAAACTTCTAACAGGATCAACATTCCCCTTCATTATCAAGGGGAAATTCCACAAAAAATGTGTTAACTATATTAATTTCTCATAGGGTCTTGTCAGGCATATTGTGGCAATCTATTGGAGATATATATTTATGTAGAGGTTTTTCCTTTTTGTCCATTCCACGTAATTACATCTGTGAGCAACCAACAGTGAAATGAAGTGCTTTAGCAGTTAATGGAAAAAAAAGTTAATGACTTCTGTGGGTATTCGGTTCCATGAATTTCCTAGCTGTTTTGGTTGCATCTCAATTCTTTTTAACCATTCGAGGCCAGAAAAAAACGCACTTTCCTGACTGTGACTTTTCCAGTATTTCCATGAGCACAGGTGCCCTGGACAACGATACTTTTCTACTGACATTTTTTGCAGACGTTGATAATGGCCAGCGAGAAGCCTGGGTCAAACATGTAATATTCCTGCCTCGCACCATTCATCAGAGCAACAGCTAATTGCAGGTGTAGCGTAGCTCTGGCGTCATCACAGGACCTTTCAAACAGAACCGCTGATGAATACAAACAGTAGATCATTGTTGAACATGAACGCCCCGCAGACAGACCATAAAACTCAATCCCTAAAAATATCAGGTGTTACTATTCCACATGTGCACAGTCTCTCCGTCCTCTGTTTCCAGCAGTGTAGGTGAGTATAATGTAATCAGAGCAATCTCTGTAATAGCTTCCTTCCTTTTTAGGCAGTTAGTTTGACAACTGCCACAGAGTTACGGGATAAATAGCTTATGAAACAACACCAACACTCAACAGCAGCAGAAAACGTTATACGCAATGACAATAATTCATCATCACAAATCATTTTCAAAAATACCAGTAATGATTGACAGACAAGATATAATAAATCATCATAGAAACAACTGACTGCTCTGAAAGAACCTGAGCAGCATAGAAACAGGATGAAAATAATATATATATATATATATTAATGCTAACAATGGCTGGTGTTAACCTCCCGTGGCGCTTTCTGTGAATATCGCAGAGAAACCTAAACAGTGGGAATGAATGAGGGGAAACCTTGGGTGGGTTAGCAAAGGGAGGAGGGAGGCCACGCAGACATGTCAGCCTTCATAAATTCACTTTTTGTGTACGTTAGGATAGATGGAAGAGATATATGTGTTGCGCGATGTGTCGGGAGGGTCACATACGGCGTAGCACCAGCGGCCCAGCAGGTAGTAGGACATGGGGTCTTGTGGCTTCAGCTCAATGGCTTTATCCAGATGATCCTGGGAAGGGAGGCAGACGCACAGACAGACAGAAGATTTTCACTGTTGATTCATGACATGGATGCTATTTCCACTACCTTCTGTTCTGACCTGATCTGTCCTGCTTCACCAACCCACAAGTATTTCACAAACACCTCTCACACACGCGATCTCGCAGAGCGACCACACACTCCTGGCTCTCACGCACCCTCCCTCGTTCTTTTCCATACTCCCTCTCTCTGATTCAGGTTTTTTTTTGTTTTCTTTTTTTCATAACTTCCCTCTCCAGCCCTTTATGGCTTTCCCTTTCACCTGTCAAGAGTTTTGCAGGTACACAATGTTTGGGGGAAGCTGCTGACAGAAGATAAAATGCTACGTGCTGTTTGTCCACGCTCTGTCTTATGCAACCGAATGGTTGTAGGAGTGGCCTGCTGGCTTAAGAGATATGAGTAGCCATTCCCCCTCTACTCTGAGTACATGGGAGAAGCAATGCTCAACATATACACTGGAAATCAAAGGTTTAATTCTTGATTTATTCTGAAATATTGTATTTTTTCCCAGAATTTGATAGATCCGCTGTGGCTATACCACTGCTGTACTAGCTACTAACTCGTTTTTTAAAAATAATCAAGCCACTTCTACAAAAACCTTTATTTCAAAAAAAAAACCAAAAAAAAAAACAGTGAGTAAAGTACATAGAAAAGTAAACATTGTGTCCGAAGAGAAGATTTAAAAGATTTCTTCTATAGGATTCAAAAATGAATAGGATGTGTAGAGGCCACAGCTTTGAATGACTTCAGCACATCTGCGCCCACAGGACATCACTAGTTTCTCACTCTGCTCTGGTTTGATCTTGGTCCATTCTTCTTCAGTCTCTTCCACAGTTCACTAACTGTAGTGGGTTTCTTAGCCATCACTTTGTTGCCAAGGAGTTTAGATGTGGACTCTGGGCTGGCCATTTAATTATTTCAATGTTCTTAGCTTCAAGGAACTGCTTAACCTGTTTTGTAGTGTGGTAGGGGTAATTGCCTTGCATGAAAATTGCAGCTGATTGGGAGACAATTGCAGTGAATGTGTTGAATGTTACCGAAGGAGGTTGAAACACACATTTGCATTCACCCTTCCACGTAGCTGTACAAGAGGCCCAACTCCTGCTGCAGAAAACATCCCCCAAACCATGACACTTCCTCCTCCAAATTTAACTGACTTCTTTACACACTTTGGGTTCAGTCTTTCCCCAGACCTACGCCCAACATAATGTTGCCCCGCAGACACAAATAAATGGAACACACTCTCATCACTGAAGTCACTGGGGACTAGTTTTCCTTTGTCCACACAACATGCTCCTCAGCAAAGGAGAGTCTAGCATTTTTATTCTTTCTGCTGATGAGAGGTTTAGTCACTGCAGAGTGGGTTTTCAGACAAAATTGTCTTAAACGGCAAGACAAATGTGTACAGAGACGGATCCTTGCTCTGTTCTGCACTGAAAGGTCGAGCAACTCCAGCTGCAGTGTTGAACCATTTCCCCATTGAGAATCTTCATATAATGCTGTCCTCTCGTGCACTTGTTTTACGTGGACGACCTTTTTGAGGGACTTTAATTAATCTGTGTCCTTGTAAAGTTTCAATATTCTGGAATCATGACTGTCAACACCCAGCCTCTCTCTGATGGCTGAGAGGGTCATCCCTTTGGCCGTCATCTGGAAAAACCTGCTGTCTAAGGATTTTAGTCACCTTAGAGCAGCTTGCCATTTTGCAAATTAATTTTTTTCACAAAATAAAGGTTTTTGTTGAAGTGCCATGGTTATTTAAAAAACATGCTAGTCCAGCACAACATATGATCACTGTAAGTTTTTAGACAACTTACCTTAAAAATGTATCCGTTCTTTATCTTGTTCTGTACTGTGTCATATTCTGCCATAATTCCACACATGATGGCATACCTGTGGAGACACAATATTGTTATGTTGATCCGTTGTGTATAAGGTGTCTACAGGTTTCATCGTTTCCAGTTTTACAGATTTTCACAGATTTTCTATCCCCACACCCAAAACATTGCTGTGTTTCCTGCTGCAAGAAGGCAATGCCCACCACAATTGGTAATAGACAAGATCTTCTTTTTAAAAGCACAGTTGACAAAATTATCCAAGAAAAAAATTGGGTGAAAATGCAAATGAATGACTCAATAAAAACAAGAAATGTATCCAACAATTTTTGTAACCCTTTAATGTCGACTTCTTGCAGTTATGGGTTGAACAAGTGTTATCAATAATATAATAGTAGCAACTTTTGAGCGAGGATGGTCTGAGAGTGTGTGCCGTTATCCCCACGCCCCTCTTAGTGTAGCCGTCTTTTGAGCACTTGAGTCTCTTGAGACAGTTGAGGATCGAGTGTCTTACACAAGGGCGCCTCACCAACGTCACTTAATCCACCCGCCCAGTTCGACCAGCAATTTGAATGTTTGACCCTCTTTGAAGAGATCACCTCTGTCCTCTCTTTGCCTCATCGTTATAATGCAGGTAGACTTGAGTATCAGTGGAATTCACTGGACTGAGCGCAGAATAACTTGTAAGGGAAAGAAGCAAAGCCAGGATATTCACTGCAATATAAGGTCAAAGAACCTTATTACTTTCAGTTGATACAGTACTTGTACATTCATTAAATCCTAAGATCCAGGAGGAATAATCTAACAATTTGAGCCTTTCTGAAAACTTGGAATAAATATGAACAAACGAATAGGTAGAATTACAAGCAACTAACTAGGTTCCTACCTTGGTTTAGGAGTCATGGTTTGGTGCAAGTTTGGCATAAGTAGATGTTTCTTTTCATTTATATTGAACAGACAGCTGTGCAAGTGTAAAAGACAGAGTTAATCGTCTTGCTGAAAATAAGGAACATTTGGAACTCTTCTGTATTAGTTCACTGTGTGGAACAATCTCCCAAAAGGCAACAGATCACAAGAGGCCATAAAAGAAGAGTTCACGAACACTGAACATAAGTTTCAAGCGGACTCCAGAAATGGAAAACAGAACTATATATGTCGACTCGTATGCTTATGGTGTACAGCTGAATGTTCAGTCTGAATTCACGCATGTTACTTTGGTTCCACATTATGTACGTCAATCTACAGACTGTATTCTGCATGTGTCTGTGTGCCCTGATCCATGACCCTGGTTCTATGACAGTTGGGCACAAACACAAAAATCCTGATAGCAACAGTTTTTGGTTTTCCAGTCATGACTGACTACAGTTCAGAAGTTAAGTAGTGAAGTTTTGCGTAGGTGGGGGGTAAATTTTGAAGAGAAATTTGGCCGCAGCTTTCAGTCACACCACCTTTCCTCTGGGTCACTAACAGTGAGATACCAAAAGGACTGAAAAAAACGCCAACACTCAACCTTCTTTAGTACGATTTCTCATTAAGCAACATCAGCAGAGATAAGCTGCTTCACCTTATTCCTTTACCCACTAATTAATACACTGACTTGGACCAGTGGGCAGGTGGAGGGGAAACAAAGAGCGGTTTCAGCTTCGGGATCTGTAAGTCAGCATGACGCTGTGGGTTTGGAGAGGATACGAGAGAGCTGATCAAAGCCTTTTCACCGCAAGGCTGCTTTAATCTGCTGGTACTCTGTCAAACACCACAGAGTGACATAAATACCTTTTTATATGAAGGATCAGCGTGTACAAAGGTCATCTGACAGTGTTGTCTGACATGGTGGTGCTGATGGTAGATGGAATCTGCAAATGTGCGTGTGTGCACTGATGTGTCTGGTATGTGTGAATGGATTTTTTAACAGGGCATAATTTGGTGGTGGGCTACTGTTCTTTTCAGAAGCTCTCACTCTTTCTGTCTCAGAGTCCTGATTGGGATCAGGCACAGCATGTCGACACAGATTACAACACCAGGGTAAAAAAAAAATGGAAAAAACAGTTGAGATGTAGTGCAAATTGATCGACACAATTATCGGGTAATTACTAAGATAATGAATATATAATACTCTCTCTCACTGGCAAGTAAGAAACTGGGTAATTTTACTTCAGTTGACAATGTTTCAACCACTTACTGATCAAAATGTACAAAGACAAAAAAGACATACGTAATAAAGGTGGTTGTAATTGGGTGAAACATCATGCAAACATTAAACTTTGTGCTTACCATCATTACTTCTACTTGGGCGGTGTGGAAACTTAACAGTGATAAGACAAGTATTAACCACATCACTTTTAAGTGCCCAGAATAGTCTCTGTAAAGAAAACACGGGCAGATGAATTATGTGTAAGTGTAACCAAAAAGATCTGTTTATTTTCATAAGGAAGTACAGGGTGCGGCCACGCTGCCACTGGTTGGCGCTCGATGAGTGGAGAGCTCCACAACATCACAGGAGCAGAGATGCTATCTGTCTGCAGTTGTGCTGCCTACCTTCCAATGAAAACAGACTGGCTGGATGTAAAGGCTTTGAGCACATCTGTCAACAATGACTAAATATCTGCTGCAAGGAAACAGAGTCAGGACACAGCTGGTTTGCACTTGGCGACCACATTTTAATCGAATTATGAGCTTCTATCATACAAGCAACGAGAGCTGCTCACAGTAACCTGGGGTTCCACGATCTGACTGGATACAAAGCAACAGCTGCGCATACATTGTTTGTGAGAAGTGTGAACAGTTCTCATTACTGCACTGGATGAGCATTTTTTAAAATAACACTTAAAAGCTAAGTGACCATTTACTTGATTAAACACTTTTTAGCCATGCTAGCTGCAAACAACTACTAAATGGATTGCCATGATGTTTGGTATAGACATTTTCAATGGAATTCCATTGCTAGGCAACAGCCTTGGTCCTTGTTAACTTCCTTTCAGCTGATGTCATTCACATACACTGCAACAGGAAATAATCTAGGACAGATTCCGAATGTTTATGTTTACTTCTTTGAAAGGGTCTATAGATATTCTTGTCTCCCTCAGGATGAATTGTAAACACCATCATCAGCTCAAACTCTTACTTTGACCAATACTGGTTTATGGCCAAATACTTGCAAAGTTGAATGCTTTAAGTGCTTGTTCATTGCTAACAGTGGTTAGCATCCTAACATGTTAAACTAAGATGCTGAACATGGTAAATATTACCTGCCAAACATCAGCATGCCGACATAAGCCTACAGCGTACAACCTCACAAACACTGTAAACTCTATTTGGATAATTTATAGCGCATGGTCTTAAGAGCATGGAGCAAAAGCATTTAGAGCATGTCCAAATTTATCTTTGCTAGTCGGCGCATAATCTGGGTACAGAGTAAGGCGCAAGTGGTAAAGAGTTGAATTAAGTCTATTAAGTCCCTCTTAATTAAACATAGGTGTGTTTAAAAGCCAGGTGGGCCTGCAGCTGGCGCACTGCAAAGTGCGGACTTGGGAAATTAGAGAAAACAAGCGTTTTTCTGCTGTGCCCTGACATTGACTACTTGAAAAAACCCATAATGCGGGATGAATCCAAGAGAGAAATAATACACGAATGTGCTCAGCTAAGTGCAATCTTTCTTCAGGAACTACTAACCAGTAAGTCATCTGTCTTTACGAGCATGCTGTAATATGTACTGATGTGATTAAATGCAATAAATTTTGCATCTTGTTAGCGATGAGAAGAGGAGAGCAGCCAGAAAAGCATACCAGAGGGAAGCAGTCATCACAATTGAAATCCAGCATTAGCCAGGTGAGGGCTGTGGGAGAGATTGCTCAACACCCAGGCTACCGCAACACATATTCGTACTTCCCTCTGATTGGCTAGCTTTAACATTATTCAGCATGTAGCAATTCTGGTTATGTTTACTGAGAAGTATGTAGACCCAAGAGTGCCAGTGGCAGAGCTTGGCTCATCTCAGTGCCTGGACTTTCCCCTGTGGAGTTAGACTGGGAGTTTGCATTTGCAATTATGTCAAGTTTATCCTCAGCTTGTGCTTTCGCTTCTATATGTATCATATCCAAGAATGAACATCTTAAAATCAAAGAGAAGATTGTGTGTGTGTGGTTTTCAGTCTTGTGTAACATATCTATTGTCACTGTGTGAAACAGCCTTCAGAAGTAAGGGGAGTGAGCGTATAAGGAGACGGGATGTGTGAAGGTGTAGAGAGGTGTCTAGCCTCAGGGGCCAACCTGCTGTTGTTTATCCTATCCTTTCTTCACTGAGGTGAAATACTATCTCCCTCGGACTGTCTAAGGCAAGAAAAGGGAAATATCAAGAGGAGGAGGAAAAGTGGGCGGCATCAAAACATGACAGGGGAAGATGAGAGGAGGATAGAACACTTAATTGCGCAATGTTAGTCCGCGTTTTTACTGCGGCTCACTGAAATCCCCCGCTCTACTGTGCAAAAACAAAAGGGCCTAAGTGTCAGCTGCTTGGCGGAAATAGCAGATTGATTACAGCCTTCAAATCCAAACATAGAGACCCTATTCAAGACAGAGAGGGCCAGGCAGGACTCAACAGAAACAGGAGCAGGAACTCGAGGAATTCAAGGACAACCTGTGCGAGACAATGTGTGAAGTGCGTTGATAAACTTAGCCCATGACAGAATGATCTGATAGTGTTTTCATTGCATGGGAGGTGGGATTTGTGGCTGTGTGTCAAGTGTTCCCACAGCGATGAACCAGAGAACAGTGAGGTCTGAAGTTTACGCACACACAGGGTTTCCACGGCTACTGGGAGCAGAGGACAATGCGCCGCGGTCATTGTTAGTGTCACCGTGGCAGCATTGTCCTCTGCTCCCAGTAGCCGTGGACAGAGGCACGTGTTTGAAATCAAAGTTGTCTTTGTACAGGTCAAACTGATCCCATGCTACATCCACCCCTTCCTCTGATTGGCACTGCCACAGGCTTCCTGCTTAATCCGCAGGCCTTTGTACAATCACAGAGGCCCTATAGCCAGGGATTTACACGGGCTGTATTCACACGGTGGGATCATTGAAAACGCACCTATAAACAAAGCCAGCGATACAAGAATGCAATCACATCTCGCAGCCGTCCGCCTGCTGAGATTATACGAATAGGCTTCACACTCACTGTCACGAAAGCCCCCCATGTAACCCAACGCAACCATACAGCAAGCTCACTCACACACATTCAAACACCCACAGACAAAAACACATCTTAGGCTATATCCCACTTGTGGTCCACACATCAGCTGTCTTTTATAAAGTGGTTTACTAGAAAGCTGTGTGGCAGACACAATGGCTACACATTACTGGAGAGCTTTTGATGAATGAAACCTGAGAGGGAAGTGGCAGAGGTGTTTACTCTGACATGCACAGTAAATTAAAAACGAAAGAGGTGACAGTGGGGCGAGCTGTGGAGATGCTGATAGTATCCATCTCAATGGTGCTCTTTGACTGCCCCGACACACATCCAACTTCAAAAGGGTCCTAACTAACCTCTCCTAGGAAAAGTACAGAGCTTTGGTGCATGACAGAGTTGGAAACTATGCATAATCTCTTGTGAAGTGATGACTGTTATATGGATATAACATTCATTCATCACTTCAGGTCTTCAAACGTTCAAACGGTCTTCAATGTTGCATATTTTTGACTGTGTGAGGTTTGCAATTGTCTTGTACATCAACAGTTTTTTAATGTAAAAACGTTGGGTTATTAAGTATAATTCCAGTGGAAAGAGATCTTTCTCTACAGGCATCCAATGGTGCTATACAAATAAAAATAGTCAATTTGTATTTATCTAAACTTTTGTGAGCATGGACACGACACTGGCCTTTTAAGGCAGATACCAATATTCAAAATTTGCATAAAACTAGAGCTGAGCCGCGCGGCATGCAGCTACAGCTGTTGTACCTTTCACAGAGCCATAGTGTATTTACAAGCATCTGCAACTTGCCCTACAAGCTACTGATACAACAGAGCAGGTTTGTTGAGGCTGTCCTCCTCACCCTGCTAAGCTCTTACATTAAGTCACTGTGGTTCACTGACTACAATGTATTGTTTATTATTGTACAATTTGTTCCTAACTTGCAGGTGTTCACATTCAAGTAGGTCATAAACAGTAATGAGATGCAAATTGGAGATTTGTAAAACTGGTTCAACACAACAGTTTGTGTGTCATTAAACTTGAAACACTTGAAGTTTCAGAATGAAGGTTTCGGTGAGCATCAAATTACACCTGCCTTGCTAGGATTTTAGTCAATTAAGACTGAGTCAGCGGCCTTGTTTTAGTTATTGTATAATAATGAGCACTAAAATTGAGGTTGTAAACAAATTTGGCTAAATGTAAAATGAACATGTTACAACAAGAATTGGGTTACAGCTACAGTGCAGTGCATCCAACAACAGTTCCCTTCATGCATGGACAGATGATCAACATCAAGCTCAATCTCATCAAGCTCAATCTCATCAAGCTGGTGGGTCGAGAAGATCTAAAGCTGTTGTTGTCCTACTGTTTGTGATACAATGTACCTACATGTTTCATATACGTTGGTATAAACATTTATTTCAACATTACAATTAGGACATTTTATTTTGTTGGAGCTAATTATTACCCACTGAAAAAGTCTGTTTGTAGGCAGGATTAGGGAAAACAACTGTCCTGATTTTCATGAAACTAGGTGGAATGGTGTAGCATGGGCTAAGGAAGAACACATTACATTTTGAAGATAGATAGCAAGATGGGGCATTTGCGCTTCATTCATGTTGTGTCAGAAAAATCGGAGAAATTAGATCCTGATTGGGAAAATTCACACTGCATTAACAATGTGAGATAGGGCATGCCTTGGCAGAGGTCTGCGCTCTCTGATTGCCATTCTACTTTGTGCATGCATGTCTTTTCTCAGATTCAAAAAAAGGTAAGTTAAAAGTCAAAAGTGTGTAGTTCTTTCACATTGAAACCGTTAAATTAGGGTAGATGGCAATGGAAAGGTTCAAAATGCCCTATTGACTTGGGCTATGTAAAGACGGTTGCATAAATAGTTTCAGAGGCAGAGCAGACACTGACTGGCAGCACGTCTAAACAACATCTGCCAAATTGTGACAAGCTGGGCAGCATTCAAGAAAACAGGTGACAAGTTTTCTCACGGCATCGGTACACTAAGTAAACAGTTACCTCAGACATAAACTTCCTTGCAACACTACCTGGCACCATCCCCAGTCCCTGCCTCCTCCCTTCACAAAGTGCGGCTTTACCTACTTTGCCCCGTCCATTCAATTTAGACAGCCTCTCTGCTCGGTTTAAGAATCTTACAAATTCCATTAGTGGATATAGGATTAAGCATTAAGCTTTTTTAAAGCTGTTGCTCTTAATTAACTAAACAAACACAGCCTTCTATTTCACTTGACATCTCGAGTGCTGCGGTATGTGCATGAGCTAATGCTAATTATTCCCTAACGAACAAGCCTGCTGGCTCGAGCAGGCACTTTGAGTCTGTTTTCCATGACAAAACTTCACAAGCGTGTATATAGAAAGTAACCACATGATCTCAATAACACAGGACACTAATTCAGGGAATGTAATTAATGGTAACAAATACGTACACAAGGGAAACTATTAGTATTAATTTAACAAGCAATCAATGTTCACTGTTTATTGCATGGATTCCATGTATGCTCAGCGCTCAGTGTTGAAAACAAGCCAAATAAAAGAGGCTTTGTATTAGTTTGTTGTGGCTGCATTCGAAAACTTTGGAGTTGTTGTCAAACCTCGACGGATGCAAGCTGATCTGAGAGCTGAATCTGGTGCAATCTTTATCTCTCTACTCCAGCCATGGATTCCATGTATGATCAGCAGTCAAGTTTTGACATGAGCAGTGTTTCAGATGAGGAATGCACCATTGGGGCCTGCACAAATAAAAACGGGAGTCACGCCATCAGGCCCACTCTGCACAGCTAATTAAAAGCAAGGGGATTTTTCCCTGAATCACAGAGCAACTGGGGAGAGGTATACAAGGGAAGGAGGAAAGAATTTCTCCCTATTTCCTTTGTCTTAGAATCACCTACAGCAGCAAAATTCCCCTTAACTTAATGCAATACTAAGGGCCACTCAGAGAGAGAATTATTAGTCATTTTAAAAAATGTCCACTGGCATCCCAGATGCAACAAAAAAGTATTTTAAAGTATTGTATTTGTAACGAGCTGGACACAAATCCACCATCCTTGGCACCAAGTAACCATCAACAAACAGGAACTGCAATAGGCCGTGTATCACATAATTCTAGTGAAACTGTCAGTCTATCTGTACAAAGTTAACCTAGGCTGTGTTTACATTCCTCAAACTACATGTGATGCTATCAGGTGGATGGTGGGGTGCTTTGCAGGAAAGAGATGTTTTGGGGTTAGCTACTATTATCTCACAAACATACATGTCTGCAAAGCATGCAGCTAAGCTATGCTGAAAATCACTATCTCTTTCCATAATTTTTGCATATTTAAGTCCCTGTCAGTTTGGTCCAAAGACTAAACTGACATAACTCACTCTGTCTTTAAACCTGTGGGTTTTCTGAGATGTTCCTCTGGCTTCATTCAAGATGCACTTGTAAAAACACTGAGGAACAGCTGCTCCAGGCCACCACGTCAGTCAAAATCCAAGAACCCCAACAACTCTCATCTGGGGAAAGTACCTGTGTTTATGCTTTCATTCTGTCTCATAGCATTTACTCAAACAGTTCATCTGGATTAGAATTCAACCACAGGTGATTCACATGACAGGGCTCAATGTCAGTTCTGAAGACTACAAAAGGTGTGGGGAAAAATCGATTGAATCGAATCATTAAAAACTATTTTTAAAAGGTGATTCTTTAATGCCTGAATCGATTCAATTTCTTCATTTTCTATTTTGATAGGGAAATAGCGGAAGGTCCACCATCTGCTAGGATGTAACCTGCAGCCACATATTTTAAATCCAGAGTGTGGCAAACACTACATAGATAGTAAAGTCTGGAAACACTGAAGTTTCACACATTGATAAGAAAAGAAGAGCTAGATAGTAAAGTCTTTCTCGACTGCAGTCACTCCATGTCCATGGTCAAATCAGCCGATGCTATAACTGTAGAGCATGGGTGTCAAAGTCAAGGCCCGGGGGCCAGATCCGGCCCGCAATTGAATGATCTCGGCCCCGGGATGATATTTGATTAGTATTAGAACCGGCCCGCACATCACAGCCGCCTGCTGGTGTTTTTCACGCACCAAAACTACATTACCCACAATGCAACAGTAGCCCGCAAACTCACTGCAGCGCCTCAAGTGGGTCATTATTCATCAGCATTCAGGGCAGATGTCAACTTTCAGCTCAATTACTGACGGAGCCGTAAAAAAATATTGGATTATTCATTTAATCATTAAATAAAATACGGTACACTGTGTTAGGTCTTGGTTCAATAGGTTATATGCAATCATTTTAATATGTTTTAATAAACATTGAACCCTTGGCTTGTAGCAAATTTGTTTTTTTTGGCCCTCTGATGTGTTTGACTTTGACATCCCTGCTGTAGAGCATCCATATCTATACTGACGCCTATATTAAAGTTTGCAGAAAGCTAAAACTTTTTTTTTTTTTTAAAAAGTGTTAAAGTGTTTATGCAAAATATATGGAAATTAGATCAATAAGATTATCTACCTGTGACCCTGAAATTTCTTTATTCTTTCATTTTTTGGTCTAATAAATAATTCCAATGGCAATTGAAATGAGGACAATTTTTTTTTTCAGAGAGATTCTAGAGTAAATGTCCCATATTTGTACCTTGAAATAACTACATTCCTGAATACTTACATTGACTCTATCAATTTAGAGATTTTCCAAAGTAAATGTCTGTCAAAGTGTGTGATGCAACTTTTTGCCATGGTCTAGTTTAGAGTTAAAAAAGTAAACAAAATTCTGGTAATTTATTAATCGAATCCCAATACATATCGGATGGGCAAAAGCATACCGTCCCAGCCCTACTTCTGAGACATCAAATTCAAGGACCCAACACAGCATAGTCTGAGAAAGGGAGGAGGGTCATTTCTGCTACAACACTGAACATTTTAATAATGAGAACTAGCAGGCTGACTGTGAGAGACACATGCAGACAGTGGAACATATTTACTAAAGTTAAAGTTGCTGGACTTTCATTCAGAACACCGATATAGCAGCAAACATATTTCCTATGTCAAGAGTAATGGCGTTCTGAGCAGAGAATGAAGTCACTTTTTGTTGTGATGGTTGGTCCCGCCGTGTGTCAATGTGAGTGCATGTGACCATGAAAAAATGTTGGTATTTCCCTGATTGGGGAATGTATTTCGAGTACAGTTCTATTAAGTAATACCAAAAAAACTTCAATTTCTATTATTGCAGAAAATATATAAATTCAAGCCACTTTCAAAAATACGTTCAAGGCCTTGATTCAACCCGCTCAAATTCACAAACTTTCAAGGATTTCCAGGACCTTTGTGAACCATGTTTATTGAACTGAACAAAAAGTGTTTATTTGAAGGTGGAAGGAAGGAAATGAAACCTACCACTGATGACTTTCAGCACATGTAGGGTTCAGGCTCACTGCCTCCTCACCAACTTTCTTCCCTAAGAGGAAGTAAAGATAGACAATAGATAATGATGCTTCACTGGAACACAAATTCAACACACACAGTTCACCCAGGACGTTCTTACACAACAAGAAGAGTGTGGATTAGTAGAGCCAAGGGATGTGTTGACTGAGAAAACACAACAGGATATACATCACATAAATCAGGAAACATCACCAGGCAATGGATTTAAACATTAAAAAACAGAAGTCATATGAAATGCAATCCAAGACGAGAGCTCAGTTTTAAATCCTTCATAGCTCAGTGGGAAGTGTCTAATTCCAGCTGTGCTATTAATATCTCGATGAATGTTGAATATGATGTCCTGGCTGTTGCTTTACTTATCCGTGTCTTTAACAATGTCTAATGCTTTGAGACAGGTGTCTTTGCGGGAAGCACCTGGCCAGCTCTGATGAGAGCCACATTGATGAGGAAGGATTACAGAGAAACAGGTCAATCCAGTCTGAACTTCAGTAGAATCACAAAACAACCTCTGTTTGAGATTTTAAAAAAGCATTTTGTTCGACAGGACAAAGTCTTTGTGTAACATAAGACAAGCATGGGAAGTCCTTGTACCCTAGTTTTAAAGAGCCTGTGGGAGATCGGTGAGACTGTAAGGTGTCCTCTTGAGTGCATAACCATTTCCAACTGACGGGTCATGGTGCAATGGATTAAAAAAACCTGTATGTTAGCTCAACATTCACTGTAGATCAAAATTGGACATCAAATTATAAATACTTGATATATTCTGAAATACTGTTGTTTTTTATTGTTCAGACTTCCACTACCACTACTGTACTAGCATTTTTTTTAAATAACCAAGGCACTTCAACAAAAGCCTTTATTATGTGAACAATGCAGTGTGCAAAATTACAAAACAGTAACCATTGTGTCAGAAGAGAAGTTCAGCTCATAATCAATGTTTTCTTCGGGCTATAGGATTTAAAAATGAACAGGAAGTGTAGAGACCAAAGCTATAAATGACTTCAGCACATCTGTGCCCACAGGACATCACTATATTTCACACTGATCTCATCTTATACATTTGCATAACCATGATGTAGCTGTCGTGGCTCTGTACTGCACACAAATCAAGGATTTGACCCTTAACTTAATGATCAGTGGATAGAACGTGAAGGCATCAGCACTACTCAACAACTCAAACTAACTGACTGAGGTCATTGCAGGAATACACACCTGCATTGATTTGGGATTTCCAGATGAGATACTGACATTTGGGGCATGGTCAGTATAACAGCTGTGGTTATGACATTATAGCACCTTAAAAGTGGGATACACAGCAAATGAGGTACAACACAAAGTTTAGTATATTACCAGTTTCTGCATGGGTCTTCTTCTCCTCCAGAGTGGAGCTGATGTCATGAACATCACAGTAAGCTCTGATGAGCCGCCAAAGAAATGTTGAGTTCTGTCCAAACTACATAAGCACATCAAAGTGTTAAGACACACTGTTCAGTATTGAGCTGCAGGATTACTAACATCTGTCATCATCTATATTGAATGTTTGCAGGAATCAACTGATTTCACACACCTCCTCTCTCTGTTCCAGAAGGAGATCGAGACATGCCCTTTTGTCAGATTCAGCACCATTATGCAAACTGTCGGCCCTCTCGAGGAGGGCACATAGCTTGTCTGCGGGTTGTGCTTCATCCCTCTGTTCTGCATCACTCAGCTCTTCCTCATCAGAGTCTGTCAGTGCAGTCATATATCTGTAAGGAGAAACAGAGTAGTTGGTAAAGGCAAAGGTGTACCTTCAGTTTGCTGACAGCATGTGCAATTAAACTTTACTGAAGGGGATTATAAAGGTGAACTGAATATCCCGGTGGCTTCAAACACCAGACCAGACTGTCTCCATCCTGCCATCAGCAAGACATGGCCTCAGGACAGTTTCCCTGAATCACAAGACCATGGCTTGTGTCCCGGTAACTCAATCAAAATCCATCATCAAACTGTGAGGTGGAACGAAAACTCCTCAGCTAAGAAGTTTCTATCTGATCAATCAAAATCCTGTCTTAAGCATTTTTACAAGCTGCCTTCTGCCAGGTGCTGATTATGACAGATCAATCTTCACTGCCTATTTACACACAAATGGCACCAGTTTTGTTTATATAACTTAATTGTTTATAAATACTAGCTGTTAAGAAATTCTTGACGTCTTATGTGGATACCCAAAGGCTTTTGCACAAACACCAGGAGACTTGTTTGCCAGAGTGAGGCACGCAACACTCACATTAGATGTTTTATGGTGCTTTTTTCAACGACTGTAGGTATGTACAAACACCCTCAGCTAACACTTCAGAAGCAGCTGTAAACAAATGGCAATAGTAATGGTAGAGGTAAAATTGAAAGACAGACAAGGGTGAAAATATGAAAAGCCTCTATTAAGTGTTGGCAGCGATTGCATGTGCGTCATTGGTGGTTAAGGGAATATTTTGGGCTGCAAGCCATGGTTCTGGCGGGATGTGTCAGAGCGGGCCACAGACAGAAACACCATGGACCCAACAGGTGCCTTGTGCCGGAGGCTGCTTCCTGACTCCACCCCACAACACACACCTTCAACCCTGGGTGCCGTGATTCCAGGAGTAATATGAGGGCATCTGAACTGAGAATAGTTTCTTCCGTCAAGAAAGGAACTGTCAATTACAACGCACCGTGGCTGATAAAGTCATCAACACAAATGAAGGTGTGTTGAGATGATGGAATTCTGTCCTATCTTACAGAATACAATGTTATGTTGCCTGATATAATCAAATTCATTCTCGTTTAAATTAGAATAAATCTGCCTTAAAGGGGGAGTTTCAATATTTCTCAATGTGGACCCTATGTCCCTATGCATTTCTGTGGAAGTGACTAATGGCAACAACTTTTCTTTAAATTGGTCTAGTATTGAGTCTTGCCACTGTGAACCAGGCTGCAATGTCATCAAACAGAGCAACTCTGCACCATCAGTCTAATTCCACTAAAAGTGTGTGTTTTTGCCACTGACTCGATTGTTATTATAGGTGTCTGACTACATTATAGAAAGATAGTTAAATCTTGTCAGAAATCCTGTGAGATGCCAGAGAGGGGATCGCTGGCAGGGAGAGTTTTTTGTGAAGTATAGCTTTGTGTTATCTAAAAGATTTTAAATAAAAACAATGGTTTGTGTTGCCGCATTTCCAAATTGTGCTAACAAAGCGTGGAGCTACACTTTGCACAGCTTTCAGACACTTAGGTTCCTGTTATTTAGGATATGCTGAAGCTGTGCTTAGTTGTGCTACAAATGGATACATAATAACTCCGTATACACTGCACCGTTGACTGGGCCACTACTGCTAGCCAGAGGAGAAGAAATCTTACCAAAGCACATTTTCCAAAAAGAAAAATGTTGTTTCAAGAGTGGAGAGCTGCAGACAGAGCTGGGGTAGGCTAATGCCACTAGCTAAAGTTACTGTGTTGACCTACATCATTAGCTACACACCAAAGCAAGGATAACCCAAAGGATAACAGCAACTGCTCCATCTTTCCACAATGTGGTCCGACACTCATAATAACAACCTGCGCTTGTCAGTAGCAAAAACAAACATTTTTAGTGGACGCATATTGACGGTAGAGAGTTCACCCGTTTTGGTGAGCTTGCGAGATCAGGGGGGTCTCACGAGGGTCCAGGGTGAAAAATACCTAAAATCCCCCTTAAAGCAGCAATATATTTTAATATAAACAATGAATCACATGACTATGTGCTCACAGGTTGTGCTCATAGTGACAAACTACAGAGAAATATACCTGACTTTGCACTTCATCTCAGCTCTACAGAGCTATTCAGCCTATTATTTGGGTTTTATGGTCCCCAACTTTACCGCTTCAGATCACTCATGTCATTTTTAGCAAAATAGCTCTAAAAACCCACCAAATGCTACCTGCCCAGCACAAAACAGCAGAGAAAAAGTTAGTGACCAGCTGGTGAACAAAGTGAAGTATTTCATCCAGATATCCCCCTCCAGAGCAAAACAGAGCTAAAAGGAGAGTGAATACAATGTCACTATGTGTCTTTGTGTAAATGAGCAACTGTTAGCTAACACGTTCATCAACTTAAAAGATGATAATTCAGGACTTTGTTGTTTTAGTGAAAGTTAAAATCTGCTTTTACACTGATATATTAAATATTTTTCTGTAAAAGATGGATGAAATGACTTGTTTCCTCTGCCCCAGGAGGTAAAAACATTAGTTAACGCAGGTTTAAAGGTGAGCCAATGTAACGTTTGCTGAACAGTGGCAACTGTAGTCAGTAATCAGTACAAGACAACAGCAAATGATCTGTATATGATAGCAGTATGACAGCAGCACAAATAGATGAGTCATAATGTTCGGGAGCAGAATCAGACTGTGACGCCAAAACCCCTGTCTATTAGACCGAGCAAAGTGCGTTTTATCGTTTATGGATTTAAATGAATTTAATTTAAATATCTAAAGTTACACATTCCCCCCTCTATAAAACAGATGAAAAAACGAGTTTGTTCTAGATATCCATTTTAAGACCAATTTATGTGAGTTTTGATGGAGACATTATATTTTAATGGACATTAAGCGATATAAAGTGAGACCCATGATTGTACTTCATTTATATGCAGGAGCTTAGGAGGAGATGGAGACTGTTGCCAGACTTTACAGTATCTTTATTTTAATCTCTGTATTTATACCGTCATTTTGAGATGGTGTGTCAAAGCTTTCTACAATCCCCCTCTCTGTACTAACCCCTAAGTAAACCCTAAAACCTGCAGGCAAGGCTCTAACAATTTATTGGCCAACACACCCCAGCTTAAAAAACCTGAATGTGTGTGCTTTTGTGTTTACCCTGACTGTTGTGGTGTTTCTTCTCTGTCTGCCATATAACAGCGCACTGCCTTGCAACAAACAGGTCTGGATTCTAACAACAGCAACATAGTCACATTATTGGACTTGTGTCATTCATTCATTCCCTTATTCATTCATCCTTTTGTCCTTTTATTCATTCAGCAGTCCGTTTTCCCTCCCTCCCTGCAGTTATTTACTCAGTGGAGCTGGAGAGAGCAGCAGACTACTGGGTGATCAGCGCATTCCTGTCACGCCATTCCACGGCTCATGAATCACTTGAGTTGAAAGAAAAAGAAGCTAAGGATCTATTTGTATTACTGTGCGTGTTAATGTAATGTATGTATGTTTGTGCAAGAAGCATTATTGTCCTTGCAATGTTACCAGCAGTGAAAATCTCTGAAAGAACAAGTCTAAATATTGTCTTTAGCATTTCAACACTGACTAAGTACATAATATACCAGCAGGCCCTTCCATGACTCATACATGGCAAGAAATCATAGTATATTCTGCAGGCACATTCACTAAGAAAGGGCAGAAGAAAAAAATTACACCACAGCAGTTGCAGCACATGAAACAGAGAGTGAGAGAGACAGACCTTGTGAGCTGATACTCATAGTGCAGATTTGGTGGAAGAGATTCACATTGGCCTATGCAGATTAGGAGTGCCCCTGAATAACAATTTACAAAGTCAAATTTGATTGGTCAAGTCTCGCATAGTCGACTGTTTTTTTTCCTCATCTATGACATTGGCATTCATCTTTTTCACACAGACAAAAGGGCTAAAATGTGCCAGGCACCACACATTTGTGTCCATGTTCTTGTGCGAGTGCGCTGATTAATAAAGCAAATAAAAATATCACACACTTGCAAATTACGGTTTCACAAATTTGAGCAGTTGCTTGCTTTTCTTTTTTATATCACTGTTAATCAAATATCTTTGTTTTTTCACCACACTTCACTGTCCAAGAAATAGCGAATAGTTTAAAATACCAGTTTAATTAATAATTAATATAATAGCATTTTACGCTATGGACACATCCTAAATAAGGCATCCAAGAAATCAACAGAAAACCTCTGAATATCAAAACACCAGTTAGTGCCAGAATCAGTAAATGTGTTGCTTGTATAAAACACAGGTCACTGCAACATTTGGTTTGAAAAGTTTACATTATCTGCCCATGCTGTATCCAACCTTGCAACATTCTACCACTCTGGTAAAGTTAAAGACTGGAAAGCTTTAACCTTCATTTCCACCAGACTGTGTGCCCACCAGAGGAAATCAGTCATTCATTATACAGACCCCAAGGGGTAATGAAGGGATCTCTCAATAGAGCTAAGCATTGGAAGTCTCTGCGGTTACACCATCCAAAACAAACCTGAGTTACCATCCCAACTTCATCGGGCCTTGGAACATGCAGCACAGCTTATTCAGCCTTTGTAGCTGTGGTGACAGGACCAAATGAAAGTCTGCTCTACAACAATGGTTGACTGACTGGAGAGAGGCCCGTCATTTATTCTCTATCCCCCCCAGAGTCTGTGCAGGGACAGACTCTTTGGATGTTGATGCCTAATGTCCCACTGTTCAGCTGCTAAACCACCTAGTTGACAACTTCACTGGGTTTCTAACTATGCACTCCTCTATTGTGGCAAGTATTACACATGGGGAAATAATGTGAAAAAAACCCCAGTCACTGATTTGTCACAGACCTGTAATGACACTGCAAGTCAATAATGAATGCAATAATTCATCTGGCATCTACGAGGCAGCCATAAATAGCACTTCTCTTAGGATGTTGTAACACTTTGTTCTAAAATTAGTAAGAGGAAGAAACTAAGGGATTACACACAACTGTATACGAATTACATTTGGCAAAAAGGCAAGAAACACCTACACCTACTGAATGACTCTCAGGAATTGAGTAAGAGTTGAATATCACTCTTTTGTTTCACCTGATAGAGCCCTGGTGCAGAAAAGAAAAAAATATATATATATTTTAATCTGGTAAAGGACCACAGGGCGGATTCAAAACCAGGTTGATGCAATAAGGACTCAGCCTTTATATAAGATACACATGCTCTCCACCAGGAGAGCTACCGAGGCACTTTGCCTTTTCCTATGTAACTGAAGCAACTGTTGGCCTTTACTAGCTGGTTAACCCACATAGACCCATTTTTGTCTATTTTGGGAGAAATCAGCAGTTGTGACAGTGGTCGTGGTATATATCATCTAAAAGCTGGGGAACAATTTGAGATGCAGCTCAGCAATGTGTGTAAAGTTGATTTATTTTGGCGAATGGTGAGCCCCGCTGTGTTCTGGAAACTGTTCAGAAACCCCTTATTGTCAATTTCCCTAGGAGAGCTATCCATCCTCTGAATGCCCTACTGTAGGTCTCTAGTTTGTGGCTGTAAGGTTTCATGAGGCTGTGATTATCCCAGAGTCATATCCTACGTTAGAAAAGGCAAAATAACACATTTGTACTGTATGTGAAAAATTGCATAGTTTTAGCCCCAAACTCCATGGGATTAGCATAAAGTGAGCATGTCTGTAAAGGGGAAAACCTGAGTCCTTTACATGAGAAAGTCAGGGAAGGTCTAATTTATTCAGTTATCTTACAATGTGTTTGCCTATTTGCAATAAAAGCTGATAAATATATGTAACAGGTTACACACGGAACCTTTAATGTATCACTGAATATAGGAAACACTGTAGGAAGCAAGATCCGCATCCCAAGATTTACATGAAGGAGCCCTGCTGCACTCGAGGTTGTAGGATTTTAGAAAAGCCATCGTTACCCATTAAAGCAAACATGAATGGGAGTGGCCAGGATGTGGGTGGTCGACAGATAGGTCAGAGATGGGCCAGGGTGACTGGGGACACATCAGACAGCTGAACATGTCTGCTGTGTGTGCGAGGTATACAATGTGTGCAATTCAATAAATGTGTTTGTTTGGGTAAAAGCCTTTTATTGAAGCATGAATCAGTGGATATAAATGTGAATGTCTCGGATATGGACAGCTGCAGAGCAACACGTACCATGACGTCACAGAGAAGTTTGGCTTAAGCTTTTAATCACAAAGCAGACAATGAGCTCCCCTTTTCTCTTTCTAAATATTTCTGCGTGTTGATCAGGCTTGCCCGTCACTAAACAAAACTACTGCTTAAATCTGCTTACATCAACAACTATCCAATGTCAGAAACGCTATTTATTTTAGAAAAGGAAAAAAAGAAGTGGTAATGTCCTTGAGCAACGGGATGTGAATAAACTTAGTGAGAACTGTTCAAGGAATTACAAGTTCCTACAAGAAATGTTTAAATGAGGCCTCTGACAGTTTGGCACACAGACAGGGTGATTGATGGGTCTCCTTACCTGAGAGAGAGGTAGCTCTGAGGAAGCTGTTGTGACACATGAGGAGTGAACAGAATAAACAGTTGGAACTTTCAACCTTTCAGTGGCTAGGTGAGTGGGTGTACATGTTCCCTGTTTTGATCGACACTACCCTGCTCTATAATCTTAACATTACGTCACACACTAATTGTTCTGCACAAGTAATGTGCATCATTACACAGACTGAGGTTGGAGTCTACATGATAACACTTTAAGACATCTACAGTGCATCATGGGGGCATCCATAGTGAATTGTAATGCATTCATAATGCTTCATGACTTCACTCATAACACACATCATGTTTTCTGATGCACCATAATAAAACATTATCAATGTGACATAATTAATCATACATTTGAGTGTTTTATGGATGCTCTTGACTAGTTATAAACTAGAGGTTGACTGATGGGGCTTATAATACATTATGACCTATATATTCAGTGGTGTAGTGGTAGTTGGTGAGATGGGTGTCCTACTAGTTGGATGGGTAGGTTACAGAGGAGGAGGCAGGAATATTCTCCTCTATATTCCACTGTCTTTTTGGCTGATAGATGGATATACTGAGGTGGGTATACCCCATATACCTGTGTATTCCCACCACAACACTACCTATACACACCTATATACACCTCAAGAATCAGATATAGTAAGGACTCACAGTATGTTAAAATAGTCCATACAGCATTGTATGTGAAGTATAACGCATTTGCATGCATTTAAAAAAACCTATGCAGCATCATAAGTGATAATTATGTAAAACGCCAAAATATGAACAAACCATGCAGAGAACCAGAGAAAGTGTCTGCTTTAGGAATTAAACCTTAATTCATAAAACCAACATGATATACTCACTACAGGCAGTCATAATGTATTATAAGCCCCATCAGTCAACCTATAATGTATAACTAATCAAGAGCATCCATAAGACACTTCAACGTATAAATCATTGTAAGTCACATGTTCTACTGTTGATATAATAAATCAGAAAGCATTATTTGTGTTTATGAGTGCAGTCATGAAAAACCATGAATGCATTATGATTTACTATGAATGCCCTCATAATGCACTATACGCTAGATGTGGTCTTCATAGAAATACATATCAGCACAAATGTTAGAAAACCATTACGTTCACAAAAGCAGTCGGCTTGAGGAGGGTTTAAACACAAGCCTTTGCCTATTCATGGTGTGCATCTATCATGGTCTGCAGCAGAGCTTAGATTTTTTTTGACGGCCCTGTTCTTGCACAATGCCCCCTGTTGGAAATCTGCTGCCCCACTAAAGCTGCCATTTACAGTTTAATAAACTATACAGTTGAAGGTATGTTATTCTCCTCTAATTGAGTAAATCAGTTGTTGACTGATGTGAGAACAGATGCCATACAGTTTTAGCTTTCAGTCATAGCTTCAGCAATGTTGAACTGAGATGTGTGCACATTTTGCTCCAAGCAATAAATGCACTAATCTTGCTAATCTTAAATGTAGTCTGAAGGCTTTAGATTTCAACAAACATGCAACATCTATTACCCAACCCACTGCATCACAGCTCTTATGGGGTTATTGTGTGGAGATATTGTGCTCCAGTCAAACAGACATGAAGAGCCCTTTAAATGCATTTGAGGATTAGGGGGTGGAACTGACTCATCTGGGGGAACGCTACACATTCCCTAAGGGGCTGGAATTTCTTCACTGCATCATTCCCAGTAACCCCCACACCCTCTGCTCATACACATAATAGAGCGGCAGGAAAGGCTCTTTAATTATGGGAGGTGTGTGCGTGATGTGATTTCTTTTAAAACATAATAACCCTGGCTGTAATTAAGAGCATTTGATGCGGCCGACAACTGTCACTCAAAACTTGTGAACCACATGTGCTAGAGGGCTGTCTTACACCTCCCTCTGCTCCTTAAGCCAGTGAGGAGGGTGGTGGTAACATAAGTAGAGGGAGGTGGACCTGAAATGTTTATCCATCTTGACAGAAGAATCATATGATATGGTGTTATTACCTGTCCATGAGCTTTCTTACTTCCAATACCAACAAACTTACATGACCCGTAATATTTTGTGTCTGTACTTTTCATGCTGGCTTTGATTTTTTTTTTTTTTTTAAATAATAATATACTGTTTGTTTTTTATGACGTTAGCTTCTATCCTGGGTTACACAAACTAACACAAATGCACTTTACCCAACCTTTGCATGCTATGTAATTCTTGGAGGACATAGGTGGTAAAACACAAAAACGATTAATTATCAGAGTGCACTCGTTCACTCTGCTTACTTTATGTTGAATGTTGTTGTAAAAATGTGCTCGGAAGCAGTTTATTGATCATTGCGGGACAGTAACAGAGAAGAGGAGGAGCCCTACAGCTCTTATCTCTGGATCACTCTACACCTAAAAACTTTGTGGTTAGGATGTAAAAGAAGCTGCACAATTTCTTCTTGCCACTTCAACATCCTACAAAAAGTAAGAAAAAGCTAATCCAGTCCAAGTACTGAAGTGACAGACACAATGTCCTTGCACTACCATATTCAAATTCAGCATTCTGTGATTTGATACAATTCTCAAATCGCATATTTAAGTTTAATAAAACCTTTAGCCTGGCTGACTGCACTACATTAAAGTTTTTGCTTAATTATCATCATTTAAATGTTGATATTTGGTTTTATGAGATGAGATTTAAAATTACAGTCCATTCAAAAGAAACACATCTGTTGTTTATGTTATCAAAGGTTGGCATGAGTTCAGGGTATTTGGCTGAGGATGGAGGTGGATGACTGAGCATGTGGTGCTTGATTAGTCTGATATTCTCTGCAGCACCTCGGGCAAACGGCATACTGTCAGAACTAGGGCTCGGCGATATGATGATATATATCATCAAAACAAGGGATGCACGTTATATCAGTACCAATAAATGATTGGCCGATAATGGGCAACTTTTTACGTCTGATATGAAAAATTGTTCTTAGGTGAAGTGCTCTATAAAAGAATGCCAGTGGATGTTTTTGATGTACTTTACAACTGAAGAGTGAGAACAGTTCTTTGCTTTCTTTTGGTTGTGTTAACAATAGTTATTTAGCGGGTAAGATCAGAGCTATGGAATATAAAACCATCCTTCTTTACTCACTACATCTAAGCCTTTCTTACCATCAGATGTGTATAAACCATAGGTCATGAACTTATTTTCAAAATACAGAAATGTGAAATTATGAAATCCATGTTGTATCTTCATTGTGACGTTGAAAAAACAGCAGCCAAACTGCATTACTGTTGTATTTATGTAATTTAGACGTCATTGTATGTTTTTAATTCACACAGGAGTATACAAAAGTAGGCTTACAGTACGGCTATTTCATATAGACCATTTATTTATTTATTGAATTACAAGAAAACATGCTGTAATGTTATCATTATCAAGATATGAAATTACCTATATTCAGATAGAAGATTTTGAGATTGTTAATTTAGTTTAACTTACCTGAAATCAATATATAGTTTGTTGTAGTTTGACCTGTTGAGATATTTATCTGTTGCTTATCTTTCTTGTTAGTCTGTAAACCAGACATATCTACCAAACTCATGTTTCATTTGTTCTAGCATTTGCTATTTGCAATTGGTGATACCAGTCTACTATCGTGTGTATATCCACTGGAATGATTTACATTAAGAAGTTACAAATGCATGATGACATTTTTATGATTTTGTGGCGGGAGCTAATATTGAGAATTTGCAGAAAAAATCTTCTAATATATTAAAGAAATGCTCAAGTTTTTGTGATCAGAAGAATGTACCAAAGTTACATACAGTGGCATATATTTACAGCTTTTCTAAAACCCTTTAGGGTTCAACTTTTATACTGTGCCAACTCGTGAGCAGCAGCAAAATATTGTAAACAGTGGAGTCTGCTGGACGAACTATGTAATGATGACACTGATGCTAAATTATAACAAGCACCTTTTTTTCATTTGACCGGAAAAGTTCTATTCATCAACACCCAACATCAGCATCCATATACAAATTTCAATACAATATGTGATGATGGCTACTGTAGTTGGATAAAGTAAAAATGTTATGCATGTGAAATGGTGCACTGCATGAGTCTGCACACTCAATAGTGCAATAAATTATACTCTGTGTCCATTCCATACTATATCAAGTACACGTGTAATGATTATTCATGACAGGAATTGCAATTAGAAAAACAATAGATTCTGATGCAAGTTTGGTGCAGTGGCAACAATCAGACGTCACATAGCCCCTTTGGGATCCAGACGGACTTTTCCCCGAACATATAATTTCTACAAGAAACGGCAGTAAGACTTAGAAAACAATCGTAGACATTCAAAAGGTAGTGTCTGAGTAGTCACAATTTGAACCAGTAGGCAGGGCACTATTTTTAGGGGCACTTTGGGCAAATTAAAGTAATAAACAACTATGTCTGGAGTTTTGAGTGGCTAATTATTTGCCTAATTATGTTCACAACCTGCAGCTACAACTTGAAAATGATATATGAGGCTTTTTGTGGCAAAGATGCTAGGTATGTAGAAAAATACAAGTTTAAAGTAGCAGAACATATGAGCTTTTTATTGTTTATGTATCTAGCACATTCAAATAACAGCTGCTATTTTGAGTTTGGCACACTTATCATTTCATTTTTCACAAGTAACATTCTTCGAGTATTGGAGGTCCTGATTCCGAACTATTAAGCTGATAATCTTACATTCTTTATGTGAAGGGAAAAAATTGAACTGGGAGAAAGGAACTGCTGAAATTGACGTGATCAATTTCAGATGTTTTGCTAAAGAAGAAGTATCACTCGTGTGTGGGAACTACAAAAACATCAGTCCACTCGTGACTATACAGTCTTGTTACAGATGGATGTTCATGCTGGTGGGCCCAAATGATTATACACTCTAATTTTCTCTCACATACAGTATGCAAGCAAAATACTTACGCTGTAGAGCCCTGTTAGGTCTAATATATATTTAAAATACATACAAAACAAGGTCTTAACATAAATTTCATTTTTGTGCACGTGTTTTGGCTCCTAGAGGAGACATAAGCACGCTTTTTGGCTCCCAAGGGAGCACTTAAACAAGCCTTTTGGCTTCCAAGAGGACACTTTAGCACAGGTTTTGGCTCCTAGAGGGCACTCTAATGTGCGTTTTGGCCCCCAGGTACAATTCGATGCCAAATGTAATGCTACAGTATTCCGAGCACATGATGTTCCGGCAAATCAATGATTTTCACGGGAGCAACCAAAGTTCTGGCTTTGATCAAAGGTCCATATGAAATGAATATTTGTTTTACAAGTTAGCCAGGGACAGTGTGTGAGCGTGATCAGTTTAACTGTTAACATTTTGTGCTGTACTTTGTGCGAGTTTGTTTAAATCCTGTAAACTTGAATGCAATTGGTGGATTCAAATAAAGCATTTAAAATCTGTGTGGGTTATTGTGGGTTGGTGAGTTTGTGCTTTACTCACAGGGAAAACACATTACTGCCTTAGAATATGTTGTAGCAAATGTGAGTTGCAATAATGAAATAATCTGATCAATGTGGTGGGGTAAGACCTACTGTAGGTGAAAATTGTGTCGATTATAAAACTGGATTATTTAATCTCCCAGTAAGTACTCACCCTCCCTCACTCTCTGCTTCCTCTGAGCTCCGACCCTCAGCTCTGGCCCCAGCGACGGCGCCTGCAGCCCTTTTCCTCCGTGTTGGTGTGGTCCTGTGGAGAGGGCTAGCTCGGCGCGCCTCCCCACGTCCCCTCAGTTCATCCCTGACTTGGTCCTGCAGTGTCGGCAGAGCATTCTTCAGTGACTTCATCTCATCCTTTAGCTCGGATACACACTTGATCAGGGCCTCAAGGCGCTCCAGCACCTCTGCCTGACATCTCGGCAGACCTGGACCATCCACCAACATGATACCAGTCTGCTGTTCATTGGTGCGGTTGAGGTAAAACCCCGGGCACGAGCCTCTTCGCCTTGACCTAAAGCCCTGGTAACATACCACAGCCAAACTGATGCCAGCCACTCCAGCCAACGCTCCCAGAACCAGCACCTTGCTATCTGCCTGGGCCATCCTGCAGACCTACGGAGAACATAAACATCATAAACATTTCGCTGAAATTACATAATGGAAATATGAAATATGTGGGGTGGCTTTTATAGCCTTATGGATCACTCTGGTAATTAATAGTAATTAAATAGTAAAATCCTTTAGTCTATATTCAGAAAATAGAGAAAAATGCCCATCACAACTTTCCAGAGCCCAAGATGATTCCTTGGAGTTGCTTGTTTGTTTCCTTACTAACAAGAATTAACAATGAACAATACAATGAAGCAAATAATTTGGATATTTTCGCTTGAGAAATAACTGGTATATATATATATATATATATTATTATTATTTTTTTTTTTTTTTTTTATTACCCAAATTGCTGCCTATCAACTAAGCAACTAATTTTGTCAGTTAAATAAATGCACCATCTGAACATCTGATGTACTCCGTATAAACTGATAATCAGTTCTATGAAATTAATATTTGGTTTACAGGTTAGCCAGTTTGTGAGTGTGTGTGTTCAGTTTAACAACTGTTAATATTTTGTGTAAGGTATTATAGTGCTGGTCATGATAAACTGTAAATAGCAGCAAGTGATAATCAGATGAGTAAAATATGTATACTGACAAAATTACAAAATGTAACTAATAGTCAAGAGGTCCTGGCCGCCTGCTTGATTTTTACTATTTGAGAGATATACTGTATATCTCAATAACAAAGAAGTGTAGTGTAGTGACATAAATCAGCTGACAAATAGACAGATTTATGATAGACCTTCCACTTTTAACACAATTACTTTTTTAATATCTCAATGGCTGACAGGAGCAGAGTATGCTGGTGGGCCTCTAGGATCATTAACTCCCCCTCCCCTTAGTCCAATCCGTTCTTTAACGCACTTCAAAACCAGCAAAAAAAGATCATCTCAGACCCCTCCCATCCTGCAAACCACCTTTTCCAGTCTCTCCCTTCAGGGAGGTGCCTCAGGACACTTGTCGCAAATTCCCTCTGCTTTAAAAACAGCTTCTAGCCCTCAGCAATAAGAACACTAAATTCCCTCGGATAAACATAACACTAAGGACTTTTGAAGTGGTCTACTGTAGTAATCCCACTGTATACTGTACATAGTGCCTTGTCTATAGTCTTTGTCTGTTCTTTTGCCCTATGTTCTGTTGGTAAGATTTGTGATGTGGTTTGTATTCACATTATTTCTGTGTGATTTGTGTTGTTATATTTGTTAATATGACCTGAAGCAGAGTAGCATCATGTACCAACCACAAATACTACCAATCCTGTTGCCTGGCATCTAAATGTATCTATCTTTGACTGTATAAAATGGTATTTAGCTATCTTTTATTATCTATTTCAGACTGCACTGTTTTCAGACACTTATTACATAAGGCAAATACTGACTGTCAAGAGTGTGGTAACTCTATGGGTGAAGCACAAGGACACAGCTTCTCTAAAAAGAAAACATCAGGGTCTCATCTATGTTTCAACATTATTCTCCCTGTGTGTCCTCGAAATGTCCTGTCATTTAAACGAGAGGTGAATGTTTATAACGAGTCCTTGTTGCTTAAGCAAACTCTACGGTGAAGCAAGGCTCATCAAGTGACCTTAGATAATAGGATCAACATACTAATCACACAGCTCGAGCGTGTTAATGAGTCGTAAACCAAAAGAGAGTAACAGCACCTCTATAAAGCCTGAACACAATAAGAAATCCAATGTTTGACGGGGACTCAAACACACGTCATCCTTATTAAGTTCACCTCGTCATTACTAGGCTAATGATGCTAATAAGCTGCCTTGCTGCTAGCTAAAAGTCGCCAATGTGCTAACACTCACAACAAAGTTACTACCCAAGGTTGAACGGCTGAATGCAGTCAAATGTTCACGTTTAGCGATACCGTATCACAACGAGTCGTTACATAAACACGTTATTTCTAAATAACGACATAATTGATGGAAACAGAGCTCTTACAGCACAGGGAAGAAGGGAGGCACTTCTGTTGACTTGACAGCTCGCTTGTGTCACCGTCAAAACATTTCGTGTGGGCTACAATGGCGCCACAATGAAACGTTCCGGGATTCAACTGTGTCAACCTCACACTGAAAATTACAACATCATTGGCTTCGTCTTATTTGCACGTTATGCGCAAATAAATGCCCAGCAAAAATGAATTTTATTTTATATACATTGATACTTTTTAAAGGTTAAATATGTAGAATCTTCATTAGAAGCTACCGTATATTTAAGATAATAATACACCCACAGGGCGTTTTGATGGGTACAGAATGAAAGTATTGCTTTTCCATAAAACATTTAAACATTTTTTAGGGTTTGACAATGACTTTCTGTCAAGTTCTCTTTACATTTTACCAGCCAATAGCTTTGGGCATTGGGGGTTGCCAGGGTTGTCTGTTGTTGGGTGCAGCAACTGTAGGCTGGCACTGGGTGAAATGTAGTTTGCCATTCCTAAAGCTGCTTATTTGTCCCAGCAGAGTGACCAGAGAAGGGCAAAAACCAGAGTCAATATAGGCCAGGCATTCACTCGATTGACTGAGATAAAGGAGTTCTTGATCTGTGAGCTTTCATGTTTACCGCTGTAACGGCTAACGGTAACGGTAACTCCTCTGCAATACTTGTTTTATGGTGCGATTTGCCGGAGGGGATGTGTTCAAACAGGCTCAAACAGACTCCGGGCTTCTGTAGGCTACTGGGCCGGGTCTGACCAACCTAGCAACCTGAGTGGTGGAATTATTTTTTGTTGTTGCGACTACTATCTTAAGACACTAGATGGCGGTGTTCTGCTCATTCTACATATTCAACCTTTAAACAACAAAAATATTCGACCTAAATTGATCCTATTATGACCTCTGACCATTTAAACTCATGTCATCACTGCTATGTGGAGTGTGCATGTTTCCACTGGTCAACCCCAACAATCTATAGAGATTCACGTCAAGTGAAAACAAAACAAAAATGACGCTAGGTGTGTTGTGCCTGAGCGTGTTACTGCAGATCTTTAATAGATTCCTGACCTATCTGAAGTTAGCCTACCTCTCTATTTGGATCCTCTGCTTCAGACGTGTATTGCTTGAAAAGCTTTCTCTTTCATCAACCTTATCATCAACAACACAAGTGAATAATCAGTGAGCAAAGTTCAATACAAGACCTTTAGGAATTTAAGGAGTAGATGAACAGGCAATGATAACTGCATTTGAAGAGACTCATCACTAGTTAGGCTAGGTTACTTAAAAAGTTGAATTTTGAAAGAATGCCTATGTGTTGCACATAAAGTTCTGTCTATAATAGATAGCAATACATCATCTAAACAAAGAATGATTAATGGTATGCTGCTCTAAATCACTTAAAAACTAAGACCTACCTCTGTGATTCCCTCCTCTCACAGTGTGTCCATGCAGTGAGCTTGGACCGAATGTACAGCAGGTTTTAAAAACAACGAGCAAACGTGTTATCACATCAGATGTCGGCCTGTGGTCAGCGAACATGGAGCTGTCCTTACTGGGGCTTATTCTAGTGTGACAAATGGCTTTTCTTTTGGAGGAGAGTCAGAGTGGTTAACTAGTGATTGACTTTATGTTTTCCACATTATAAATCTGTAACACCCCACTTAAGTAGGAACACCACAACTTCTTGTCTATAGTTATGATATTTTAACAGATATTTTGTTCATCTGCAGACAAAAGTTCTTCATTAATGGTTTGAGAAACTTTTCACTCGAAAAAAACAAACAAACAATGAAATTGATGACCTTTAGAGTTAGTTCATTAAGTTACATAAATGGGATCATCATGTTTATTTGACTTGGCAGAGGTACATGAACTCTCGTAATGGCTATTTCTCTCAGCCTTTAACAAGGTAAAAGCCATATTACTGGGAAACAGAGGTAACAGGGAGTTCCCTTGCATAATATGATGTGGGGATTGCTACGTGCGGTTTCTCCCCTGCTTTCTGAACACAGTATTGTTCCTTAGCCCACAGCCTGCATTCTGCCTGCACAGGGAACAAAAAAACCCACCTAAAACCAAGAGGCATGGCAGTGCAAAAAAAAAAAAAAACAACCTTGCCCAGCGGTTCTGGGTTGGCCCTGCAGAAGTAGATGTGCCGATAAGGTAGGCGCAACCAGCCATGGCCTTGCTCCCATCGGGTCAAAGCCAGAAGATAAGCAGATATTGTCAACACTGTCATTTTATCCGCCCACCACACATCTGCCCGAGCTCTCATACCACAGGGGAAGAACTCAAACCAGACTCAGATTTGTCTTTGTGCACAAGCCATAACAGTTTGTCAAACAGTATATGGGAGAAGAATCAGGGATCAAGGCATCACTATCAGGACTCTACTGACAGACCACAGAGTGTGAAGCCCAATTGTTCCCTGTCAGTATTCTACTCATGTACAGACTTACCTTAGTGGGAGGAAAACAAACTTCTGTAACAGTTGCGTGCTGTGTTTACAGATACTTTAAGGACTCATTCAGCCGTAAAGATGTGGCCAGTGTTGTGTAACAGAACGCACAATAGCACTCACATATGGTGTTCATGAGGAATTGGGGAAGTCCAACTCATAGGCCTGCACTTGCTTTACTGATGTCTATCTCAGCTCCAAGCTCCAAGCACTCAGTTTTATTACCTATATGCCTACCAAGACACTAGCCACTGTATGAGGGTGTGTCATCAAGAATGAACATAAAATTGTAGAAAGCTCTTGACAGCAACAGTTGGAAGGTCTTGACTGGTGATATTGTTGCATTTAAGATCTAACTTTAAAGGTCCCATATTAAGCTCATTTTCAGGGTCATACTTGTATTTTGGGTTTCTTCTGGAACATGCTGACATGCTTCAATGTTCAAAAAACAAATATTTTTTTCTCATACTGTCTGTCTGAATACACCTGTATTTATTCTCTGTCTGAAACAATCTGTTTTAGCGCATGTCTCTTTAATCCCTCCTCCTAAATAATCCCAGTCTGCTCTAAATGGTCACCTTTGCATCCACACTTTCTGCACCATCCACCGTGGAGGTACTGTTATGGCATTGTAGCAGAACTTCATACATTACACAGTATATATTCTACCTATACTGAGTAGTTGTGACATCCTAATGCAACTGAGTCCTGACGGCTCAGGGGCACAGTTCCTGAATATTGGCTATTTGCATTTCTCTATGAATTTAGTATTGAGTATTTATGTAGCACTTCAACCTGCTTTATAATCTAACAGGCAGTTCTTTTCTTATGTATAACAATGAAAAGTAATGCACTGTAATGTGTTTGTATTCCACATTATTATTTTGTGTGTATTCCTTGCATTGAAAGCAGGAGACGTAGTATAAGACAGTGAATCTCTGCTTAAGGAGGCAGGTTGGCGTGGTGGATGGGTCCCTAAAACACAGGACTTGGGCGAGTTGGGTTTGTTGCTCGTTGCCCTTCATGTCTGTGACATATTAAGCCAAATCACAACCTTTTTTCTACAACCCCAAATGCAATGATGTTGGGACATAGTGTAAAACATAAATAAAAACAGAATACAATGATTTGCAAATCCTTTTCAACCTATATCCAATTGAATACACTACAAAGACAAGATATTTAATGTAATGTAACTGATGAACTTTTTTGCTTCTTTTTGCAAATATTCGCTCATTTTGAATTTGATGCACAAGAGCACTCCCATACAGTATAGTCCCAGCTCGTCCCAAAAAAGCTTGGACAGGGGGAACAAAAGATCGGGAGAGTTGAGGAAGGCTCAAAAAACACCTGTTTGGAACATTCCACAGGTGAACAGGATAATTGGAAACCGGTGAGTGTCATGATAGGGTATAAAAGGAGCAACCCTGAAAGGCTCAGTCGTTCACAAGTGAGGGACGGGACGAGGTTCCAGGTTTGTGAACAACTGCACGAGCAAATAGTCCAGCAGTTTAAAAACAACATTTCTCAACGTACAACTGCAAAGAATCCAAGGATTTCATCATCTACAGTCCATAATATCATCAAAAGATTCAGAGAATCTGGAGAAATCTCTGCATGTAAGCTGCAAGGCCAAAACCAACATTGTATGCCTGTGACATTCGATCCCTCAGGCGGCACTACATTAAAAACAAACATCTTGTTACAACGGCGTGTCTTCATGGTAAAAGAGTATAGGTACTAGACTGGCCTGCCTGCCGTCCAGACCTGTCTCCCATTGAAAATGTGTGGCACGGAGACCCCAGACTGTTGAGCACCCGAAGTCGTACATCAAGCAGGAATGGAAAAGAATTCCACCTACAAAGCTTCAACAATTGGTGTCCTCAGTTCCCAAATGCTTATTGAGTGTTGTTTAAAGGAAAGGTGATAGTAAACATGCCCATGATCCAGCGTCATGGGCATCTATCTATCTATCTATCATATAAATTTTAGTGCAGAACTTTTCGTACAATATCCTATGAACCTGTTGATGAGAATACGTTGAATCAAAAAAGACACGTAAATCTCACTTTTTACAATACGGGACCTTTAAACCACTTCCATTTGTAACTCGGATTTGTGCATCCGCCTTAGTAAAAGTAAAACACTACAGGTGGTTTTCCGGCACTGCATTGATGATTCACTGCCTAGTCCATTCAATTAATAACGGAGAATGGTTATATGCAGCCTAAGAGTCCGGCTAGAGAGCTGGATGCCTCCTGACTTTATACCAGAAAGGAGAAAGTAAAATGGCTCTATTGAACTAAAATTCAGGAAATGCTGGTTTTTTAAAAACGGGTTCACAGAAACCATTCCTTTTCTAGAAACTTGCTTTACTGAAAGTCTGAATCAGCATCTGGAATGGTAACTAATACCCGCAAACTAATTTGCTTGCAGGTAAACTTGCTCTTAACTCTGAATCCCAGACTCGTGTTTCAGGCTTTTTCAAATTACAGTCTGCATGAATAATAAGACCAGATTTTAGGTCAAGTTATTGTTTAAACCTGCTTTGAGTTAGCCTGATCATGTTAGTACGAAGTTATATAACAGCACTCGAGCATAGATCCTGGCATTACATTCACATTCACAGTCACATTCACATTCACATTCACATTCACATTCACTCTCTCATTGCACCTCCTCTGTAGCAGCTTAAACAAGAACTTAAACAAAAACTGAATTGTGAGAATACAGCTCATTTGTATGTAGACAATGCTCTCTCTCTCTCTCTCTCTCTCTCTCTCTCTCTCTCTCTCTCTCTCTCTCTCTCTCTCTCTCTCTCTCTCTCTCTCTCTCTCTCTCTCTGTCACACACACACACACACACACATACACGCACACACACACACACACACACACACACACACACACACACACACACACACACACACACACACACACACACACACACACACACACACACACACACACACACACACACACACACACACACACACACACACCTGCCTCATTAAAATCCTGTTCCCCCTGTCTGACAGTCACTGCACCCTGGTGTGTCAGACAAAAAGAAAGATACTGAATACCCTGCAACAAGAATGTTCTATATATCCCTGATATATTATATACTGACATTGGGTTTGTGAAAGGTCAGCTCAGCCCGTATGTATGACACAGGGTTCAATCAATATTGGGATTTTTTTTCCTTTTTTTTTGCCAGAGCATTATTAAGATAAGTACCATACATTGGTAAGTGTACTAAACTGGTTACATCTCTTATAGTAGCAGTCATTTGGACCACACCCCTGTGTCCAACTCATTGTGTTGGTTAGTTTGTTGGTTTAAGGCCTGTCGTTCACGTTTCATGCCTGTAGATAAGATATGCATTCTGCAGCCATATATCTTGACATTAAATATTGACATTAGAGTACTGTAAATAATGAAAAAAAATGCAATTTCTAAAATAAATACATTAATATTCATCTTATAATTTATGCATGTTTGTGCAGGGTTACAAAATGGACATTGGTTACATATAAAATGTGAAAAAATGGTGAATATCAGTTTTTACGGTACAGCTTGCCGTATTTCCTTGCGGAAGTCATCCCAAAGGGATCAATTAAGTCTAAGTCTAAGTCTTTTACTATGCTAAAGATTTGGGCATGTGGTAGAGCGTGTTATTAGTAGGATTTTATGGACATTTTGGTAAAATAGATACTAAATTTGTTTTGTTTTGTTTGTTATGTAAACTGCAATCCAAAGTAGGCTAAGAGAGTGATTACGGTTATGACAAAACATTATCACTCACGTACAACTGAATGCTGGGAAAATCTAGGGCGGGCCGATTGCATCGGAGACCTCGCTGTGACTTATGCCTTTTGACTTTGTGTTATAATGATTTCTTCCTTCCTTCCTGTCCTCCACTGCAGCAACTCGGACACTCAATCAGTCATGCCATCAGACAATGTGCATTCCTCCGAGGTCAGATACACATCACTTACACAAGCAATGTGGCTGGTGTTTAGGGAGATGCCTGTCCCTTACAATGAAAATGATAGTGTTTTCCCCCCTAAAAATCAGAATAGTTGGTAAGAACACATTGTTTCCTAACAAAAAATTTAAAAAAATAACACCAACACATTCCAGGCCTTGAAGTTAGATCATCCCTCCCTGTCCTTCCCCTCTACTAAGTAAACAAACAAGCTTATCACACTTATGTATGAGCTTTACCCACAACATTTTGTTTGAACAATACACTTGGTATTTTACATTTTCTTGTAAAGGTATTCCTAGTTTATGTGAATAAATGTAATTGCCTGTAAACAAGAATCAGACAAACTTGTGTTTCATTTGTTCTGGTAATACACATTTGCAATTGGGCTGGTGATGCCAGGCTATAAATGTAACCTAATGACCATTCAAATTAGTCCGCTTTAATGTCATATAAGTCTGATTGAGTGTATGAGGAAATATTCACTTTTTAGTTGCATGAATATTGTGGCCAGCAGGTGGCGCCTAAAGAGTTAGTATTGAGACGCTCCTGAGGGGACGAAGTGTGGGTGAGGAGCACAGGTAACAGGATGCATTAAAAGCAGAGATGTTGCTCGTCGTCATCCTTAGTGTATTCTGTATTTTGGGACTTTCATGAGTAGTCTGCAGAAACTGAGGCACAGCAGTTCTTTGTGGTTCAGGGTGGAATAATCCCAAGATCAAGATAATCTGCTCTTAAACACAGTCTGGGCTCAATGTCGACAGCCTTAGGCACATTACCCAGCCTGCATTTGTGTATGTGAAGGTGAGGAAAGCCTGAGTCACGTCTATCTGGGTAGTTACATTATGTCTGCTCTCCTAAGGTAGACCAGAACATTATAATTAGATAATACCAAATGCCTAACAAGACTCCACATTCAGTGCTTTTGTAACACTTTTAAAAATGTCTTCATCTATTTTGAAACAAGTAGAACCACAAATCAGAAGGTGAAAACATTTAGAGCTTCAGCATTTTAGGTACGAGGTCGTACTTAGGCACAAATGTGCACTCCTGCTTGCATCTTTCTGAACAACCTCTCATCCAAACAACAACAGTGTGCTTCCTTCCTCCTGAGCAACACACCTCCCATGGCATAGTTGCATCCTCAATCGCGTATACTGTACGTGTCATTTGCTATTTGGGACCTGGTTATTTCCAAGAACTAAAGCTTTCATTATGAAAGTTTCATCACCAATGCTTCAATGTTTGAGTTGTTACATCTTTGTTTATCTTTTCTGTTTATCTGAATGTACTGTAGCGAGCGACGCAGAGCAAGCTGTACCCATCAGGCAGTTTGGGTTCTTCTTTTAATACACTTGCATAACAATACACAATACTTATATATGTTCAAGATATGAAGAACTGTTGGCACTGCACTTCCTTGGGTCCTCAGTGACACATCTGTTGTGTGAAGAAAATCAAAAGACACACAGGCAGATAGAGAGACAGACAGACAGACCGATAGACAGACAGACAGGCAGATAGAGAGACAGACAGACAGACAGACAGACAGACGGAGAGGCAGATAGAGAGACAGAGAGACCGAAGGATAGAGAGACAGACAGGCAGATAGAGAGACAGACAGACAGACAAATTGAGAGACAGACAAACAGATGGAGAGGCAGATAGAGAGACAGACGGACAGACAGACAGACAGACAGACAGACGGAGAGGCAGATAGAGAGACAGAGAGACCGAAGGATAGAGAGACAGACAGGCAGATAGAGAGACAGACAGACAGACAAATTGAGAGACAGACAAACAGATGGAGAGGCAGATAGAGAGACAGACAGGCAGATAGAGAGACAGACAGACAGACAAATTGAGAGACAGACAAACAGATGGAGAGGCAGATAGAGAGACAGACAGACAGACAGACAGACAGACAGACGGAGAGGCAGATAGAAAAACAGAGAGGCGGACAGAGAGGCGGACAGAGAGACAGACAGACAGACAGACGGAGAGGCAGATAGAAAAACAGAGAGGCGGACAGAGAGACAGACAGACAGACAGACAGACAGACAGACAGACAGACGGATAGAGAGACAGAGACTCATTTGATCTTAGTTAGATACTTACGTCATCATGCTAACACGCTCACAATGACAATGTTAACATGCTGATTTGGAGCAGATATAATGTTCACAGTCTTAGTTTAATGGGTTAGCATGCTAACAGTTGTTAATTAGCACTATACACTAGGTACAGCTGAGCCTGAGGCCAACAGGAACCTCATTAGTTAGGAGGTTGGGTTAGGTTTGGTTAGAAGTGTTGACATTTGAAATAGTTTTTGGAAATGTTTAGATTATAATAGTGCAAGAGGAAAAGGATTAACAACATTATGATTCTTCGTCGGCAGGCTGGCTGTTCGACAACCATTATCATCTATCCATGGATCCATGTCTGGCTAGTGATAGACTTTTTTCTAGGTGCTCTCAAAAACTGTTGCTGCTACTTTTCACTAACCAAGAAACATAAAATAAAACACAGCAAGAGTGTAAGTAATTCAGTAGTAGCCCCAGGAGACACTGTTGAAGAACATCCATCGGCTTCACAGAGCAGTTGCATTTTCTGGTTCTTTCTTCCTTTTCTTTTGATCAATGTTTCATGATTTCTCAAAAGGTGGAACGGTGAGTGTACACCAAATAAAAGTGAATTCACAAGTTAAGGGGGGAATGCTAATGCTAAAGAGTGTGTATGCCCATCCCCTTTCACAAGTGACATAGAATCCATTGCTAATAATGCTGTCTATCACCAGTCAGTTGTTAAATATCTTTTCCATCCTGATGGGAAACGCAGGTAGAGTTCAGAAGGTGACTTATGGTTGAATTGGTTGAAAGCAGAGCTGATTAGCCTCTGCAGACCAGGCAGAGGGGATGTTATTATCATGAGGCAAACTGCAGAGGGGCTGTGTCACCTACTTACAGACAGTTCTGTGGGAGGTTGAGGAGATGGTTTATTATCCATGACACAATGAATTGCATCGAGCACCGGCTTGTATTGTCTGAGGCCAGTGAGGCCTTACAAGGGAAGTAAAGATATCTTTGTGTTATTTCTATAAAAGGAGCTAGTAAAAGAACACATTTTGTAGTTAGAGGGTAACCTTCTGGTTAAAAAATGGCAATATAAAAACATCTACTCATTGTTCTGTGGAACATCTCAGACATTAACACACATGACATTATAAATTTGAACTTCAATCATGTAATGCTGCATCAGTAAACAGTATACGCTGATGTCCAGTCACTGTGTGATGCCTTATAACGACAGGTACAAACAGGATGAGGGGAAAAATGGTGCATAGGCCACCAAGAATTACAAAAGACCCACAAGGCACAAATAATAAATCACCAGAAGTTTGACATGCAAAATCTTGTCTGATTTTCTATATTTGGCTCCTATTCTCCAGCTGACTTATCCCACTGGAATCATCCCCGGGGAAAGTTGTATTAATAAAAACGTATCAAAACCTAGTGGAATTGAAAGTGGAAGCATGCTTTGAGATTTGGAACAGCTAGTAGAGTGTAAACATTTCAATCAGGAAGACTTAATGATTCCGGTTTTAGATGTGAAAGTAAGAATTTATTAAGAATGCATGACAAATAATAGATAGAGCTAGAGTCTTTGGCGATTAGACTCCCTCGAGACATCATGTAAAAGGGGTAGTGAAGCCGAGGGTAGAGCAGGATACCCCTGATGGAGTCTAGACACTTGTGGTGGTGGTGGTGGTGAGGAGGAGAGGACTGAGACTGGAGAAGAAGTCCTGATGATGGAGATGCTGCAGGGACTTGGAGGTGAATGGGATGGAGGTGGGTGTTTGCCAACATGACAACCTGGAATGACAGCTGACGGCAGAGAGAGACCATATTTAAACTTTTGACAGCTACGGCCTGATGTGCTGAGTTCGTTAGGTTAGAGAGAAGTGGTGACCCGCCCACAATTAGCTGACAGATTAATGTGACAGAGTAAGAGTGAGATAGGATGATGAGGGACAGTCTTCCTGTCTGAACCTTCACTAAGCTACATTTCAATGTCTCATATAGCTGTATTGGTACATTATTTTTTGTGTTTGCAGGGAGATGTAAAGGAATCTAAGGCCCATGCTCTATAGACTGAAAACCGGGGAAGGACGCCGAAAATATTTTTTTCATATGTTTTCTTTTGGGTTAAAGGTATATGTAACTTTTCTGCATTAAACCTCTAAAAAACGTGTAGACCTATGTTTGCGTATATATTTTCAAAAATGTTTGGCATTTACCAAAGCCAAAAGAAAACTTCAAGGCACTCTCTTATTCGATCATTAAATTTCCTTTATTGTAATATCATAATCATGTTAGACCTAAAAACAAACTCTGATAGGTTTCTGCATCAAACCTTCATCAGGGTAAACCTATATAATATATAAACATATAATATATTTTGTTGAGTTGTGAACTTACACTGGAGATTGAAATAAAAGAACAAATTATAAATGCTTGATTTCTTCTGAAATATTGTTATAATTTATTGTTCAGAATTTGATAGAACATCTGCTGTGGCTATACCACTGCTGTACAAGCATGTTTTTTTTAAACAAGAATAGAAAGTAATAGAAATACTTTATTGATCCCAAGCAGGGAAATTGCAAAACCAATGCGCTTCAACAAAAACCTTTATTTTGTGAAAGAAAACAGTGAGCAAAATTAGAGAACCGTAACCATTGTGTCAGAAGAGAAGATTTCAACAATGTTTTCTTCTATAGGATTCAAAAATGAACAGGAAGTGTAGAGGCCACAGCTTTGAATGACTTCAGCACATCTGCGCCCACAGGACATCACTAGTTTCTCACACTGCTCTGGTTTGATCTTGGTCTCTTCCACAGTTCACTAACTGGAGTGGGTTTCTTAGACATTACTTTGTAACCAAGGATTTTCCAGCGATTCAACAATGTTTAAACCCAGATAAATCTGTAATTTTAATCATGGTAATGGTCTGTTACATTTGATCACCTCTCAATTTCATCATATCCCCTTTGTGCATGTGGAGGATATAAGGTAAAACACGCTGAGCAAATGTTAGCGGCACAAGAAGAACATCATCGGAGAAACAGATTTTCTTTTGTAAAACTGCTTTATTCAGTGTTTTTACCAATTTCAGTCACTAGTCCATTTGCTATGGAGAGGAAGTTTTCAACTCCTGGTAAACATCTCCCATGAACACTGAAGGAATCCCAACTGGGACAAGCTGGCAACAACAACTCCCATGATCCCACATACTCCACAACGTGCTCACTCATATTCCACTTTTGATCATTATTCATCATATTTATAATTCATCAATAACAGTATATGATTTCCTCAGTCCCTGTGGACAGACAAGTGAACACACCACAAACCACACTGTCAATGCTCAGCTTTAATGATCAACATTTTTATTGTGGGGGAATTTAAATACAAATCTTACATAATGTTGCCTTCACTTGCTTCATGAAAGGATCATTCTGGATTATTAAAATGTGAGTCTTATTTGCATAGGTTTGGCTGTTGTTCATCTGTGTTATAATTATAGTGCTCATAAATAATGTGGTGACATTAAAAACAAGAAATCCAAGATGGCGAAAAACATGAGTAGTAAGATATTTTAAACAAACTTTGACCTATTGTACCTTGGGTGTGCACACATATTTCATGTACAATGAGGAATTAGTATCAAAATTACAAGTCCCTGTAAAAGTCTGCCTTCTATTTGGCCCTGTTTACAAAAACAGAGACATTTCCTTGAGTGTGTGCCCTTTGTTTACACACAAATGGAGAATTCGCTTCTGAAAAAGAGTCTTTACGGCCAGAGTACAGATTTTGAAAAACTTGTGTTTTCGGCAGCTGATGCGCCAGAACTTGCACCTGCGTCAAGGCCACGACCTATGTTCCCATTTTCATTTGGCTGTGGTGATCATGGATCACTGGCTAACGTTGGCTTGAGCTTCTGCCACCTACAGGTTTAGAATACTCTTGAAGGCATAGGTTGGTGTAAACAAAACATTTTCTGAAAACGGACTGGTGTGCACAATGTTATTTTTCAAAACAAAGACGGCAAAATGTCCGTTTATTAAAATAGCTAGCCACGTGTAAACGTAGCCATTATCTCTACACCTCACCTCCAGGTACTTTACCAAAGGCCCCCCTTCTCCTAACCTGCCTGCCTGCCACTCCCTCCTCATTACCTCAACTCTCCTCACCTGTTGCACTCAGCTGCCTCTGATTACCAATTAACCCAGTATATAGACTCTCCTCACCGTTCACTCTCTGCCAGATTGTTCTCAGCTCTCATGCAAGACTCTCCAACGATTACCTGGGTGGCCTATACTGATTCGACCCTGCCTGCTCCTGACCAACCTGTCCCTTCGTCTTTCTGGATATCCCCTCAGTCTTCTGTCCCTGACCACGACCTTGGCCGGGTCCCTCCTCGTTTCCATCTGCCTCCCTCCTCGGCTGTTTGGTGTATCCCTGCAATGGCTCCCCGACTCCCTGCCTGGCTAAAAAAAAAAAAGTTAATTACCAACTATTAGGTCCTAACCTATACCCATTACAGTCACTCACTTTGGATTTTATCATTAAATATGGTTTAGATAATCTGGCTTAACTATTGATTTGAGCGTCTGACTGCTCATGTTATATCGCATGCATATATCAATAATTACTTTGGTCAGTATAAATGTTATCAAGCGGCATAAATAAGACCCAAGCTATAATTAACCAGATTAATCCTTTACACATGCGTGCTGGTGATGCCACAGCCAACTTATTGTGAACTGCAGTGGGGCGTGTTTGTTTTGGCGACACTGCAGTCCAATAAATCAGCTCTGAAACTTTATGATGGTAAGAGACGATAAAAAATAAGACAAACAGTAAACAATGCATCTCCTCCCCTCCTCGCCTAAAGCTTCAATTTATCATGTTTTTCTCTCTCAGGCTTTATTTGTGTGGTTGCTGAGTGAAAGCCACCACAGTGGCAGAGAGGCCCAGAATAGCCGAGGGCGGGGAAGGCCAGCGGGCTTGCATGTGGGCTGCTGAGCTGTGCGCTCTGCAGTGTCTCTAAACCATCCGCTGGCCTGTGGAATGGAGGCTGCTTCCTCATGCATGCCAGTGGTCAGAGCCCGGCCTACACACCCTCAACTATTTCTGTCCTCTTCTCTTTTTCATTTTCTCTCCCTCTTACTCTCTCTTTTTCCCATACAGCTGCCTTTTAGAAGTATAAAACACTAGGAAATGCAGAGGAAGCATACAGGAAGATGAAAGGTAGGAGGGAAATTGAGTTTGAGAGGGAAAATAGCGAGATTCACTTTTCCTCACACCTAATTTCCACTCGATCATACTGCACCAACAATGTAGATGTATATGTTATTCTACTTCACTATTAATATTCTATGATTTAGTATGAGATAAATAACTTTTTGTTAAACATATTATACTTATTTATTCTACATATTGTTCTGTTGGACATGTTATGTTTGACTTGTTTACTGCAACATTAAACTGGTGACTAACATGTGCAATGAGTGAAACATACAATGCTATTTCTGGATTTTTTTGAAAGTGTGAGCAGTACGGGAAAAAGGATAAACACACCCAGTGGGATTGTTAATCACAGCATCAGTCATGAGATGGAAATGAAAAGCACTTTTAACGATAACACCAACATTCCTGGGGCGTTGCTGTTGCTGATCACACAATTATGTGCAGCCAATTGAGTCTAAGTCAATGACTAATGAATGCGTAGATATCTCCAGGCAGGGCAGTATAATCTGAAAGAAATGTGAAACATTTCTTTTGTTTGGTATTTGAATGTGTCAGCGAACTACACCGCTGGGAAATAACGTTCAAAACAATGTAATGATGGGCTATTAGGGAATTCTTCAGCCGTACAGAGAGGAGTGTTATTGTTTTAGGGAGGCCTTAAGTTAACATTTGTTATTCTCCTGCTTTCTTTGCTGACTTAAATGTGGAGTATTCAGCAACACAATGGACCATATGAGTGAAATATTGCCTCTTTGTCCAGATGCATTCCAGGCACCTGGTGAAGCACAAATACAGACACTCACTGTAGAAGAATGCTTCCACTGAATACAACCACTGCAATATCTCCAACTCAAATACTCTCACTCCTTCTTTCTCTCCCACACTCACACTTACTGTACTTTAGTGGCCTGGAAACATGCCAGCTAGGCCTACTGTATTTCTCTACTGTGCATTACATACATAACATGCTGCAGAGGCCCACTCTTTATGGTTTGGAGTCCTAAATTGCCCAGACTGTCAAACCCAACACATTTCAGCTCAGAGATGTAAAGAAATACCCTGGCTATCCATCCCCCATAATGCACCCCAGTCTTGTCTGTCACATCTCAGCTCATACACTTCTGTCTGTATCAGCGGCTGAATGCTCTGATTGACGGCTAGCCTTGGCTCCAGAAAGTAAGAGATAAGCAGGCCCAGATGGGGCAGGTCGAACGTGTCTGCCCTCACGATTTAGCCCTGTGTCTGGGACAGTGGATGGGACCAGTGTGGAACTCATGCCCCCACCCCCACCCCATGTCAAATACATACCACATGGGAGAGGTGTAGATCACTGTTTGATCTGCCCTGTGGGGGAATCAGGATATCCAGACGGTGCTTGCTGCTTGTGTTTCTCTGTCCTCAGCCTCTGGGTGACCCAGCTACCATGGACAGAGAGGTTGGGATAGTTTACTGGGCAGTAAATTATGATGGATAAAATATATGGCTGCTCGTTATGCCACACAGAGTAAAGCAGATGGGTTGATCTTGGACGTTTCATCATTTTACAGTTGTGCACTGTTTGATGACCCTGGTGACTGGTGAGGTTAGACGGTAGCATAACGCTATGGATGGCCCAGTAATAGTAGCAGATGTTATCATGTAAGAATAAGTGATCTGTCTGACCTGGATGAATGGGAGGTTAGAATTATAATAAGCATCCATTTGTAAAGTATAATGGATAACAAGTTAGTGTCAGTGTTGAGCGGGAGAAGAGGAGAATATTTGATCCTTCACAGCTCTCTTTGAAACATACAGGAGTCATTAAGGACAATACAACAGCTTTTACAAAAGCATACCAAGTGCCTTTGCATTTCCCACACTACATCATTCAAACCTTTGTCCTCCTAAGTTTTTACTGCTCACAATATAGCAAAAATATGACTGAAGCCTTAGAGATAAGCTCCATTATAGCTAAATACTTGCTATGCAATATCTTAGAAACATATACTCCTCCAGTACCTTTCAGCTTAACTGATGTTTAAGGAGTCCCTGCCTTACAGTAAGTGCTGTATGCTACCATTATGGTTTACAGTGATTTACACATTGTTTTAGCCTGTGAGTTGCTCAAAGGTGGGAAAGGTACCAAAGCAGCTTACTCATAAGTAATTCTTGCCAAAGGTGAAGTCAAGCAGAAAGGTATATTGCTTGGTGTCAAAATATAAAAGAGTCATTAATAAGAGTTAAAAGTATACAGCCACGTTAGCGGCTCACATGGGGCTGTACTTACCCAGAGGAAAAAAATATGTGATATATATATATGATTTTGATCTCTTGAGATTATTAGAGCTTCTCATTTTGAATAATTCTGTGATCATTTGCGTCTCAGTTACTTTGCCTAAGGGTCCCTTAAGAGCACTAAAGAGATGAATGAGTAGAATTCCCTCAGACAAGTGACGTTGAATTGAGATGAAAATTTTAGCCATCTTTGAGAAGTAGCATAAACAATGGAGATTGCATCATTGTATACCCCTGATCGCATTCATGTCTTAGTTATCAGAATCAGAATCAGTTTTAATGGCCCAGTATGCACACGTACATGGAACTTGACTTCGGTAGGTGTTCACTCTCTCAGACAGGTAGACGTATACAATATTCAAATTCAAATTCAAATTCAAAAAACTTTATTTGTCCCCGGGGGGCAATTCAGAGAAAAGAAAAGTTAGAAAACACACTCGGCGTGTGTGGCATGCAAAGGGTAAACTAAAAAAGTAACAAATATATACATAAAACAAGTAGAAAAACGTAATAAATGCTAAATAACGCTAAAAGTTGCTCTGTGTTCCGACCGGTCGACCACACGAGCAGCGACCCGGAACCGGAAAAAGACACTAAGTACACATAAGTAAAAATAATAATAATAATAATACATTTGGACAAATGCAAAATCCAGATGGTAAAAATAGACAGGCACATATAGATATATAAGAATAATAAATTATAATAAAGAGAAAGGAAGCGAGGGGAGACAGAGAGGGGACAACATGCAGCAAAGGACTGCAGGTCAGAATCAGATCTGAGGATGCGCTATGGGCCGTATGCTCATACCAACAGGTGAGCTGCCAGAACAGAAATTTGTATGCGATAATCAGTGATAATTCAGTGAATGTACGTTGTAACTAAATTACAGCAGCTTTCATTAACTAAACCTTTAATCCAGAATATTGACTGCTTACAGGCAACATTCGATAATAACCACAGCTGGATGATGCTGTAAGTACTTATTTATTAACCTGAAAGAACTTTGAAAGATGCACTTGTCAGTTAGTTATCAGCTCAACTCCCAATCAGCATCCTCTTTGATGTTCTCCGTGTTGACGCCCTGCGCAGTTTGTGTCCGAGCCATCGAATCCCCTTTCTTTCACGTCATCAGCTCTCTTGTGGCCTCTCTGTGCCTCTGCCTTTTGCGCACACTCAGTTTCACCTCACACGCTTGGTGTCTCAGTACTTCTGTACACGCTCACTGGCTCTGAATACAATAAAGCCTGAGGTATCCATGGTATTTGTCTAGCCCCCACAGCAGCTCCCTTTGCCTCTGACACATACTAGAGTTTCTGAAGAGCAGGCCGTTATTATAGGCCTCCGCACAATCCTGTCTGAACTAATTCCTATGTTTGAGTTGAGAAATGTAGATACTGTGTGTGGCATGTATTGATGTTACATAAAGTGAAGGGTCACTTTGTGACGTTGAACAGGGGCTGAGAGGAATGTCCGGGTCAGTGGACTTCATTTAGTAAGACAGAGTAACTGAGGCTGTGTCAAGTTAAAATACCTGCAGTGTTCTTTCCCTCTGTGGACAGGTTTGGACAGGTCCCCACTTTGTTACCACCGTCAGCTTTCAAACTACAGTGTCAGTGGCTTGATGCAACTTTTTTCTGGGGGAAACATTTTGGAATTATTCTCCTCATCTTCTTCACCTGCTATCCTTTAAATGAATTCTGATTGGATGTTTCCACAATTTGCTTATTTCATCTCTCACAGCTTCTTCTTTTAGCATTTTGGCTGTATTTTGTAGGAGTGTGTTTGGCTGGTACTGTTTGGTTTTTTCTTACCTCTCATCAAACTCATCTCCTGTTGCAAAAGGCAGATGTTTTTTTTTTTTAGCTTAAAAGCTCTGATAAGCCCATTATATGATATAAGTCCAGCACCAAATGCCTGAAGAGACAGATATGTCTCTGGTAGAGACCAAAACAGAGTTGAAATGACTCAATATTGGACATTGAATTTTCACTGACCTGGAAACAACATAGCTATAGGTGAAGTCAGTGGCAGTTAATATATTTAGCAGCTCAGTGAAAATGAATCCCACCTGGGCTGCAGCCTAGGAAATGGGGAATGGAACACAGCTATTCAGGGGGTTGCTGCTGAGATGGGGGAGCAATTTTAGAGCAGCAAAGAAATACAAGTAAACACCAAATTAATATTTTCCTCTGTGGGAGGGTCTGGGGGCACAGGGTTTTTAAAAAATATATAAACAAGCTCAATAGTGATACTTTTTAATGCACCTTGGCGCCTTATTTACATTCAAAGTGGGCTTTTGCACGTGTCTTGAAAATATTTAGGAAGGATTATTTATGCTAAGCTAATGCATATAAACTAAACCAGTATTTGTTTTAAAAGTTATTAAGTACTGTTTGCCGAAAATCCGCCAAATACCGAATATACAATAAAAGTTGGTGGCACTTGAGTTAGATGTCATTTCTTTTAAAAATGCTTACAGTACAGGGCCATATTGTTCACTGTCAACTCTACCAAAACTTTATCTAACATCTGGAAAAAAAGAAAAGCAAAAGACAGATTAATGGGGCCCCCAGGGGTTCACACTGAGCTACATTCACTGTTAAAAAGAATGACATTCTCCAGTTCTAACAGTTGAGATAAAAAAGTACAGCAGATGGTGTCTGGGTATCTTTAAAAGTCCTGGCTCAAATCTTCCCGTGCCTCGCTGCCATTGCGTGCTCAGCGTTGTTTTGGAACCAATCATATGCTCTACTGTGGGATGTGTGCCATACATAGAACTGCCACTAAAATGAACAATAATGCCCGGGAAATCCTCAAGAATGCGTTTCGTATTTCAAATTACACAATTAAGCAATTGTATAAGAAGTATGAATGCAATCAACTTAATCAAAGTGTTTCTAAGTCGGCAGCTGGAAACCTCCAACGCTTCTAATGAACTGAGCCTTTGGAGATAATCTCGCCAGATGTTACAAAGCACATTGCTGTTGCTGGAAATAAAACCACACATACTTCTATCCTAAGCTGATGAAAAGAAGCCAAAACACACTCACTCTGATAATGTACAGTGATGCAAAACACTCCCAGAGATCATAAATAGTCATTATTATTATTGGCATTATCAGCTCAATTAAATGAAATCAAAGGCATAACTTTCTGTCAGTGATTTTGGGACTCTTCTCTTCTGCTGATGAGCAGCAAAGTGTAATTTTTAGTTTTACCAAATTTAAAGTATTAGCTACAAACAGAAACTTTTTTATTTGTTTGTCCTTAGAATGTTATTTACTGACCAAACTGAAGCAACACATGGACTCCCAGTGGACATCCAAGTAGATGTGGAGAAAAACAGGAAGTAATCATTTGATCAGATTGGAGGCAACCGGACAACGATTGGTTGCAGTTCAGAGGTCATTCCCCTCCCAAGGTTGTCATGCAACGACCATGTAATATACTCCAGGTTCAAAAATAGAACTGAGCAGCTATTCACTCACTATCTCACTTGTATCTCACAAGGAATGCTGAATATTTTCCCTCTTCCCCATGTGACACCAAAGCTCCACAGCAGAAAACGTTCCCGTCTGGGTTGTTGCTCGATAATTGCGTCCATATATCAGTTTACTCACATTACATCCTCATGTGAAAAATAATTATGTAACAACTGCTGTGTATATTCTCCAACATGGTGGAGCATGTTCTCAGAACCTGAAAAGTAATGAGGAACAGACTCTGCCATGGGCCTAAAGAATAAATCAATGATCTGCTAAGGACTTTGTATGTACAGTACATGGAGTCCCTCAAGGTATCTGAAGATCTTCACCAGCATAACGTGAGACATCCATGACCGGTGACGGCTCTAATATCATCATCCCAGCTAATGATGTGAACACAGCTAAGGTTCAAGCCTGCAGCTGGCCTCAGCTTGACTCTTGCTGGTATCCACTCATTCCGCTCACCCCTCATGATATGGGCGAGGGCAGCCTGCCAATTCTCATGGACATAATAATGCTTTTGGTTGTGGATGGAGCAGGATGTAAGCTGGTGGAAATTGACAACCACAAGCTGATTGCAAGAGGCTGGCCTGTGGCACAGCTACTGGAATTCCAGTGGGAAGACTCACTCCTTAGGATGTGAGCCAGACATCGACACTAGCGTGGATGTGGTCAGATAGTTTAATTGTAGAAGAGAGAGTTAGTCTCTTCAAGGTAAAGGAAAAATCTCCCTTGGATACTTCTACTCTCTCATCAATCTGAGATGTTTAATTCATTCCAGGAGTTGTCATCTGATGAAGTGTTACAATAAGACACATTTACTTGTACAGTTTCCCTCAAAGTTTGCCCTGTTTCCATCTCCATGAGAAAATACCTCAATTTGCTGCAATCAGTTGTGGGTTATACATGGATGTCATGACAGTGTAAAGGCACAACGGTAATGATAGCATGCGATATTCGTAATGAGTGAGGATTGGCAAGTTTTTCCCATTAACAAAATGAAAGAGTCATGGCCCTTACTCCAAATGCAGCGTGACTGTGGCTGCACTGGATCTGGTGTTGTGAGGCCGTCACTATCTGTGTCTTGTTTGGGATGATTTCTGCCAGTTTGACTGTTTTGCAGTATCAATATTATGGCCACTAAAGGGCTGTAAAACAAGTTGTGATCTTTTAAAGATGTTTTCGCAAATGTGTTAGGAAAATGTTACTTAATTACAAACAGGGACGCATTAGCACCAGTCTGTAGGCTCTGGCCAACTAGTCCAATATTCACTTTCTTTTTAGCTCTGTTTGGGTCTGAGATACAGCCTGATATTCGACGCGAGGGCACTGTCCGTTAAGCTCCTCCCAAGCCAGTTGTGATTGGTTTAAAGATATTCAAACAACCAAAGGATGTTTCTTCCCCTATCCCAGGATGATAAGCTGGTGTAGCCAGACCTTACTCCAGCACAGTGCTGTTGAGGGAGGTCTGGTCATGCAAGACTATGATGAAGCTGATGTCATCGTAGTTTCATGTGGTGTCTCTATGGGAATCAGCTGAGAATCCTGCACACTGGGGGGATATTTGGGTGGGCCAGGGTACCAAAAAGAGAAATTGGAGTCTAGCAGCCATTCAAGTAGAAAACGCTATTGGTTATCGTTAGGTGTTTTTACACGGGAAAGTAAGACGTGGATTTGGCTGCCTTTTTTGCGGCCTGGTCCGCAATATCAGACAGACCGAGGTATATTGACGGCCTGATTTAGCACCCTAATGTGACGGCTAGGACCCTACATATACTGTCGGCTCGATTTCCACGTAAATTGGGTAAATGTGGCTGGCAGCAAAGGCGTGACTTGGGTGGAGGTGTCAATGGCATGAACTGTTGTGCAACCCACAGCCGGGAGTTTTAAAAGCAGGAAACAGCTGATCGCAGGAACGAGAGGCAGCAAGGTATCACCTGGTCATCACGTCACCCGCGACAGCAAGTATCGACCGTCGAGATGAGCAGTTGGAGAGCCTGTGAAATCCTTGAGATGCTTTCCAGAGAAAGTCGTAAATTCTCATATCAAGAGACAGAGTTAAAAATGGGATGTCACTGTGTACGCCCAACTTTGTGCTTCACGTCACATCACTTGTTTACACCTATCCCAGAAAGCCGTTTTTTGGGAAAAAAGAAATAATACGCCTCGGTTCCACATAGACAAAACGTAAAATTGCAGCCTTTGCCTAGCCTAAATATGATGCATTACTATACAAAAATGACAATTGTTGAAGTGTTTTAGGTTGATTTTCTCCTTCAAAAGTTGAACTCTCTCTGAATGTTAATGACATATGTTGCAAATGTTTGATATTTTCAATATTTTCAATATTTTCATCCCTGTGACCGGACCCCGGATAAGCAGTTGAAGATGAGTGAGTGAAATATTTTCACCAAAAATAGTCCCAAATAAAGTGTCAAATTAGTAACTGCACTGTACACTAACTGTAACTGCACTGTAGGTTGCATTGCTGAAATGTACCAGCATTTTAAATGTTGACCTCTTGCTGTCCTTACTCTTGAACTCCACCTTTCACCTCATGCTAAGTTTGTTCAGTTGCTAAAATAGGCACAGAAGCAGAGGTGCTACCTCTGGTGTGTGTAGTCTGCTGTAATTCAGTGCGGTGCATCGCCCACGCACACACACACACAGAAAAACATTTTGGGATACAGCCACAGAGCAAGACAGTGTTTAGACTACCCACAATCCCCTCCTCCCCTCCGCTCGGCTGCACATCTCCTGCACTCAGAACATAAGCCAGGGCCTTCAGGATCGGGTCCCTCCCTTTGTGCTGCCTGTAGAGTTGAGAACACTGTGAAATGTTTACGGTCAGGATGAAAAGAAATGTGCTCATGAGGATCTTAAAAGTGAATTAGTGCACAAATTCACTACATACTGGAGGAAATGGACAGCTCATCTGGAATAAGTGGGCCCTCATCACAACAGGACACAGGCACTAATATGACTGATTCTGTTTTGTTTTTGTATGAGTGAAGTGCTTCCGCCCTTTTCTGATATGAAGGAAAGACTGTGGGCAGATAGAACAAAAAGGACTGAAACGTCTCTAGATCCTGAACACAGCCCTATCTCTTAAAATATATAATATTATCTTCCCCTTGCGCATTTTACTTTCTCCCTCTGTGCCTCCCTTCCTTTTTTTTCTTTTCTTTCAATCTCTTTTTCCTCTCTTTGTGAATTAGTGCATCCCCGAAAGAAAGCTCTGATAAGAATGTAAATGGGGCAGTTAAAGTCGTAGCTGTCAACATGTGGCGTTCTCTGTTAACAGTGTATATTGAATATGTGTACTGAACATTTTGTTCATGATGATGTTGTTAAAAGCTGTGAAAAATGTTGAGAAATGCCATTGAGACCCTCTCCAGAGGCGCAGGGAGGAATGTTATTGTTATAGCTGCGTCTATCTTTAATAATTTAAAGTTGTTCCATTTGGAATCAGTTACACTAACCTTTCAATCATGAAGATGAGAGTTCACAAGATGACATTACTCCGTTTGCCTTCTCGGCCCCTGAAATCTCTCTACATCTCTCAGAGCTGCAATTATTATTGATATATAATAGAGGGATTCCTGTACATAAAGACTGGGCAAACTTCCATCGAACTATTGCCAGTTTCAAATAACTGTAGTGAAAAGCCTGCAGCAACCTTTTTAAAAGAGAATCTATGGTGTATTAGTGTTTTATATTCTTCACTCACTTGGCCTCCCTCAGACAGGAAGTGATAATTATGTAGCTTGCTCCATAATGGGTGTGAAAACACTCATCGCAGCAGACGGGGGAGGTAAGGTGGAGTGTGCTGATGTGTCAACCAAGTGAGGTGTTAACATGAGATTAAAACTAAATCTGTAAAACAGGATAAAGTCATGCTCCACACATCCTCGATGTTTTACACCTCATGACAGCGCGCAAGAAAAAGATACATATGTAAAGAGCTGAGCATGCTCCTTTAAATCCTGTTTTTCTCTGTTGATTTACTTTAGCAGACAAGGGGAGGCTTGTTTACCTGACCCGAGATCAGTACACGCTGTGTCAGATGGAGAAAATGAACCTCAGTGGAACAGTTTAGACAGGACACCTTAGACTTTACAGCAGCCTTACTTAGAAAGCTCTCCTTGTGTATACAGCAAAGGCACGGGCCAACGCTGGACCAGGGCAAATTAGTCTTGAACTGGAATAAAAAATGAGTCTAAATCCTCCAATAACACGACCCAAAACACAACACAACATACAGAAAAGAGATGACAAGCATATTCCTGGCAAACATGCTGTTTTTAGAATACACCATGCAGTGAAAGTTCCTGCTGTCTCGAGTTTGGTGAAAGAATATCTGAGAATAGTTGAGGCGGAAAAACACTGCCAAACACTGTCCAAGCGGGCTCATCAGTAAACTGAAAAAAAAAATAGTAATGTAACATTGGGTGGGTGTGATGGTTTGGTAACATTTTCTGTTAGAGGACATTTTTAAAACGTATGTCAGTTGTGATTCATGGCTTTATAAATTTCATAAATTAATTTATTAAGATTTAGATAGATCATATAATGATGACCTTTGGGTTGCCAGGTTAAAAAAAGTCTGTCTGTTGTTTATTCTCCTCCAGCATAAGTCTGCAGATGTAAATGATAGAAAGCTCATCAATGGACTTTTATTTGGTCAAAAAGTTTTTACTTTTAATGACTTAGAGTTATAATGCGTAAGATTTTAATCTAGTTAATTGTCTGTTACGTTTCTATTTATCAAAGAGTGTGTGACAATGGTGATTGATCATATGACCCACTTATAATAAAAGCACTTGTCCCTGCCTCTTTGCTGAGAAATACCATCTGAGTGTCTGTGGTGACATTCCCTCGCTATATTCAAATGTGCCGCCATGTTAGGGATGGTTTGTACGTACAAGTCAGAAGCAGTTGGTCTGCCCAGGTGGAGCTTGTCTCTGCCAATCATGCTGCGTTCCATTGTCCTAATGAAAGGGCACTTTCGAGTCTGAATTCCGAGGTAGGCTCGCTCTTATGTGTCTGACCGGTGCAGGAACGCTGGGAGGTGAGGTTCCAGAGGCCCACCTGCAGTTTCATCTTGCCGCCAAAGTGGCCGCTAGAAAAAAACGTATCTAAACTCATACTGATTACAACTTCAACTGATCTATCAAACAATTTACTAACTTTGTGATCTCTGTTAACTTTGCATTAAGATTAATATGATAGTCACCGGTGTTGCACTGTGCTTGTGTGTGCAAAATATGGTTGTTAACAGTTTTACTTATTTATGCTTTGTCACTTTATAGTCTTTGCAAGGCTACATTTACTGTATAATGGATGTTTATAACATTATTGCTAATGCTATTGCATTGTTACTGCTGCAATTGCTGTCACTTTTGAACATTACTGAATCCTATATTTGTATCTCGAACTTTAGTCAGGTCTAAACTCCATTTAGCTGATACAGTTTTAGGGTCTGTTATTAGTGACATCTGCTAACTAGATTGTCATCGACTCTCCGGGATTTCTCCATTAATAGTTGTTACATGAAAAAAAACTGTCTCGATGGCTTATTTGATTTGTGTAGGTGCCGAAAAAGACCATGGGATGATTTTGCACCGGAATTACGCTTTAAGTCAAAAGCGCAGTCACAAGTCAAAATGTCTGCTGTGAAAAAGGGCTGTTGGTTTTAGAACATCTTACCAAAGAACAGCATTTGAAAATGAGCCAGCTGGCTAACAACAGCACATTAACAGACAAGTGAAGTCGTTATCTACAACTTATAAACCCTATTTGTAAGTTATCACTGACTGAATTCCCCATCTCCCCACTAGCAATTTTTCTTTAGCTCTGGAGTTTCCCAGGTTTGATGGTCTTCCTAAATGAGAAGACAGTGTTGTGTGTTCTACTTACAGATCATGTGCCGGCCAAATGAATGCCGCAATGACATCACCCTGAGGCGACTTGACAACACCATGCTAAAAGGGCTTCATTCACAACTGCTGTTTAACTGGTGCTAAATAACGCCTGTGTAAGTTAAATAGAGGGTGTCTCAGCAACGTGAGCCATCCACAAACAACCCGGTATTCATTTCATCAAAAGACTTTGCAAAGCATTATATAGTTATTACAGTGGTGCATTAGTCACATGAAATGTTACTGTAAGGAGAAAGCGGATCGAGGACAATGAACTAATACGCAAGATTCACCAGGAAGGAGAGGTGAGAATTTGTGGTGTTTGCAGAGGGATGTTCTGCTTCATGCGCTGGACAAGGCAGGATTATTGTCAAAGTACTACTGTGGCTTGTGAGGACATGCATTCAGCCCATTTTGTTAACCACACGCACACGCACACACACACACACACACACACACACACACACACACACACACACACACACACACACACACACACACACACACACACACACACACACACACACACACACACACACACACACACACACACACACACACACACACACACACACACACACACACACACATTGATTGTGATACAAGCACCCCTCCCCCCACATATATCTTCTTAGCCCTTTTGTAATACACTGTACAAGCAGAAACACAAACCTCTCCTCCACTTTTCCCCCAGCCTCTTTAGGGGGGAAACTACACGGAAAAGTGTGACATCACCTCTAAACTGCACCGGTTACCAAGGTGATGTGATTTTTTTTCTATACAAGAATAGAACCAAAAAAAGGGATGCAGGCTGCAAGCTCTGCCATGTCCTTGACTTAAGGGCATCAGGTTAGAAGCTTTGCACACACTATCTCGTAGTTCTGATTTAAAATCCGTATAGAGGAACAAAGATTACAACTGAGGAAGTCTATTTTTTGCTGCAGCACTACCCATGTGCTGTCTGTTAGCCTATCTGTAATTGTCCCTGTCATGTGCTGCAGTGCTGCAGTATTCTGCAGGAATTAGTACACTCACACAGCGTCACAGTCTCAGCCTGCTGCAGCTTTGAAAAATAAAAGACTATGCACAAAAATAATTGAATCGGATAGAATATGCAGGGACTAGTTTGGAAAAATAATAAGTATGGTGTGCATGTGTGATAGATAAGGATAGAGAGGAGAGGCTTAAAAGAGACACAGCAATAGTCCAGTCAAGTGTCTGCCGGCTGCCGGCTGCATTTACAGAACGGCTCTTATCAGATGTGGGCAGTCACAAAGGGAGACAGTGTGAGGAAGAAATAGCAGGAGAGGGAACACATAGTCAGTGTGCATATCATGAAGAACTTTTTTAGAGAGGAGAGACAGCCAGACATCCCATGAGGCCAGCGCCTTTCTCTGCAAAACCGGAGCTTGTGATCACTCATCACCACAACTCCACCAAGGCACAGGAAGCAAGGAGGATCCTAAAACACCACAGGGTTGAAAAAAAAATCTGAGCTCTGGATAGGAGAGAGGACAGACATGCACAGGTGCTGCTAGAGGGAGAGAAGGGAGCAAGAACGCAGGGAGAGAGAGAGAGAGAGAGAGAGAGAGAGAGAGAGAGAAAGAGAGAGAGAAGGGGGGAGTGAAGGGAGGTGTAGGAGGAGACTTGACTTGCTTCAGAAGGGAATAGGAGCCGGAGAGCAATTCCTAAACAGCTGTCCGGCAGACTTCCCAGTCGACAGAAGCGCAGCCCCAAGGCAGAGACAGGAGGCAGGGCAGTGTCAACAAGCCGGAGAAGCCCAACAGCAGCCTATGAACACACACATACAGACACACACATCAACCTGAGGCTGCAGCGTTCAGGAGAACACCAGCGATATCTGGGACGGATCAAAATCTTCCCATCGGAATATCTGAGGTGAGGGATGGAGCATGTTTTCCGCACTCTGCTGGTACAGTAATAGTAGCGTGGATAATGTTGTTGCAGTAGACCTGCTGTCATGTAAGTGTCTTGGTTTTTCCTTGTATTTCTGGAGCAGAATGTGATAAACCGCTCAACGAAAGGTAAAAAAGCATGCATGGTAAGTGAAGCTTGTACTGGAGGATTTGTCCGGCAGACATGCAACACATGACCTGAACTGTTGGGAGCAACATGATATCCTGTCCTGAAGGCTTGTTCCCCAAAAAATGCAGAACTAGCTGCATGTGCCTTTATCTCCCGAGGGATGCAGATATGGAGGAGGTTTTTACGGGTGCACTGGGAGGAAAGGACTTTTGTTTTTTCATGCCAGTATATGTTGACATTCCCTTCATGTTTCATACGCTTTGATTCCGCTTCCTGCTCATCTCTGCCAAGGATAACTCTGGCATGTGCTGGCCATGCTTGCGGGTGGCACAAGAGGAGCGAGAAAGAAAGACAGAACAAATACTCCACCCTGCCATTCACCCTCATCCCGGCACCACCACCAGGCCCCTGAAAATAAGGCCTTTGCCTATAATTGATGGGGTTTTTTATGTAACAAACAGCTCAGTCCATTCTGTAAGGCTACCATTACCCTCTGTGGTATGTGAGTTTGCTTTTTAAAACAGCCCCAAAGAGAGGGTCTTTCTACTATTCAAAGGCGTGACACAAGTCAAGGCCACGGTTAAATGTTAGAAAAGTATTTAGAGACTTCAAACTTCCACAGTGTTGCTTTGTAGACACAGTGGGAGGGGTAGAAGTTCGTCCCCCACACACTGATGATGTTACGCTGACCACAACTACTACACAAGTGCAGAATTGCATGCTATTTTTCAACAGCACTCATGGGAAATGTCAGCACAGTAATCCCATCACGGGAGGAATATTTAGGGGATGCATGGTGTCTATTTTAAAGAATGGAGAAGTCATATACAGGTCATATTTTTAACAGCTGCTCCCCTGAGCCTCTCTCTCTGTACTGTACGTCACTCATCATCGGCTTTGGAGCATCATCAGATAGTAGCATTTATTCACAGTAGAGTCACACTGTCTCTAAGAATAAACTGACCCAGTAATACCACACGTGACTTTTAGGTGTCCAGAAATACCCAGACAAATCACAAGCCGTTAGTTTAATTACTAGATACCAACCCCACATTTATCTCTCCCCACGTTCAGACCTTCATCACCTCGCTCCCTCTGTTGCCCCCTCAGTAATAACCACCCCTCCAACTATGAGCTGGTGAGGCAAAGCTCCATTTTTAAAGAAGCTGGAGTGGCTCCAGATCACTTCATGCCCAGACAGATAGCTGTTCCTGACCCAATGACACAGTGGCTTTATCCTGCAGCTCCCATTATGACTGGGTGGCTGCTCAGGCAAGCAATTTAGAAAGGAAGGTGCCATCAGATTTCCACTTCCCCATAGGTGTCAATGACACCCATGAGCACATTCTGTGGTGGCGCCGGGCTCCGACCAGTCAACACGTGCCGCTCTGCCTGTTTTTGGATCACTTCCAAAAGAAGAATGCAAATCTCGCCTTGGCTTTGAGATACACCAGAATACACCTACTCCACTATTCACATCCCACAGAGACACACATGTATTAATTGGGTCAGGCCATACTGTGAGGGTCCATCCCGGGGATATCCTGAACTGTTGTAATTGATTAATTTCCTCTTGAGCCAACACAAGCTTAACTTACATTTTCATGACTCTTGAGATCCTCTACATGCACTTAAATCAATATTAGTTTACACAGGATCTCATTAAATTACCCATCAAAGTGGTTATGCATGATTCCAAAAAAAGAGGACATTGTTTTCTTCATACTTTGCTGCTGGCCTCTGGAATTCCAGTCATGTTTATCATATAAGCCAAACTGGGCCACGAGGAGGATGGCTGGTGTGAAGGTCAGATATCCAGGCTTTTATCGTACCAGCTGACTTCTCACAGGCCACAAGTGTTGACCTTGGGTAGGATGCACAGCAGTTGTCCCCACTGTGAGAGTTTCAAGAGTTGGACGGCTCTTCTGCTGGAGGATTTCCTATCCATACCATCCATATGTCCAGTCTATACTATTGATTCCAACCAACATTATCATCTTTTTAATGTGTTTTCTCATGCCACTGGAGAGAGGGTCCACACAGACCAGGCAGATGTTATAATTTCATCAGGGCAGACCAATAATCAATAGGTACGTCTGATAGAAAGTGTTCCAGCCAGCAGTGCAGCAGTGACCTTCTATTCTTGAGAGTAACATTGCAAAAGTGCAGATATAGATATGTGCACTCTGAGCCCACAGGAAGCAATGTTTGACTCGGTGGTGCATTTGTTTCACTTCCTATCCAAGCCCAATTTCCCACTGCAGTGAGCATCAACTGTCAAGGTCAGGAAGGAATGAGGAGCAGCAGCGAAAGGGAGAGAGACTACAAAGAGAAAAAACAAGTGGGAGGAAGAGAGATAGAAGAAAAAGTCAGAAGAGAAAAGTTTGGGCTAAACAAATGAGGGATTTTGCTCTACTCCCCCCCACCACCACCACCCACCCTTCATCAAACATTGCAGCGCTCCTCTTCGCCTTCCTCCTTCCCTTTCTCTCCCTCACTGTTAGCAAACAAACACGCTCTCCTTCGAACACATGGCATGCATTCAAAACTGCTATCCCTTACAAGCGCAGTCAGGCACCTCACGCACACTCACAGCAGCACTCGACTACACAAGGACCCTTGGAGAGCGCTGTTGCCATTCAACACACTCACACATGTTTTGCATCCCTCGATGTTTGTCATGGCTATATATAGCCCCGTAGCACTTGTTGGGTGACAGGTTTATTTGTGTTGTAATAGCATCCACTGAAGTGCAAAGATTTCACCTTGTACTTCACATCGTATGCAGTTCATAGATAGCATAGCCGTGCCTATCATAAGGCTTCTGCGCTTCATCAATCACAAATTCATGTTGAAAGTGGATGTCCGTGCAATGGTTTCCAGCCTGCTTTTTGGATTCAAATACGGAGCAAGTGTCTGTCTCTGTGGCTCCACACTAATGTGCCTGCTGAATAAACATAGCCTACTTAAAGTGTCTCTGATAAGGCTGATGCAGTGTGTCTCTATGGGGTCGGTTGCAGCAGGAATGTGGATGTTTTCTCTGTGAAATTTGGGTGGACCTGACCGCCCAGGCACTTCTGTAACACGGTGACTGCTGACAGACCTCTCATAAGTAAATATGTCTATAAATGGGCAAGCTCTCCCCTCACTGGTGCTCTCTCCCACAACCCCCCACCCCCCATACACACACTGTCAACTCCCTTCCTCCTGTTTTCCCCTTTCTCCTTGGTTGCGATGTCATTTCAAACGGCCAAACCGATTTCTCCACTTTTTAAACTAAGTTCCAGCTTCCCCAAGCCGGCTGACAATGCGGTGACATTCTCGGTTGGATTTGCAATGGAAAAGCTCTGAGAAGACAGCATGTAATCAGGCACCTTTTATCAAACCCAATACCCCCTTAATTTTGTCTACCCATCCTGTTGTAATGAGCAACCTAGCTTATAAACACTCTGCCCATCAAAGCCAAATCAATTCACAATCTCTGCATCACCTTTTTCCTTAAGATCCACTTGCTCTGTAATCCCTCACTCTATCTATCCAACACAGCCCCCCCCCCCCCCCAAGCCCCCTAAACCCCTTCCCTCCCCTCCCGTCCATCTCTTTCTTTCTCTGTGCGTGTCTGAGCAGTAGCTCGTTCCTAAAACAGGCTGCACTGCTCTGATCCTACTAAAGTCTTTGCTTCTCTGCTCCAAATCTGTGCTCCAGCTGTTCCACATTAGCACATCCAGCGTTGTTGAGGCCAAAGGAGGCTCATGTGTGGAAATGTGAATAGAGCAACAAAAAGCCCTAGACCCAGGCCTCACCCTCCTCTGCTCTGGCTTCTAAGATCGCCAGATGAAAGATGAGGATCAGATTATTTTTGCTTCCAGGATCCAGAATTTGTTTGTTGGACTTTTATTGCTGAAATCATGTTTTATAAAAGATACTAACACTTTTTGTCTCTGATTTCAGGAAAGTGGCCCTTTGACCTTTCTACAAAGGCAGCCATCCCCAGTCCTGCTCGGAATCCCATTTCCTGATCGCAATTGCTGAAATCATTTATGGAGTCCTGTCTGACCTGTGTGTCAATGAGAATGTAACTGGAGCTTCTCCCAGGGGGAAGTGTAACATCCAGAACTTAAGAGCATTTCCCACTTTTCTATCCTGCATATCTGAGATCTCCTCTCCAGTTCCAGCCATGCCAGCGAAAGCACCCATATACCTGAAACCCACCAATAATAAGAAGGGAAAGAAATGTCGCCTCAGAGATATTTTGTCTCCAGACATGATCAGTCCACCACTTGGGGACTTTCGCCACACCATCCACATTGGCAAGGGTGGGGAGAGAGATGCCTTTGGAGACATGTCTTTCCTGCAGGGGAAGTATGAACTCCTACCTGGGAAGGGAGATGTCCACCCTCAGTATGGCATCCAAAGTGAGTTTCTGAGAGCCAACAGCACCGGTGATGCTTCCTTTGCCGAGACCCCATCCCCGGTGCTCAAGAACGCCATCTCCCTCCCAACTATTGGTGGCTGCCAGGCGCTTACCCTTCCTCTGATCTCCTCCACTGTGTTCCCCATGCCCCCAGAGCCATTGGAGGACATCATGGGGTCTACAGTTCCTATGAAACCTGACAGCCTAGAGGAGGTGGAGATCCTACAGATGGATGCTCTGTTGTGCTCCATGGACGTCTTCAGAAGCGAGCCTTCATCTCCCTCCGCAGATATTCAGTCGAAGCCTGATGTCCTTTTGGATCTGTTGGAAAATGCACATAAGTCCACCTCTAAGGCGGTTGCCAAGGCTAACAAAATAAACAAGAGTGAACCCAGGTTTGACAAGCCATCATCCTATTATATCAATGGTCACAGCAACAGCACCTTCAAAGCTAACGGAAGTCTGAACAGTAACATGAGCAGCGACAGCTTTGACAGCTTTAGCGGTAAAGGGGACTTCCAGAACAAGATCTGCAATGGCAGTGGGAATCTCAATGGCAATGGCAACTGCAATGGTTATGGACACTTTAACAATGACATTAGCCTGGGCTTCAAGCCAGAGCTCTCAAAGTGCAATGTAGAGTGGGTGGACAGGGACAGTGGGGTGGAGGAGGGCCGCGTCTGTGATTTTGATTTTGATTTTTCCAATGAGAAGAGCATGTCGCAGGATTCCCTCGCCCAGATCACGGGGTCATTCCTCTCCCTTGAACTCGATCTGGGCCCGTCCATCCTGGACGACGTGCTCAACATAATGGATAAACCCGCAGTGAAGAGCAGGCCCTGAGCTGTGCTGAGGCCCCAGGAGGAGAAAGGGAATTATTAAACTATAGCCATGAGGAGAGAAAGACTCAAAAAGCAATCGAAATGGTGTCTGGATATATCATTGAGATGAAAATGAGCTACAATAGACAGAGCTGCTTATGTTTTTATTGTCAAAACATATAACTATTCTAGCTTCTATGGAGTGTTGATTCTTCTTCTTTTCGTTTGTTTGCCATGCCAGCCGCATGTTTAAGATGCATGTACTATTGAGTTACAGCTAAAACACAGCCATCGTGCCTTTGATTTTACATTACTGTAAAAACGCTACATGATAGATTTGTGTTCTCATGTTGACTTCCACCCTATATTTACACAATAGGTCCTTTTGCTTTTTTTACACAGTCTTCAGCATATTGCATTTTGTGACTTTAAGTGTGTTTAACAAACAATAATTTTGTTTGTCACATAATTCATTTGACACTTTTCAAGCAAGAGAACACTATGCATATTTGTGTTTTTAAACTGTAACACAAATAAATGAATTTTGTCCTATTCTGGCTCATTTTTGGAAAGTGATGTGTGAATGCCCGGATTGAGAAGAAATTCCAAAAATGATTAAACAAGGTTACTCAAGAGAGGCAGAAAAACAGAATAATGCCAGAGAAAGAAATGTCACAAATGGGAACAGCAAACAAGACAAATAGCAATGAAAGAAAGAGCCACAGATTGATAGAAAGAAGGATGTAATGGATTTTATTTTCTGGCCTTTGACATTCCATACATTCTGCGTCCCTGCCCTGCAGTGGGAGCACCGGCGGGCCTTCATCTTCCCAACCAGGCGCCTCCATTTATTTGCGTGTTGACGGGACAGGCAGGGGAGGGGGTCTTTGAAATTCCCTGCATTCCAGTCACAGAGCACAAGCGTCCAGGACCAGACATAAATCAGCTGTTTCAAGTGAGGAGGGCTCCAGACCTTGAGCCACGCTATCATCAGTCAGAATGTATAGCTAGATGAGGCTGTAAAACATGCGTTTACAACCCACAGGCAAACTTTGTTCAGTGTTGAACGATAGACGAGTCCTCTTCCTCTCTCTAGTTTCAATAAAGATATGTTGACCCAGCAGTGTTGAAGAATGGGCCTGAAAGAGCAGGTTTGTGATTACCCATACATGCAGCTTCTTGAACTCAACCACCCCTCATCGGTGGTCTCCCCGCCCTGATCCTCTGTCCCTATGGACATGAAGGTTAAGTCATAACAAAACCTTATGTAGGCTTATGGCAGGTTTCCCCACATGCCACCCACATGCCACTGTGTCCTGCTTGTTTATTGAAAACACGATCACCTCCCTCCTATATGTATACAAACTTGTGTTAGCCAACTAATTACATATGCAACTTATTATCCAGGTCCATTTTCATTTCTGTCATTTAGCGGGCCAATGTGGCGAACCTCCCCGAAAACCCTAAGAGGCCTCAGAATGTCCGTAAACAACCACCAGCCCAGCCATGGCATCTGTGAAACCAGATGCTAGAGGAGACATGAAGAAAAGCCATGTCATGACAGATGCTCCATCCACTGGAAATTCCCAACAATAGTGCAAAAGAGAGTGCATATGCAGAGCCGAAGCATCCAAGCTCCTCCAATGATTGTACGAGTAATGAAAACCTTTGCTGTCAAGGTAATAACTATGCTTATACCTGCAATGGTACATCATTGACAGCCTGATGACAGCCTTCATTTTGACAGGCACGGACCCCAAGCAAACTCCCTTTGGTTTTACAAAAGAGCTTGTGACCACAGCTCTGTAGCGTGTTGTGTAATATAGTAAAAGTATTTCTGCAGAGATGCCTAGGCTCTCAGACACAAAATACCAGGAAATACCAGTGTTTTATGAAATCCAACACAAATACTTGACATATGTAACACCCTGAACACTGCCTCCATGTTTTCACAGTGTGAGTCCAGCACTCTACATGAGATAGAGGGAAGATTTTGGTTGGATGAGTCTGTGCTGTCATTTCATAGAGGTTTGTTTAATGAAAGTCACTGTATTTGAATTGCAGAGTTTGAACAGTGTGTTGGTTACCAGCATACAAAGGGTGTATTGTCTGGCTTTAGTCTTCTCTGGGGACCTTAGGGGACACGAGACAATATCAGAGACATTAGGAAAATGTAGTCCTGGTGGACTTTTCTCATTACCAAGGTAGAAGGTTGACCTGAAGAGACCTTGACTTCAACTGCCTCTGATATTCCATGTTAACACCACAAACATGCCATGCAGCAACACAATAAGGCAACTCATTGTGACACCCACAGGCTCACAAACAGAACAATATTCCATTTGTTGTTCTGGCATGTCACATCTTAGCTTTTAGTTTGTATGATACATTGTTGTTCCGTTCTTTTAAACCTTTGTTCACATTTCTTCTGTGAATCCAAACTGGTGTTACTGAAATATGCCAAATTGGTGGCGTTAGCCGAGAGAGGGAAGTGTCACGGGTGTTGCCACTACCTGCTGCCCTGTAATTTTTAAAACCAGTTGCTTTCTTGACAAAAACAGAAAAAGCCAAATTGCTAAATCCTGTCTCTTTGACTTTGAAGCCGTGGTTTAGGAGGTTGGTGAAAAACACGAGGAGAAAAAAGAACATATATAACTTCCTTAAATATGTTTGCATCTTATGGAACAAATTCTTCCATATGATATATGACTGATCAAGAGGCACACAAAGGCTCTTTCCTCAAAACACTTGCACTTACATTACAAGGTAAATTATTCAAGAACATTATAAACGTTCCTCCAGCGGATCCGGCTCCTCGATTTCCTGGGCTAAGGTGAAGCTGTCAGTTCACAGATGAATAAGCTTTGGCCCAGAGGCCACCGATGCCAAAGAAAGCACAGCTTAGACCCAGCAAAATTTTCCACCGAACCTCCACAACTGAGCAGCATAATGTGCACACTGTCTTTCACATAGAGGTGTCAGTGAAGGAGCCCCTCATAGCCGGACTTGAGCAGTATCAGGCGGATGAGAGGGGAAAGTTTAATAAGATGTTTCCCCCATGTGCAGCAGCATAAAGCTCCTCTTGTCTTCACCTGCTGTAAATGTCCAAAATGAGCCCAAACACAGATACAGTACTTTCCGTATGTCCAACAGACCGGACAGGAGGAAATATCTGAGGTATGAGCTCAGCTTTTCTTCGAAATATTATTGTTTAATATTTATCTTGCTTGCTGGATAGATATTATTCATTGTTGAAACATACTGTACAAGCTCCAACAAACTGAATGCCATGACTGATAATCAGGGAACTCAGTAATAGAACGTTTCTTGGGAACATTTACTTTGGGATGCTGAGCATGAAGCTTGGAATCAAGTGTTCTGCAGATCTGCTGATTTAGCAACGCAGGCTGCAGCTCCCTTTCAAAAGCCAACAACAGGAGAGAGCAGAGAGAACTTATTCCCAGGGGTGAATAAAATGAGCCTGAGCAGGGGTTGATGCAGTACAGATACGGACAAGCTCACATGTATCTGGGTCTGGCAGGCAACGGATACCTCAGGTTCACTGCACTGTTGACTGTTGTTTGGCTGACAGTAACCATAGCGAGTTGACTTTGTATCTTCAGCGGCACGTGAGGGCTGAGCTAAAATGAGGGCAGAGAGAGGATGAGAGTTAAACAGGACAGCGTCCCTTCAGAGGCACCAGAATACCTCAGTGACAAAACCCAGGCCCAGTAAATCGTGGTGCCACGCTATGTAGAGCAAAACAACAGCTACTGTACGCTTAATCGTACACGTCATTTATCTCTAATGTGCACCATAACTTTGAGGTTATTAAGATAATATGGTCTTGTGAGTATTAAAAAAGTGTTCAAATATAGCACAGTAACTACATTAACAGCTATTATTGTAATTCTAAAAATGCTGATTATTTTTAATTTGTATAAATTGTTAACATTTTGCATTAAGCAAAGGTCTGATATATTAAGAAATACTTCTGGACTGGACTTACATGTATAGCTCCTTTCTAGTCTCCTGATGACCACTCAAGGCACTTTTACACACATTTACCCATTTATACATGATGGTAGAAACTACTGTACCATCTATTCATTCAATCCACATCCACACACCCATGTTTTGCATTAACCATTATTTTTTACTCACTTTTTTGGCCATGGAGGCAACTGTGCATACTTTCTCTATAAGTGTAGTCTTCTCTCTGTACTAACTATGTGTTAAAGTGCTTAATTAAAAAAAAAAATCAGGATACTAAAACAGTTGAATCTCCTATAAAAAATGAGTATACAAAGGAATACATGAAAATCTAAATGAAAAATATGAATTCATCAACAATCTATATTTTCCCACCCGATCAAACTCACTGGTGACACACCTGTGTTTTATAATGTTGTGTCAGTGCAAATCAGACTCTTGTTAGGTGCTACAGTACAGAACACATTTCCCGACAGAAACTAGATAATGTACGTATTAGGTTCAACCTGCAGTGGGACCATGCCTATGTTCCCACAGCCCTATGTTCCCACATTTGAGATTTATCACACGGTGTGACGGACTGGGAATGCTTTTTAACCCTAACCCTAATACATAGGGTCTAATTTTGAAAATAAATCTCATAATGTAGGAGCACAAGGAATGTGGGAACATAGGAATGACCCCCCTGCAGGTACAGTCCTCTTATCAGTTTTACGTTAAATACCGCAAGGGTGCTCTGAGACATCAGGTTTAGTAAAAAAGTCTGTTTTGCCATTTTAATCAGCTTAATTTATAACAACCCCCACGCTGCAAACAATTCATAAATTATTCATATTTATTCTAGCCTGGGAAGAATGGGACTGTGACTGAGCCCAGTAGGATGGGACAGTAATGTATGCTCTCTGTATCTGAGCTCTCCTTCTAAGGCAGCACGAGGGAATGAAACCAAAGCAGTGATCATGAGAGTCTTTCTAAGATCACCCTTGTCTATTTTGTCTCTTTTCAAATGGCATGCCCCCAACAGGGCAGCAACTGCTCATTTGGGTCCTCTCCTTTGGCCGGCAACCTATATTCGCCCATAGGAGGTATTTATATATTTGCTCTTTGCTGCATTTCCTCCAGACAACCCTCTGAGAATTCCTTCAATGCCATGGGGAGGGAAGGGTGTGGGAGGGGAGCGGGCTTAGGGGTGTCTCCCCTTATAGATGTGGATGACATCACTTACCATCTTTTCCTTTAGCAGGTCAACAACATCTCTGTCACCCTGATGAGATGACTGGACTCAGTCACCTCCTGGGATCAGATAATGAGGACAGGTCACTGAGTTGCCCTGGGAGTGGTGTTTATTGGCAGATACATGTCACGTCTAGGAATAGTTGAGAGATGGTTTATAAGATTTAAGGCCCTTTCTGAATTGAACCATTAACTGGGAAATAAGTCAATTTGTTTAATTTTCCAAGAGTTAGATAAGAGAAGTTCAATACCACACTCACGTACATTTAATACTTTGTTCACACAATGTTGACAGAATTGAAAGAACAGGAAAACTTCCCCATCTTTCCACATGGTTACCACCAATGCACCTCTAAGTCACTGTTGAAAAAGTGTAAATGAGCTACTTTAGATTGCTGCAGTAATGAATCCTTAAACTCCTCATTACTGAAGCCAATGGGTTTTTTGAATGGGTTTTTGGTTAGATGCCTCCAATAATTGTGTGGTCAACATAGGCAGTACTACGTCAGTAAATCCACATCTCGTGAATTTTGAAGTTTGTACGTGTCTTTAAAAAGGCGGTTGCGCTTTTTCGGTGGTAAATGAGATTACAAACGTAATAACGTCTAACAAGCAAAATAAGTTGGAAGCTAGTGGGTAGTATCGTTTATTCATAGCCTATCATCAACTTTTTTACTTCTGGCGGTTGCATTTACGCTTCAGAAATCATAAAAGTGATTTGTTGAGATTGTCTTGCTGAACAAAATGTGTATCATAAACTTGCATTTCAGTGACAGGATGATCTTCCAAGGTTTGTTTTAGTATCGAATATCTCTCCCTCACTGCAACTGACAACCACTAAGCTTGATGATAAAAACTGCACAATGATATCACTGATATGCAAATTAGCATATGCTATTTGTTATTTGCACCTAAGCCCTCTAAAGACCCAGGGAGAACCCTGTTATTTGTTATACATACATGCCAGTGGTATCAATCTTCTCATTTAATCCTCTGAAGGAAATAGAATAGGCATATCTTCCAAAATGGTGAGTTATTGCTTTAAAAGATACATCCTTCAGCTGCTCCGCTGACACTGTGTTGATTCTTGGCTTGTTACACCCTGATGAACATTATTTAGTGCTTTAAATCTCAGAAGGCCTTTGTTGAGCTTTCGACTCTCAAAAAGCAAATCTTCCCTCGTTGCTAGAAAATTACCTTGGCTCTAGAAAGTTAGTCTCCTGTTTATTTTCAATGGAGTTGCCTCTGGTCTCTTGATAACACGCTGAATTCCATTCTTCCATTCTTATATCTACAAGAAGGATGACTCAGTACTGAACTATCCAGCACTGATAGACGTGTATTTGTAACAATATGCTGTGAGCTCTACCTGAATTGAATCAGCAGCTATAGAAAGTAGAGTGTATGAAAGTACCAAGCGTTCAGGTCAGAGGACTACATTCCTGCTGTTATGGCCTACCGCCTTCAGTATTCTGCCTTTTAAGGTAAGACCCCACTATGTTTCTCCTTATCCCCACGCAAGGCTGGTCCCTCTGGGCTCACTGTGTGCCCCAGAGTCTTCTTTTATAAGTTGTCACCAGCCAGTCATGCGATCACATCTGCAGGAAATTTCAGGGCAGGTTCCTTTCCTCCGACTGTAAAAAGAAACAGCAGCTGGCAGCCATTCGTTTTACGCTTTGTTTGGAGGGGCTTTTACACTTCAGGTTTGCACAGCTAAATTACGGCCAAGCAGTAAAGCGGAACAACACGCAGCACAGAGAGAGAGAGAGAGAGAGAGAGAGAGAGAGAGAGCAAAACACAAGATCTCCTAACTTCCAATTTTAGAAAAAAAAGAGTAAGAGTTATGAATCTGTATTGATGATATTCTCGTAGTGCTGTGACCTCTGTCCTGCTCTCAAGAGCCGCATTGTGCTTCCACCTCAGAAACACAGAGCCATGTCTGCGAAATTCATCTCATTTCCATTTGACACCGTGGGGAGTAAAGCAATATAACAGCTTATACTGCAGCCTCTTTCACTGGATTGTCAATCTTCTGTGAGGACTGAGGAGCCTTGGCTCTCTTCATAACCTGCATCAATATGAAGAACGTCTTGGACAGAGTCCCGGTATGCATCAGGATGAACATTAAATGACTACCAAGAGTTTTCTAATACAATAGGAGCCAATGTCTGGATTTGGACAGCACTGAAGATGACTCAATAACTCAAAGCAGAATGCCATTTTGTCTTTAAATATTTCCCTGTAAAAATACACCTTTAATCTCTTCCCCAAAGTCCTTGATAGGCCCATGATTCAAGTGATCAATGCTTCACTGAGCTGACAGAAGTAAAACAGTAACAATTGAGCCCTCCACAGGCAACTTGTGCCATAACACTACTATATGTAGAATATTGTTTTTTTTACTTCCCAGTTACCTCAAGTTTCCTTTGCTGATGGCATGACTTCTTCTACATTATTGCCCAATAACCTCATTAATCCCACACTCTTACTCAACCCTTACATAACTGACCTTTCCCATGGATCACAGGTCACAGGGTTGTCTTCTTGAGGGAGGGGAAAATACCAACACTGAAGTCTCCCAAACGCAAAGCTCCTTTTTTTTTTTTTTGCCTGTCAGTGAGTTTGAAGAACATGTCATCTTGGAATATCCCGGACCAAAGACAAATCACTGAGGTCAGAGTTCATGTCTCTGAGGACCTTAGTGTCCAATTTTCTTTGAAATATGTCAAATTGATGAATTACTGATGGTTAATCTGATAAGGAGCCCACGCACAGAAGCAGGGATAACTACGGCTAATATCGGACACTACTACTGCTCCTTCTGCTTGTAGTAATCTCTCAGTGATCGTAAAGCTTGACACACATGAATATAAAAAATATCCGGACGCTGATATCACAGAGAAACTGGTCAGGTTTCCATCCAAATGTAGTGCAGATTTTAACCGGTTAAATGTTTCTTGAAAAGTGTATTGTGTGCAGTTTGAGCCCTCATAGTTCATTTAGGGGATTCACTTTCATTTTTGTTACTCTGACAAGCACATGGTAAGTATTAAAAGATGTATATTTTAAAGGGCCTGAAAATCTTTTTTTTTTTTTAATCAGAGCATTGTGATCCTACATGAACACAACATTTTCTGACAAATTTGTTGTAGTTTTATTTATTTATGTCACAAGTTGCAGTGCAGCAATTATGATTTGATTAAAAATCTGATCAAACTACACCCAAACGGTCTTGATAAAGCAGACTAGCTGGGTTTTTAATGTTAAACCCTTAAATAAATAAAACCTTTGTGTTATTTCAAACTTGAATAGTCGCTCTTAAGTCATAAATACTTGTTATAAATAAATGTTAAACCCAGTTTTCAGCGGTTTTAATAATTTGACTTATTTGTGTCTAAAGGAAAGTAATGGTATTACACATGTTATATAAATATATCTAGTCCTGTGGTGTCCCTGCAGACAGCCCTGTAGTTTAGTATGCAACATCATGAGTTCAGTTACGGTTGAGACCTTTGTTGCTCTTTCCTTGTTTCCTGTTAATATCTGCTGTCATCACCTATCTGTCAAATAAAGGCAGAAATGCCACGCACAAAACAAGCTTTTCTTTACTAAACATAATCCCCAGTTCATTTTTCACAGCGAGGTGGTTGTGAAACACTGCTGATTCAGGAGTGGCTTCAAACAGTGCTGATGGTGGAGCACAAAATTACGTATGCATTGAAAACACCCTTTCCCCACAATTTATTTAAGTAGATCCATTAAGACATCATGAATAGCGGCATTACTCTGAAATACGGTCACTTGTGTTGTTGTTAAATAGACGTAATGATTTCTATTTTAAATGTCAAAAATTGGAATCGTAAAAAAATGGGCCAGATTAAAATCACACTTCAGTTAAAACATTTGTTTGTTTCTACTGTATAACATTGACTGAATTAAGGTTCACTTTCCCTTTTCATTTGTGGTCACAATAATATCAGTGTCAGAAAATGGTGCGCAGCTCCCTCTACTGTTATGATAGTTGGTGTCAGTCTGCTGCTCGGACTAATGAGCCCATGATCAGTAAAATGCATCCACATTTAGCCAGAGCTTTAACAATCATAGCTTTATCTTTATTAAGAGGATTTTTCTGTTGGCACTAAGCCGCTGAGCAGACCACCCATGTATGTCTCAGCCCTTGACTAGAACATTCCTCACTTATGAATGTCAAACACAATTAGTGCTGAATGTGTCCTCAGTTGTCCCCAATCTCCTTAGTGTTGAGAGATTAATCTGTGTGATGGTACTTAAAGGTTTCTCTGGATAATCTGTCTATTGTATACAGGGATCTAAACAGGTCATAACAATATATAATATTTTCTCTAGAGGCTGCTGGACTGTCAAACTATTGTGACTGCTGAATGGAAGTGTTTCATCGATCAAAGCATGTAGATGACAAAGCAGATCAACATTTTTGTGCTTTAACCCTAAGATGATCGTGGCAGCTCCGGGGTCGTCCGACTTCCATCCTTCATAACAGGGTCAGGTCAAAGGGTCAACACAAGAGCTGAGGCTAAAGTGGTTGGGTGGTTACGTGTCTGATGAGACAGGAAGATAAAACGGAATTGCATCACATGGTGTAACGACTTTCACATGGGTACGATATAATAATAACTTTTAGATATATGCAATATCTCTGTGCACTGGTGTAAATTTACAGCTACTGAAAATGTCCAATCAAGGGTTACTCCAAAGCTCTTTGACAAAAGTTATGTTTTACTAATGAGATTATCTGAATTTGCACTTCCCTCCACGGGCAGGGAGGGGAAGAATGAAAATGACTGATCCCAAGTCCTTTGCATGCAACCTGCTAATTCATCCGGCTGGCTAACGATCTCCTTGCGTGCCAGTCGATCATTAGTCAGAAATGGTCACTAAACATGTCACATGCCCCATTCTTTTGTGTGTCACTCATTTCAAGGCAGACTGCCTGAGCAGAGATGGCCATCCCCCCCCCCCCACGGTTGAGATGCTTGAAAGAAAAACATAAATAAGCAGTGAAAAAAATCTATTAAAAGCGATTAAAGTTCATGTGATTTCTGCCAATTGAATTATTCCTAATTAGACCACTAAAATGGGATTCTAGATCCAAACGTGGGAGGTGATTTACAGAACACTGTAGGTTGGATCAATTGAAAAAGGAATAATAAAAAAAAACATTCTGAAAATAACGTCTTCCAAGGAGCTTGTGATTGTTTAAATAAGTATAATGATGCATTTCTATCCACAGTGAGTGTATTATCTACAGTAAATGGTTTGGAGATACAGGCAGGAGGACATGATCGGAAGTTAAGCAATGTTCTGCTGTGAATGGGGGTAGCAATAAAACGTTTTTTTAGCTACCAAAAAAAACCCTGTCAAGATCAGTTTTCATGGGGGGAAATTAAGCCAATATATTGCTCTCAAAGCCACCAGACTCCAGTGACAAAAACAGTCATTTTACCTCACAGCAGAACAAAGGAGTTTCTGCTCTACTGCTGCCTGGATTGGTTACTGTAGGTAATACACTGACTTTGGAGTATCTCATACAGCCTCACTTCAAAAAGTCCAAATATATCATTTAAATACACATTATGAATAACTATTTCATTTCTAAAAAATGAAAGAAGTGTATTTTATAATGGGTGTAACTGAACTGAAAAAAAGTCAGAGAAAATGGTCATTGTTGTCCAACTGCTCTTTTATAGAGTTGCTATGAAAAATTTTAAAACAGTCTACAATTAGGGTAAGAAAAAACCTTCCCTCACTTGTATTTGAAGCAGCGCCAGTTGCGACATTTGGTATCTTCTCAGTATGAAGGTTTAGAGATGGTTCTTAGAGCGCTCTTCGTGCAATTACCCCCAGAGTCAACTCACAATTAAAGTTTCTTGTCATCAATCATAAAGTTCCACAGGGAACTCTATTTTTTATTAGAAATAGTTAATGGTAGCAAGAAAAGTGCAACTTCAGACTGTGATACAGCTTACAGTAAAGTCAGATGTGAAGGAGGGTCATGGTTTGATGATTGCTGCTGCCTCACCAATGTAACGTGAAGCTAATTGGGTGTCAATGAGTCTCTTTCTGGGAGTTTCTCCAAGCTAATCATAATGTATGAAGCATATTTCCGATTTGCAGGAAGGGAGGAAAGAGAGTTACTGGAGAGTGGTCCAGGGGTTAATATATATCTATAATAGTTTTAAAAACACATTTTAAATATTTTGGTTATTTGGTCCCTGTGTGAAACTAAAACTTGACTGTGGGCACAAATCCTATTACTTTGTGGTACTGAGCTTAACAGATACAAGTATGTGTCTTCATATCCATTGTGTTGTGTTTTCCTGTAATATGTGGAACCACTGGGTGGCACCCTGTCATTATGAGACGGATGATCATGTCTCTGTGCTTTAAGCATCTTAGCACAGGTGGACTCCATGTTTTTTTTAGTGGCCACAGTGTCGCCGCATTTAGGACAGTGGGGAGACACCTTTTGGACTCCCCTGCCCTAAAAGATCATTAAAGATCTCTGTTATCTAAAGATGTAACTTAATAAGTGTGTAATGACTGTATATTTCGCTCCTCCAGATAAAGGGAAGACATTCATTCATTCATCTTCAACCGCTTATCCCGGGGTCGGGGTCACGGGGGTGCTGGAGCCGATCCCAGCTGACATCGGGCGTGAGGCGGGGTACACCCTGGACAGGACGCCAGTCTATCTAAAGGGGAGACAGTTGTTGAAAAATTGAGGCACTTCTTCATTCTGGTTTCAAGAGTAGTATTTGTTGAAACAAGTTATCCATTAACATTACATGACCTTCATTCACCCTGAAGGATTCTCCATAACAACTTAAAGTTTCACTCTTCTCCATAAACCTTTGGCTTGAGACCCCCTTAAAGGGGCCATGTGGAGTTTTCTCGTAAACAAACAAAAGTTCAGTGTTTCTTACCAAAATGCATTATCCTTGAGGTCTAACAAACATGTTGAGAGCGTTTCCCTCCTCACAAAACAAATATCCAAAATCCTGTGTTGTTTACATCCATGTTTATGTGGGAACCACAGCTGTACTGTGCATAAATGGCACCATTTGCCTTTATCTTCCTTATCTGGTACAAAAACACTCTGGCTTGTTTGTGTTTCATTAAACCAATCACAATTGGCGCATGCGAAGCTGAGCAGATGTAGATGCTAGGAGAATTGAATAGGTTTTATCCCAGCACTGTACATCCAGTGAGCCAAACTATATACCTACATCAAGAGTATGTGCAACAGAAAAGAAAGATACCTTTTTACTATCTGAGACATTAATTCTTGTGTGCTTCCCCAAGGAAACAGGTTAAGGCTTCTTAAGGATGAGCCAAAACATAAACATCACATCGGTCTCAATCTTCCCTCAGAGACAAATTCTGTTTGTGTTGAAGTGTCTCACCAGGGTGCAATCATTTCCTAGCAGTACAACTTCAAACATGCCTGTGATTTTACTTTCAAATGTGTATATATAAGTTTGAACTTCTCAGCACCATCTTATTAAGGACCCTTAACTGAGCCTAATATGGAAAATAGTGAGGGAATATTCCAGCAGCTTATTCCTTGCATGCTAACTGATCCATTAAAGCCCTAAAATGATCCGATCCAAGGGAGCTTTTCTAAATTACATAAACCTTATTAGAAGAATTTAACAACTCAGAAAGTGGAGCGGTCATAATACAGCTGCCATATGACTGAAATCTCACCGGTGAACGCTGCAAAATGATGTTGTTTTTGAAATCTGTTCTGTAATCTCACATGAAAACCTTTTTGTTTCATGTTTAAACCAATTACACTGACTTAGCAAGCCATGTGGAAAGTTTTTGTTTGGTCTTAAGTGCAGGGGCGGATCTCCTACTGCAGAGCCTTGCCCCCCCAGCGGCCCCCATAACTTTTGTGTTCTGAAAAACTGTACTTGTAAAAACAAACCACCACTATGTCCACAAGCTTTTCAAAGCATTGAAACAAACAATAAATTGGCCAAAAGTGAATAATTGTAAATATAATCTTAGGCCTCAGCCCATTCAGAGCGGCGTTCAGAGCGGCGTTCAGAGCGGCGCTCAGAGCGGCGTTCAGAGCGGCGTTCAGAGCGGCGTTCAGAGCGGCGTTCAGAGCGGCGTTCACGGCGGCGTTCACGGCGGCGTTCACAGCGGCGTTCACAGCGAGTCTGCTGCGGTGGAAAGAGTGGAGCGACTGAGCTGCCCCCTAGCATCTGCAGATGAACTAAGTTTCCTCTGCTGAAGTTTAAACACACCAAATTGCCTTGAAGTTATATTTGTAATGAATGTTATGTTTGCTAAAGGTGATTCAGCATCAGCCCTAATGGTGTGTACGTTATATAGCCGAACGTGAAATCGCTCGCTCGTGATTTGTATGAGCATGTCGCCCTACGGTTTTAGTAAAGAAAAGAACAGCTTCATACAAAATAGTAAAACCTGTCTGTTTCAGTCCATACCGTTTACAGAGGGTCACCATTTTGCGGATGTTACGTACACCACGCTACACAGTTCTAAATAGGAGATAATCATTTTGATTTGATGAGCTAATCAGTACTCTAAAACCCCTTACTGTCACATATCACAGCAAGGACGCTGCACAAAAGAAACCAGGTGACACCTACTGTCAAACTGTGAAAAGAACAATACAATAGCATTAATTAGTCTAAACATAACACTTTTGTGTGTGTGTGAAAAATATTTTCTGATTTTGTAGTTATTATATTAGCTACAGCGTAACGTTTTCACATCTTGACTATTGCAGGCAAGAGTAGCTGGAGAGAGCGGAACAATGAAAAAGAAAGCAAAGAGTGGGGACATTGAAGAAGAATGCCACAGAAGGAGGTGAAGAAATAAGTGAAGGAGAAGAGGATGTTGGGGATGAAGAGGAGGCTGCTGCAGATTCAGAAAGTGGGACAGAGGCAGGGAGGAAGAGGGTCCTAGGTCCTAGGCCTACTGTAATTCCCCGGACCACATGGTATGTTCTTATTCTCTTTCCATATAAATTGCAGTACAGTAGCATCACATATCATGTCACCCATTTACATTTGGGTATCCCTGCGCACTGTCCTCCCATGCCACCCTGCTAAAACCTCTACCTCAGCAGTAGCTCAGTCCATAGGTGACTCAGCTGGGAACCGTAGGGTCACTGGTCTGAACCTCCAACTGCTCGGGGCGCCGATCCATTGGCAGCCCCCTCGCTCTGACATCTCTCCAATAATTGCATGTATATAGGTCCTGTTTGTGCATGTGTGTATTTCGGGCCTTTGTGTGTGTAACCTGAATAATAACAGAGTGAAAAACTTCCCCTGGATTAGTAAAGCAATAATTCTTCTTCTTCTTCTTCTTACCCCTTGTAGAATTTTCTAGATCCGCCACTGCTTAACTGTCAGTTTGCTGCCTGGCCTTTACATCAACTTTATGTTTTTGTGCATTTCTATGTGTATATGTGCTAACACTGCACTGAATGCATATGTACATGACATTTACACATGGACAGCATTTGTAGTGGAAAGTGATTTGAGGGTGCATCAGAGAAGCCAAGCTGTTTTTTTGACTGACAGCTCTATCTATAACTGATAAAGCCTGAATGTGTATAAATACGCAAGTCGAGGTTCTTGTTCCAAGATGATGAGATGAAGTGAAGCTCTTCAAAGCAGACTGAACTGCTAAACCAACAGTTTTTAGTGTTTGATGCCTTCAGCATGTTGTGAGGATTTCTCAGACATTTAAAAAGAGGTTGAATTCATGCATCAGTGAGAAAAACCTTCTTGGAAAATAGTCTTATTTCTCTTTCTTTTTTTTCTTTTCTTTTTACTGCTACTGTTCATTATTTAGCCTCATGTGCCATCTAGTGTTGAAGTCAACATGGTGCAACACCAACTGTCACAACTACTGTCTATGAACAGTATTAAATATTAAGTATTAAAATTGTAATCATTTCCAAATGTTTTTAGCGATTACCAAATGAGGTGCTTTTAGAAGCAAAATATCTAAATTTAATCTTGATGGCTGTATGATATTTAAATTGATGGTCCCAAGCACAGATGCGGAAGATCCGGAAGACCTGGAAGACCTGGAAACACTGACCATTGAGAGCAAACTGGGCTTTATCTGAAGGGATGCTTAAAGAGACAGGCATTAAAGTGGACTGTTTCAGACAGAGGGTGAATACAGGTATAGACAGGATGAGAAAAAGAATGTGTTTTTGGACATTAAAGCATGTAAAAGTGTTGTAGTAGAAACCCCAAATAAAAGTATGAACCTGAAAATGAGCAGAATATGGGTCCTTTAAGGAGAGCCCAAACTGTGTACATTTTTTTAAAATAAAGTATTTGTTTTTATATCTTTACTACTACCGTTCTTGTCGCCATTGTGCTGTACGTCCTTTCATAAATAGCCTATTTATCAAAAACCCTATCATCATCGCATCTTGGCGTCTAACGATAGAGGGCAGATTGGTTTAATCAAGCCCTTATTAATAGGTCAGTAATCAAAATCTATACAGAGTGACTTGTTCAGCAGGTGATACAGGGATTGTTGGAGTTGCAGTAGTCCAGTGACTTTGCTGTCCCTTGTGACTTTTCATGACAACAGCAACTTTGCATGTTACCCGAGTGATTGGGATTAAAGTCAGGTGTTTGGTGACTGACTGTCTGCTGGTGCCTTGCATACAAATACCTGTCAATCAATAATGACAGAGTGAAGGTTACATGGGCAGGAAAAGTTAGAGACAATGCATGTTTGGATAAAATTATTGGAATTTAGTTTGATCAGATATTACTGTAGCATTGTGTCTACTGAATCCGCAATAAGTTGAAATCATTTATGTTGTAAAGTTTGCATGCTTTGTATGTGGATTAAGGGCGTGGATCTTTAAGAACACTAAAAAGGTGAATCAGAGGGCTACGATGTGATTTTAAAATGATCAATCATCAATACAATTTTTAAGATTTATTATTATTATTATTTTTTTTTCTCACTGTGTGACTACCTACTTTTAAAACAAACCGTATTTATAATGATAATGATATTATAATGATCCACAATTAAAATTAAGAAATTACCTTTCTGCACATAAGCTTTCAGGACAGACTTGCCATCAATGTAATTATCAAGGTTTTTCACATCTCTAATGTGAACATGCAATGTTTGTTTCATATTACATAGCGGTACAAGAATAGCACAGCATTCATTTTATTTATGGCCTTATCTTGATCAAATAAAACCCTATAACATCAAGGGTACAATCTTTTAATATTCAGCAAATGTGATCTCCTGTAGAAATGATGTAAAGCCCAATGTAAGTACTAATTCATCATATCCTGATTGTAAGAGAAATGAAATCCATAAACCCGCAGGATCAAGGATGGCTAAAGAGCGATAGCAGAACTAATATGATAAAAAAAAAACATTGCACTGATGCTTATCGCAGCATTATTGTTCAGTAGAAGAATACAGTGAAGAGAAAAAAGTCAATTTCAAAACTAGTCAGAACCAAACTTTTGCTGATTGTTTTTTCTTCTTGTTTGATCCAGCTTAGACAGCCTTTCGCTTACCACTATATATCATTGTGGTACTTTTTCCATTACTGGGTGATGTTCCTCCTTGTTGTTTTCTTTCTCTGGAATCCCTTTGGAACATTTTCACATTCTTCTGCCAAGATATCATCGAACTTTGAATCTACGACCTTGTGATTTTATACGCAATACTGTAAAATATCTTAGACCAAAAGAGAATCATTTTGACAACTTATTATTCCAAAACCTTTTTATGTCGTTTTCAAAGGGAGAATAAAGATATGACATGCGATAAAAGTGAAATCCTTTTCTATTTTGAATTGTAACAACTCAACTTGAGCATTGCACATTTTAAATGTAATGCAACCAGTCAAACTGTTTGATAGCGTGACCTTCTGTGAGCTATGGGTAATTAAAATGCATCTATATGATTAAATGTTTCACTGTATGGCTTCACCCCATGCTATCTCAGACAGCTGTGGTGAGATCTGTAGGAGGTCATCATGTATTCCCTCTGCACCACCTCATAAAAGGTCATTAGACGTATAGCACGCATACATGTATTTGCTGGCAGATGGGAGGTATAGGTATTAACCATGCAGCTGAATTCAATTAAATGCTTTCAAAAAGGTTGACGAGAGGAAGGAAATGGCGCACTTAAACCACATCGATCCAAGGTCACCCATCAACTGAGGTAACTGTAGCAACAATGAGAACAATGAGTTCAGTTAGGACTCCCAGTTCCCACCTCTGCTGTCACGTGATGATTCATCTCATAAATCACCAGGCTTCAGAAGTGATTCATGATAATGTATCGTTAGCGGTCTTGGAACCCTTGATTGACGATTTCATTAATGAGAACGACATCCCTTTAAAGGGAAATTCCAGTATTTTTCAACCTCAGTGTTGCTTTTCACAATACCATGGGTCATGCCAATGCACTCATTATATTACATTTACCTGACCCCTTTGTCCAAAGCGACTTCCAATAAGTGCATTCAACAATTAGGGTACAAACCAGAGGAGCAAGCTATTAAGTCAGTGTGGTAGCTTCAAACAAACCAATCTATAGAGGGCTACTTATAAGTATATATATATATATATATATATATATATCCTTAGCCAAGGTACAGTCAAAAGAGATGCGTTTTTAGCCTGCAGCGGAAGATGTATAGATTTTCTGCCTTCTGAATGTCGGTGGGGAGCTGGTTTCACCATTCGGGAGCCAGGACAGCAAACAGTTGTGACTTAGTAGAGTGAGTCTGTGCTCCTCCCAGTGAGGGAGCGGCAAGCCGATGCAGAGAGGAGAGGGCGGGCTGGGGTGTACGGTTTAATCATGTCCTGGATGTAAACTGGGCCGGATCCGTTAGTAGCACGATAAGCAAGTGCAAGTGTTTCGAAACGGATGCGAGCAGCCACATTTGTAGTGTGAGAGAACTAAGGTAGGTTGAAGAGGTCTGATGGCACAGGCAGGAAGACCAGCCAGGAGGGAGTTACAGTAGTCAAGGCGTGAGATGACAAGAGCCTGGACCAGAACCTGTTCTGCCTTCTGGTTCAGAAGAGGGCGTATCCTCCTGATGTTGTGCAACATGTATCTGCACGATCAGGTTGTTGCAACAATGTTGGCGACACTCATCGCATCTGATGTAGAGATTCAGGAACAAAGTAAGGGATATTTTGTCTCCCACCTCTCTACTATGACCAGCTCACAATTTTTCTGGTGTTTCTCATCAGCACAGATGGCGAGTCCAATGTTACCATGGCTAAAACTACAGTAGAAGAATAAGACCCTATTTCATACCCTAGTATACTTCTGGATTCTCAGCCAATGCTGTAAAAAAGCCACTCTCTGCACAGCCAGTGAGGACAGTACAGCATGCTGAATGTGTTTTTCTAGTGCATTTTCCAGTGATCCAGCTTTGCCCACTGGCGTAGCTTTTTTTTTGCTGACAGGTGGGAATGTGGGTGGGATTACAGCTATTTGTCTGCACAAGTAAGTTTCTGCTGTCCCAGTAGCCAGCTGCCTCTCCCAGGGGGAAAAGCAATAAAAGGGACTCCCTTAGTGTTGGGACTCTGCCAGGGTGGTGAGCAGCTGAAATTCTCTAAAGCAATGACGGTTACTTCAAAGAGAGAACAGTTCAATGAGGGGGAAGAAGTTTTAACGGTTTGATTTGTATGAAAGAATGTCAGCATGAGTCTTTGGAAAGCATTGACCTGGAATCCTTTTTCCTTTTTCCTATTCATCCTATCGTTTGCAGTCAATCGACAAACAAATGTATTCCTACAGACCCCAATATTGTGATGCAACCTAGTGACCTGAAAGAAAAAAAGAATACCAGACGTTGATTAAATCAGTCTTTAACCCCCTAATCCTCAGACACATAAACAGAGATGCAGCAGCTTTAATATGTTACCATCATGAGGTCAGCTCAAGCACCTCTGTTGAATTGTAATCCAAGCTGGCCTCCTTTTGAGAAAGCACCAGTGAATGCTAATATAGATACTCAGTTGCCTGTGATCCTGCCTGTGGTGTTCTTCAGATATGATGCACTGTAATTTCATGCTCAGCAACCCCCATAAAGCACCAGCCCCCTGGTGAGCAAGATTTGAATGTTTTACCAGTCAATTACGACTCAAGACTGTTTTCATTTGATGAATTATAGATGCTTTTATTTTGTGTTTTCCCTGGTTAGAGGACAAAAGATTTGTGCAATCTGTGCCTGGAAGGTTTCACCCTGCATGCTCTTTTAGAGGCAGAGTAGCATTTAATGACAAAAAGCCTTTTCAAAGTGTTCTTGTATCTCCACGAGAGCTGTTGGGGATCTCAGAGAGGCTGCACCCGAGGGACCCAATGACAGGAACACGGACAATCAGTTATCTTAACCGCTTTTCAAAACACTTTTGAACAACCACAGCAAATTCAACAAATTCCAGCGCCATGGCAGCGGGAAAAAATGAGAGATGAGAGATGACGCAGTCCTCTGGGATAGTGTGCACAAAGTGAGGCAGTGACATATGCCTCCTGCCCTGCCTTCACCACTCTCCCAGCTGAAAGTACATCTGTGTTCTGTAGCGTTATGATGCATTGATTTAAGAGATGACCTTCTGAGCCATTTGGGCCTGGGCTGTAAACTCAAATGGCTTGAGCACTTTAGGGTGGCACTTGATTGCTACCAGCAGCACCATCATCAGCATGTCAGCTGAGCTCTAAATCCCACACAGTGGACAGGAGCTCGCCAGGAAATACATGCAGCCGAACAGACAAACTGTGTGCCAATAACACAGTCGGTGACAGTGGTGAAGAGACATTTTGGATGACAGTTTCACCTCATAAAATGTATTGAGAGCAGGACAGCGGATCAGAGGATCCGTACACAGTAGGCACACATGCATTATGTAGTCAATTTATGATTTATCAATTCACATCGCAAAGTGTGCCAAATGTTGGGATCCTGGTGCTTGACATTAGCCCGGCTGTGTGCATCAGGTTAAGCTGTCAACAATCATCTCTGACAGGTGAGACCATTCTCTATCCCTGACCAAAGATGTCTTGGAAGTTTCTTTGACTACTGCTAACTGCTTGACAGTGTATTCCAGCATCTCAGAACCACTCTTCTTTCTATCTTAACTCACACACACAGTCATACGAAACAAGCTAACACTGTTTGGCTAACATCTGTCTATGTGCAACTTGTGCTAGCAGAAGGCATACGCCAAAAAAAGGTTTCTAGACTTCCAGGGCATGGAATACGACACTGAATATGCGCAGTGTTTCTTCTGCTGGCCCCGCCCGCGAGTTCCCACTCTGCTTTTTCTCTTTGGTTTACATTGTGACATAGATGTCTGTCAATCAGCTGATTGTTTATTTTAAAACTTCCTAGTACAAAAACTTAAATGGCCCTCATTTACATCATTATGTCCTAAAAGTTGTAAAATTCACTAATCCAGAGTTATGTTCCTTCCTCTATTCATGCACATAAGCATATTTCTCTCTCTGGGCCTGGTAGATGCAAAAGACCCTGTGTAATTTTATATACGGTTAATAGTGTTTGGCTTTATGCGCCGCTGAGCAGCTTTCATAGAAATGAACCACCTTCAATGTTAATCCAGTTGTCTTTATATCCATGTTCAGCATACCACCAAACAGAGGAAGCCAACATAGCCAGTGACCAGGCTTTACACAACCATCCAGTATGACTTTGACATGGAGAAGCAAACAAAGGTACAGTATGTGGTTGAATAAAGTGGGTCATGGTGCTTTTTAAAAAATTTCGATACATCACCTGGCTTGACTCCCATCATGTAAATACCATAAAAGCCCCCAACTCTCAAGGTCCAGTACTTATAAAACTCTTTCCTTTTAGTGCAATTACCAGTCCAGTGCTTGCCACATAGTGTCCTGAACGGAGATTAAACTTGTCAGATTCTCAGAAAGTGCTAACTCACTCTGTCATTATAAATCCCTGCCAAGTCTGGACTGACTGTGATTGTCATAAACCTCATTTAAGAGGAGATCACAGACTGCCAAGGCACTCCCATGTCGGCTTTTAAAGCCAGACCTCAGATATGACACAAATAAGTGGAAGTCTGGTGGCTGCAACTGTCCCTGCTTTTAATCCCAGTGTCATTCAAAACCTTGTTCATGCCGCTTTTAAGGCTGTGCTGGAGATGACAATCAAAGCATCTTTTTGTACTTTTTTAAAATCTCAGATTCACAGCAGGAAGTGGAAAAGAGGGGGCTGAAAAGTAGGACACAAACAAATTAAATGTCAGGCTCCCATGGTGACCACTCTAAATGTAATCCTTGCTTATTCTATTATTATTATTATAATTGTTTGAAAGTTAAGTCAGCCTTGAATTATGCCATGAGAACAACTTGGCATCACTTTTAAAGCTCCGATGGTTAATACAAAATATAATATTTCCGAAGCCAGTGGAAATGAAATGACTTGACTGACATACACCTGACTGAGATATCCCAGTCTGTTATTTTCCAATTTATTGCATGTGGTATTTTCAACTGCCTATCTCACTCTGCCACACAACCTACACAGATATTGCAATGGCTTGACATTCCATCAGTGAAATACATTATACCCATGCACTACAACAAGATTACAACAATCTGTGGAGTTCTCTGATGCCAAACCTCCTTATAATAAATGCATAATGATGGAAAATGACGGTAACTTTTTCAGTCCGGGGAAGAATTGTGTTTTTTGTTTTTTGCCATTTCCATTCATATACCCCTCAAAGTCTCTTACTAGCAGGGACGAAGACATGTTTTATGGGAAGTATGGCATTTAAGATTTATGAATTTGGGTCCCCTTTAATAATGTTGTTGTTGCAGAATGAATTTCATTAGAATTCCGAAGATGTCAAACATATCAGCTCAGTACAATACAACAATACAACAGTACATCAGTACTAGCCAAGATGTTGTATAGATTACACAACAAAAATGGACAGTTATTTTTACACAGGTTCTATCTCTTATCTCTTTCTTCATTAGAATCCAGGGTGGACATCATAGAATTATTGAGCATCAGAAACAGTAAGTGACAGGACACAGTTTAGTCTCTGAATTTATCTGTCCTCAGACAGTTCAGCCTCTGGGACTAACAGCCAATGTTGCTGGGTTATCAGTGTAGCCAGCTGACATATAACTCATAACTCATAATGCATATCTGGGTCAAGACTTCCCTTCCTGTGCGCTGGTTCAGATTAACAACTAGAGATGCGTTTGGAATTGGAGTTCAGAGACCTCTCTTTAATCTGCACATGAATGCAAAAAAGGTTTTAAAATTGTTTAAAAAACTGATTAAAGGGAAAATTGGTTCCAAGATTGCATTTCTGCCAATGCGTTCCAACAGCTCTCCACATGGACTGTTTACCTGCATGCAACCAAAGCCTGCTCAAATGTGATTGGCCAATACCAAAGCCTCTCTCATCCTATATGAACCTGCATAGTTTCTGTCCATACATTATTCGTGACATTTCATAGACTATAGCCGTAAATGTTTCCGTAAATGTCTTTTAATTCGCATTTTGAAAATTTGCATTAGAAAAGCGTAGGAAACGGTGAAATGCGGTAAAACTTCCTCAAATGCCCATAAAAGTTTTTACACTCCCTCAAAACATTTTTTTGCCTTTTTTCAAAATAGGATTGGTGTGCTAAATGGGATATGGAAACTTTTACTGAATTAGTTCTGGTGTAGGGAACATTTGGTTCACATTTCAGCTGCTTTCAACGTCTTCTCAGATTCTCTCATAATGTGTCTTCATCTCCAGACAGTGTGAAACATGGCCAATACTGACATGAAAGAACAACTAAAACTATTAGTTAAAGCTAATTCCTGAAGACCTCCCTGCAGTTTTCCCGTAGATGTGGTTAGATGACCCAGGTGAGTCTGCCCAAATCGGTTTGGGACAGAGAAACAAAGCTCTATATGTGTTTATAGACATTACTTAGTTGAGTCCTTGCAGCTTCTTCCCCATCAAAACAGTTAACATTTAACATTTTGGGAGATATGTCTATTGGCTTTCTTGCCAGAGTTAAGAGGAGACTTTCATGCCTGTACTGTATATGGAACTGGAGCCTGGACGCAGTTAGCCTAGCTAAGCATACAGATGAGAAACTGCACACCTCACAAACAGCAATGATAGGGTTAACCAGAACAGGGTCGATAAAGTAAATTCATATCTTGCAATATTTTGCATTAATTATATTCTTAACTAACTGCAGGCATTCATCAGAATGTATATAATATTTTAAGCGTCTCTCACTGGAAATGTGCTGTGCTCCATCCTGTGGCCTATCGGGTTGTGCACCTGACCCCTGCCCTCAACCTTTGCTGCACCTAACCACAGCTCTCCCTCCCAGTGTCACATAAGGATTTTTTTCAAGTGAAGCTGTACAGAAGCAGAAGACTGGGCAGCTCCCAGTGGGATGATCAATTGTTTTTATTAGACTGTGAAAATTAAAAAGAAGCAACAACTGTGTTTTCAAAGTGGTTCTCCCTGTACTGGTGAAGGAGGAAAAGAAGAAAAACAAGGAATTTACAGTGATGATGATTCCAGTATGTTGAAGCATCACCTCTCGCCTATCAAAACATTTTCCTCTGTAAAAATCCATTAGAAAGAGGCTTTTTTCGTTACAACCAAGGTCTTCAAAAGGCATAAAAACACTTTTATTGGATTACTTCTGAATCAATTTAATGAAAGTATTTTGATGGCTTGGCAGAAGAAAAATCTCACTCCAAACCTGCATGTAAATCAGGGTCAGGTTAAAAAGCTTGCTTTTGTACCGTGTCAACACTTTGGATAATAATTCTTTTGTATTCATGCTGAAATTGTATTCTTGAGAATCAGAGCCTTTCATACATGGAAGGCAAAAATAAATAATAAATGCCATGCTTTCATTTTAAAGTGCCCTGAAATGAAATTTGTTCTTTTTGACAGGCACAAAACATTCATAGTGCCTCATATCCCATGCATGCCTATCACTCCAACCCTCATCTTTGATGTATGTTTCAATCTTGTGCCAGACTTTCTACAGTACAGAGGGATCCTAGTTAAAATGGTGAAGAGAAGAGCAGGAATGTGGGTAAAGGTGCTTAAGACGAGAGAGCAATGTTCCAATACACTTTCAAGACTGAAACGACCTCTTTAATGGTCTGTCGCCAGCCTGCCAGGAGAACTACAGAGGAGGAGATAAGATCGTTTAATCAGGGCTGGGCAGAATCCTCTCCGCCAGGGAACAGAGGCTATCTGGGAGTGATGCGCTCAACACCAGGGGTCAAAGGTTCACACAGTTGTGGGACAGTAACTGATTAACAGTTCAAGGGGAAAAGCTGTGGCCGTGCAGCTGCACAGGACAGAGAATAAGGCATGGTATTAAAGTCAAATTAACTTCAAAACTTGTCTTCAGGCAGCATAGTGTTGGTGTTGTTGCCCTTCAGAGTTCATATCTAAACAGCATCATTCGTCTTTGTAAACTGTCTATTTTGACATCGCATCTAGCCTGAGGCTCCAAGTCCTCACAGACGTTACAGAAGCAGGTGGCAAACAGACAATACCCTTTAAGAACACAGTAACAATGTTATTATATTGCTCAATGTGCCAACAGCATATGTTAGAATTATTACTCAAACACCAAATTCAGGAAAATGTAAGGATTTTATGATAGATATAGAATGTGGTGGATACGATGATATGTAATGGTATTACATTTACTGTCATCTCACCAAAAAATGTCTATACCACTTTATTCTTAGAATGCGCGTATCACCGTCGGCTATAAATGAAAATAAACATGTCTCTAACCTAACACAGGCTGATAATATAATCATTTTTTAAAAGAAAAAACTGCAAAAGTGCATATTGCAGCTTTAAAAAGTGAATGTATAGCAGAGTGACAAATACTGAGAGCATTATAGTTGTGTCAGCATGTCCTGCAGTTGAATTCGTCACAGTTCAAGGAGTCCTTTCCGCTTGTGACCATTCCTGTAGTCCAACCATTCTCCTGAGCCAAAGGGCGGATGGGGGATTCATTGAGCCATTGCAGGAGGATTAGATATGCATTTTAGATGCAGCAACGGCCATCCTGTAAAAACAAAATCTAGTGCATATACAGTTTATGTATCAGCGAGTCCCTTCGTCCTTGGTCCCACAGCAGGCTGAGGTCTCTCAAAGCATTTGGTCACAGTCGGAGTGAATCTGTGGAGCGAACATGGTCCAAAAATCTCAAAATATATGTTTTGTTATGAATATCTTGCTACCCTGCTAACGTATCAGAATATTGCCATTGAGTTGATGGGTTTTATTACATGTCATTAAAGCTGCACCAATCAATATCTTTATGAGTGGGACACGATGTATAATGGAAAAGGTGGCACTCATAGTGTCAAACACACAGAATTATCCAACTCTGAAGCTAAAGTCTTCTAAGTAGTTGTTTTTTGGTTCAGTCTCAGCACTATTATCAATGAAAAAGCCCCTGTGCACTACCTGCCCAGCATCAAATGGCAGATAGACTCCAGCCATCAATCAAATGCAACTGTGTTCATAGTCCGTAACATATGCCTGCCCATACCATAAGACCACCTCCAACACGAGGCCATACACGCTGTCTGCCATCTGTCCAGTACAGTGAAAATCAGGATTAATAAACAACCAGAACACATAAATAAACAATGCACTTCAGACGTTTGTGTGTGTGTGTGTGTGTGTGTGTGTGTGTGTGTGTGTGTGTGTGTGTGTGTGTGTGTGTGTGTGTGTGTGTGTGTGTGTGTGTGTGTGTGTGTGTCTCTGGAGGGGGGCTCATTAAAAGCGTAAGGCAGCGGGATTATCTCATTTTTCTCAGCTACGACGTCCTCTTCTTTTTAGCTAATTCCACCTCCACTAGATGTGTGATGAAGGAGGAGGATCATGGAAGGAGAAAGGATGGAAAGAAACAAAAGCCAAGGCTGCAAATGAGACGGAAAGCTGGACTCAACTCAACGATGGGAAAAAGGAAAGTAATGTATGCAGATTAAAAATGTTCAGCAGTACACTGGCAGCAACAATCGTAGAATTTCAGAGAATTTCTGGCTCTTGCTTTGCTGCAGTCTGTCTTAACGTTTTGACATTGGTCCTACAAGCATGGCATCTTAGCTTTTAGCGTGAGCTCGATGGGCTATGCATACTTGCCAACCTTGAGAAGAATGAAAATAAACCAGAAAAAAGCACATTGCAACGGTATTGTTATGTCCAATACTTTTATTTCATCTTTTAATTATGCTAATTGTAGTTGAAAGTGCAATGACTTGCATCCTGTAACACCTTCCCTGGGGGAACATAGGTGTGGGTCTGTACTGTGAAATGTAATTTGCAGGAAAGGAGTGAGCAAAGGGTAGAGTTGTCCATCCTCACTCACTATTCTCTGTCACTATCTTCCTAACCACACTGAACACCCTCTCTGAAGATGCATTGCTGTGTGGTACGCACAAAAATGCCTTCATCAGTTTAGTTAGTTTCCTGAACCTCCATGACAGCCCAAAAAGCGGGAGAAATGTAGAAGTTTTGAACGCAGGACGGAAACGGGAGAGGGTAGTGAAAATCAAGAGTCTCCCGGGAAAATCGGGAGGGTTGGAAAGTATGTAACTTTTTTTACATGCAACATTATACAATAACATCCCATTTGTTTCTCTTCCTGTGCTTCCTGCTGCGCCTTCCTCACTGAACTTGTCCTTGAGATACTGTACTCGCCTCACACACCCAACCCCATCCTATCCACATGGCTATAATAAGTGTTGTGTACATTGTTTCTCTCTAATTTAGCATCAGTAGCAGCAGCACTGTGGTTCTCCTCAGATTACAGTGGACGGTAAATGTTTTGCAGCCAGGCAGGATAATGAATGAGCTGCAATCAATAGCCTGTCTGCAGAGAACAAATCCTCAGAGAGAATTAGCAAGCGGACGGAAGTAAAAGCAGAGAGACTCTTATTGATTATACATAAACAAAGCTAAGATTATTGTTTGAAGGCATTGTTTTCTCAAATGTCAAATGAAACGATAAATGAAACGATTATACAGATGTTACTGTTTGGTGCAACTTTGAACTCTGCCACATAAGTGAGTTACATACAGACACTGATTTCATGCTACAAGTAGGTATTGTCTTGAAATGTTTTTTTAGCTTTTGTGCCCTGACTCTAACATTGAGATGGAGGTTCAGAAACAATTCCCTTTCCTGTAACCATCACACAGTTTTATAAACTATACTGGTAAGCTTCATGCAACAAAATGCTGTGCAACCCAGAGACTGTATTATGTAGTAATTTTAACCTGATAAATCAGAACCATTTTGAAGCATCAACAGCCACCGTAACAAGCAGATGGAAGCTGACCTATTAAGTCAGGAAGTATCATCATTTAACATGTCAGTATCTTTGCCTCATTCTCAGCAACAGGAGGATGCATTTAGTATGCCAAGCAGTTTCAGACATACCCAGGTCCAGACCCACTGAGTTGAGTTATTCGTCTGGCATCGTGACATGAAACAGAGGTTTACTGATTTAAGAAAGCGATCGATCCAATAAGTGCCACGGTCAGACTGAAGATTACGCTGTCAGTGCCAACATCAACATAGGCGACAGGTAGAAAAATGGAAATCAGTTAGAATAGAAGCAATGTCCGATGGAAACAGTGTGTAATGAGTTGACAAGTTTGTCTTAGGCAACTGTCAGGGTCAATCAAGCAGATCTACCCTCAGTTAACACATTAATTCTGATGCCATGTTTTGGATAACAGATATATTTTGCTACTACACTATTTTCTTAACAAATGTGTTCCCATTGCTACACATCGTTCGATTTCTTCATTAGAAGAAATGTATGGTATTGATTCATCATAATTAGATAATTAAATTATCCACGCTTGCACTAAATAACCCAATTTTCTCCTGAGTAGTTCATCACATCCCAAACCTGCTGCAGAGAACACGGGTTAGCAGCTCAGTGTCAGTGAGGCTTTAATTCTAATTTCAACCTATACTGTGTGCATTGTGCATCAACCATGCACCCAGATATTTAAGAGAGAAAAATGGAGTGTCTCACAGCCTACCAACCCAATCTTCTTATATTCACCCACTTCCTCCTAATTCCAGATATTTGTGATCTCTTTAATATGTGGCTCCTCTGATCTACTTCCAGGCAGAAGTGCAGAACAGCCGCCGGACTTCAGCAGTTCCAGTTCACCGTTGATGACATTTCGCTCTAAAGCTTCCTGGGGAACAGATTGTGCTGCCTCACATAGCCCATGGTGGTGTAAAGCAGTTGTGTGCTTAAAAAGAAATCCCCAATAGATGCCTGTACTTGTTTTCTCCCCCTTGCAATATTTAGTTGTGTGGGACCTCATTAAAGTGTGCATGCCTTATGTTCATTTGTATCTCTTAATATTGGAGGATTCAAATCTCATCATCTTAATTTGGTCATGTTCTGGTCAAGAAATTGGTCATGTTGATATTGTGCTTGGTATTGGCTCTCACACCTATCCCACTTTAATTGACACATCCATTCCAAGTCCTCCACCGCAATATGTCGTTGTGAAAGTAAGCAGTGCTTTGATCTTGCCACATTTTTTGTGTCAGTTGCTTTTTTTTTCTTTTTTTTAGAATAATTAGCTGATGCAGACAGCTGTCCGCCTTCGCCATGTCTGAAACTAATGTGCAAGTCAAGCGTAACTGCTGGCGGCTTTAAATAAAGCCGAAATCACTTGAGCACAAACTGGGTGAAATGTGTCCAATATCCAATCACGTAAAGCGTTTTTTACAGCTATGACAGACTGCATGAGATTGTTATGACATGTTTAATTATGGTATTGTTGTATGTAGGCGGGAAATCACATCATATGCATCATTTCACATCTAAAATATATATACAGTTATCACATTTTCTACATCCTACACAAACACATACCTGCTCATCATCATACAGTGATGCATTTATTCTCCCACACATGCTCATCACACAGGATTAGAATGACAATGATGTGATCACATCTGGGAGGTGAAACACAGCTTTTGCGATGGTAATTCATGGTAATTAGTTTCACAACAAAAGGCTTTTAACAGCTGCAGTGGTGATTACAAATGACCATTGTAGTATATTTAATAATTGTATCTCAAGGTAATGACGCATAGATTTGACCTATTTAATGATTGATGCGATTGTAGTGGGCTCCGCATACATCTCTGTATGAACCAACTTACAGCAAGCATATCTACGTATATTTGTTGCTTTGGTGCTAGAGAGGAATTGAAAATTGCTGGATTCAATTACTTCATATTTTTATTGACAAGTCATCAATTCCATTTGTCAAATGAAAGGCTAGAACAATGTGTTCAAATTAGTGTGAAACACTGATGTGTTTTCACCATAACAACAATCACCATTTTCTCTTGAACTAGTCAATGTCCGGTCTACTCTCATTCTATTTCTACAAGCCTAGCCTAACTGTTAAAGCAGCTTAAACAAAGGAAAATAGAGTCAGGCTAGGCACTGTGAGGCTCCACTTGAGCTAAATGCTAATATTAGCATGCTAAATTGCTTGTGTTAAGCACGTGTAATGTAATAGAATATACCATGTTCACCATCTCACTTTAGGTTATCATTAGAATTTGCTAATTAGCTCTCTCAGATGTAAAGTAGGCTGAGGCTGAAAGGAATTTCATTAGTTGTGCAAGTAAGCTATTTGGTCATTAACAAATATTGACCTGATTAGGGTTCTAAATGAAACATTGTAAGACCACCAAAATTATTTCAATTTATCCTGAGGTGGACATAAATAATAAATATATCATCAATCTATCATAAATCATAAATGACTGACAGGCCAAACAATATTGCTATTAGCAGCAGAGCTAAAAGAAAAAAATAAGAAAAAAAAGTCTTCACCCAACATTAAACCCAACAAGCCTATTTTCCAAACTGTCACATTTAAGAAAGGGTGAACAACTCAAGTAGACTACTTCTCATTATTTCACATAAGACCGAGTGGTAGGGCACAAATGCAATATAATGAGAGGTTTTCAAAGGTTAGATACTAATTGTCTGTGGGATGAAGCTCAGAAGGTCAAAGCCATGAGAACTTGTAGAAAATTGTGTCGATTTAATAATCTTCCTAGAGATGCTTGCACATGTCCATTAATCCAGCTGCTCCCATAGTAACTTAGTCAAAGAACGTATATGACTCAATATTATTCAAAAACAGAACAAAGATTGGTTACTTGTTCTGAGTGCTCCTAATTCTACTTTCGGGGAATCGGCAAGTCAATATTTTAATCATGTGAGTTGGATAAAAAAATTCACAGTAAATAGTATTACTATGCTCACAGTCAAAACTTTTCCAAAAAAAAGGAAGTGCTTCATTTTTGCTAGCACTAAAGCTAGCAGCTGGTCAGCTAAGCAGCAGAATTGGTAAGCATAGACTGTATAAGAAAGATGAATGTAGCCTTGCCTTCCGGCTCAGCTCTCTTTTCATCACAATGGTGCGTTAAAGCTACTGCAATATCGCCCCTGCTGCTTCAATTCTCTGGCCAAACTCATGCTCCATCGTCCTCTGACTTGTGAACAAGATCTCGGGGTACTTGACTCATTCCCTACCCGGAGTAAGCAATCCACCGGTTTCCTGCGGAGAGTCATGGCCTCAGATTTAGAGGTGCGGATCCTCATCTCAGCTATTTCACACTCGGCATCTAGTGAGTGCTGAAGGTCACTGACCGATGATGCCATCAGAACCACGTCATCTGCCAAAAGCAGAGACGAGATCCTCAGCCCACTGAACTGCAACTCCTCCCCACCCCGATAACGCCTCGATATCCTGTCCTGATTGGTGACAAAGCGCAACCCTGGAGGAGGCCAACCCCCACGGGGAACGAATCTGAGGATCCAAACACAGCTCTCGCTTTGAGTGTACAGAGATTGAGTGGCCCACAGAAGTGACCCCCTCACCCCATACTCCCACAGTATCTCCCGGTGGACCCAGTCATATGCCTTCTCCAGATCCACAAAGCACATGTAGACCGGATGGGTATACTTCCAAGCCCCCTTCAGGATCCTTGCGAGAGCGAAGAGCTGGTCCATTGTTCCACGTCCAGGACAGAATCCGTATTGTTCCTCTTAAATCTGAGGTTCGACTATAGGACGAACCCTCCTTTCCAGCCCCTTGAAGCAGACTTTACCAGGGAGGCTGAGTAGTGTGATACCCCTGTGATTGGCACACACTCTCTAGTCCCCGTTTTTGAACAGGGGAACCATCACCCCAGTCTGCCACTCCCTTGGCACTGTCTCAGACTTCCACGCAAAGTGTCAACCAAGACAACCCCTCCCAACCAAGAGCTTTCAGCATTCCGGACTAATCTCATCAATCCCTGGGGCTTTGCCACTGTGGAGTTGTTTGACTACCTCAGTGACTTCCGCCAGGGATATTGATATGATATATGATATCCTTCCACCACCAGATTACCTTATCAGTTGAGGTCACAAGCATCCCGTCCTTACTGTAAACAGCTTGGACGGTGAAGAAGAACCCTGGTGCCGCCCGAAAGTCCTTCTCCATTACTTCTCCGAACTTCTCCAAGGCTGCAGCCCTTCCGGCCTGTGAGTACCTTGCAACATATACTGGAAGGACTCCTTCTTTAGTCGGACAGCTTCCCTGACCACCGGTGTCCACCACGATGTTCAAGGGTTACCACCCCTTGAGGCACTTAAGACCTTGAGGCGGTTCAATGCCCCCAACCTGAACAGGGGGGCCAGAAAAACTCTGCCGGAGGTGTAAGTTGAAGATCTCCCTGACAGGGGCCTTCTCCAGACATTCCCAATTCACCTGCACTACTCGTTTGGGTTTACCTGGTCTGTCCAGAATCTTCCCCCATCCTCTGACACAACTCATCACCAGATGGTGATCAGCTGACAGCTCTGCCCCTCTCTTTACCCGAGTGGCAAAAACATACGGCCTCAGATCAGACGATACTATATATATATATATATATACTGTATATATATATATATATATATCATCAAAAATGTATCCATCTGAGGAGTTTATTTAAACATGACCAAATACAGTACAATTCCTGCAATTGAATAATGTCGATTTGCTTGTCAGGTTGCACAGCCCTTGCTGATGAAGCAAATAATGTCTTGAAAGCATTTGGCAGACTGGAACTAACACACACACTGTTTGTATTTTCACACGTCAACAAGTCCATTAATATCACACTTCCCAGTGAGTGTCTTTCGATTTCTGATGATTTTCAGTGAGGCTTTCAAACAATCTTACAGGAAAAATTGTGTAATCCTCTTACCCCTGCAGAGTTCAGAGAGCTTTATTGCCTCTGAAGGGAAAATTTGATCTGCAGTAGGTGCTACAAAAAAACAAAAAACCTTTAAAAACACAGCAAACAAGATATAAAACATCATAGCTGCACACAACCAACAGATTGACTAAGAGCAGTTCCATCACTAAAAAAAACTGTCAAATCAATTAAGGAGTTGTGCAATTTAATAGCTCTAATTGCACAAGGAACAAAATAAAAATGGTGGGTTTTTATTCTTGGGAGCCTATACTATATCTCCACCCAGAGGGAAGAGAAATGAATACCTCCAAGACCCGGTGTTCAAAGCTTGACAAGATTGAACGTGCCTTCTTCAAAATTTGTCTGTCAAAGATCTTTGTGAGAGAGAAAGCTGCTGTCGGCCAAATATCTGACCTCTGTGACAGTTTTGAGCAACTTTGGTTTTGTATTGTAAGGTTCCCATAGAATGAAATCAAACAAAAAATTTAAATAGAGTCAATACAAGATCTGAAGAATAAAACCATCAAACTATCCACATTATACTATCCACATTAAAAGAGTTTAGTCTGCACAGGAAATACAATCTCTGCAGGCTCTTTTTGCAAATCATGGATACGTTGAGGTCATGGGTCAAGCTTTTGTCAATCACCGTTCCCAAGTACTTATAGGAGTCATTATAGGACACCATTTCCAACACTGCACCCTTGATTGTGGTTGGAACAGGTGTTTACAACATAATTAAACCTATTTAAGGACTGATACAAAAAACCTTTTTAATCTTTATGTTTAGGTCATATCTCCATTACAACACGGGGGGTATTTTGTGTGGTGGTGTTACCATAAGTGACAAGATGGCTTGCTTTTTGATTGACTATACCTAAAGATGGTTTAGGAACACAACGTGTCAGCTCTGTTATGCTAATTAGGTAGCCGGACTTACACAATGACTTGCAATACAGTGCATTATCGATGGCACATACACTAGATGCTAATCTGGAGCACCGGGAGGATACGGGCCATGAGGGTCAGTGTTTGCAGTCTATGGACATGGTAATGTGTTTGATATTGGTTAAAATCATATATCATAAATGCTTGCTGCCTGCACTTGATTACCGGAGATGGTGCAATCTCCGCTAGAGACAGAGGAAAGGAAAAAAAAATCTCAATAATGACTCCCACTCCCGTTTATCTACTAACGTGTTGTGTTAGCCTAGCTTCCGGTCAGTGGTGCTAATGTTGATTATTCAGTATATGTCACATATATGTCAGCCAGATGGACGCATCACATCAATGCCCTTTTTTGCTAAGAGGAAATCATGAGGCTGAATCAAAATCTGACAAGATGGCGACTTTCAGAGGCGAATATGATTTGATTATGTTGAGAGAACGGACCTCAACAGAGACGCTACGTCCACTTTTTTAAACAGTCTATGCTATAACCGCATCGATGGAAAATTTCAAGAGATGCCTGTTAGTGTGGCGACTCATACAGTCATTTGTATACAAAATATACAATAACGGGGACAAGACCCATTCTAGTGGAGAGCCTGTGGATGACAGCTTCTTTGAAATAAAACACCATTTGCCCTAACCAACTGGGGACTACATGTTAAAAAAATCCATAAACCATTTCACCTTACCAATATTAAGATTAAAATGTGACTCTAGTTTACTGGATAAAACTAGAGGCTGTATTGTATTAAAAGCTGAGAAGAAATCAACAAATAAGGGTCTTGAGCTGCAGAGGGAAAGACCTAGGGAAAGTAATATATGTTAGCTCAGTGCACAGTCACTTCGTTCATGTAACAGAGTAGTGAATAACTGGAAGGTGAATGGACACTTGATAGAATGTCAGCAGCAGCGAAGATTATCAAGGTCTTTGCTGCATCCCGGATAGCCTGCTTACAGATTGATGCAGCGCCTAGATTATCTTGTTTAACATTGAAATTGATTCTGGATAGCAATCAACCTCTGCGACATTTGCCATGGTAATTACAGTGAAAAGAGTAATCCTTCCTATAGAAACTATAGCACAGTGTGAAATAACGTACAGTCAGAGGAGGTGTGAGGTGAATGTCTAAGCAGGTTTTAAGATGAAAAGAACTTGGATGGATTATTGTCTCTATCATTTTATTATTACACAGGACAAGTTTTTAACTTTCTAACTGATGTTCTCCTTTGAGGTAATATGATCAGCTATTACCATTACTAGGGGCAAAACCATTATGATATAGAATGTTGTCTTTGAAAATCAATAGATGTCCAAGGTCAAAGCAAACATTCATTGCTCCATGATGACTGCTCTCACCCTTAACATTTACGATACAAAACATACAATTGCACTGCACGGATGAGCAATTTCCTGCACAAACAGTTGTTCTGAACATAAAGAGAATATACAGTATTACCTGTGCCCTTGACTGTAAGCAGGGTGTAAATAAATATCATGCACAAACTCCAAGGCTGTACTCACAGCAAGACGCAAACACCCGCTGTTAGAGACTATTACCACAGCCATAACCACAGCACCTAATACCTTACGCAAGACAAAATCATACTGATACACAAATGCCATGTAATTAAAAGACTGTATTTTCTTTTGACCCTCTCCTTGATTACAAAAAACTGCAATATCTACAACCATCTCTTCCTCAAAGATCAAATATGACAGCACAATCTGCTTGGATGTGGACAATAACGCTAACATAGGCATCTTTTTGCTGTAGATAATTTTCAGGTTTGAGTTGGATGGAGGCTCCGTAGTCTGAACCATAGACTGTATATAAAGATGAAATATGCGTAACCACTTCCTCCCACTGTACAAAAGTGAAGGCAAAACCAAAAAATCCCAGATACCGGTGCTGCCATGTTGTGGTTGTGTAACCCTAGTCTGCACGGTAGGGATCAGCATCCCAGCAAGTCCCGCCCATACACCCACCTGACCGATCGAGTCACGGCTGATCATGATGATACTACCCATTTTAATAGCATCAACTGATTAAAATTAAGCTAATTAGAGCAATTAACACATTATTAACACAGCTGATTAATACAAAACTACCTAAATGACAGAAACCATCTTTGGGGAAAAAATGATTTATTTATGTCCTATCTATCGTCTGAACCAAGATGACAAACTTTGATTACAAGGTGTGAAAGTAGTGCTCAATATTTGAAATATTGTAGCTTAAACTGAGTTGTGATTTGATGATGCGCTGATGATTATGAAGGAAGAAAACTCTTCTGACTCGTGTATTATTATTAAAGTCATTAGTGAAATGTTCTACAGCCAGAAGCAGGCTTTCAGCAGCTGTAATCACATGGATGAAAGAGCCACCACCTTGGAAAATCACTAAGTGCATGGGAGGGTCAAAAGGGTAGACAGAAAGACCATCAGAGGAGAATAACGGGGAGGACAAAAAAACAGTCTCAGATTTTTTTTTAAAAGAATTGTTGATTTTCATGAATGAGGGCCTGCTTGGAGACATCAAACGTGTGTGTTTGTGTGAATGAGTTCGGAAGAAATGGATTTGCAGCCACAATGGACCATTCTGCTGGCAGGATACACACAATTCCACAATGCCAACATCAAAGAAGCATCCAAACCTCCTCCTCTAGGGACTTATTTCTCACAGATGTGCAGAAGACCTCATCCTACATCGGCAAACCGATTCCTAATGAGGTCAGAAGACTTCAAACACGCCTCTGACTCTCACAAAGACGAGGGGTAATGTATTAAAGATGAGATGAGTCAATCGACTTATACCTGCTTGCGTCTTCCACTTGCCATTTCCAGACACACTCAAGGCTCCACATTCACAATTTGACCCAGCTTTGTGTTTCATTGATAAGATTCCTACCAGCAGATGATTCTGAAAGTGTCCACCAGGAGGAATAACTCACAGCGCCCACAGCCCTGCTCCCCTGTTTTCTAACATATGCATCAGACACAAACTGCTGCTGAATTGATTTAGGTTACCTCACTGCTCAGGACCTGCTGTTGAATCTGGCTAACTCAAATTCACGGCACGATTCGCAACGATGACCTGCGACTTCCAGGTTTACTTTTGGGGGAAATTTAGTGGTTTACATAGTGTGCTATTTAAGGGAATATCCATAAAGCTTTCATAACTTTATGAATAAAAAATGTCGCTTTTGTTGCTGTTTGGTTTATAGTCATAGACTGTATAAAATATGGACTTAGTCTCTGTGACGTCCGCCATAGGTTTCTGAAGAATCGCTGTGAGGCTCATTGTGTGCGACTCCAGCAGTCGCCTTCTTGACAGTGCCTGTTCCTGGCTAATCCAGAAATAGACAAAGGGGTGGAGGATGGATGGAGCTGAGGCAGGCCAAATAAAGCCTGGTTACTGGTAACGATTGCACCCATTTGTCTCAAAGAGGTCAAACCCTTATCATGCATAACTTTAAGCCTTAATATAATATATCCTTAGTGGCTGCGGATGGAATTTATTTTTATTTATTTATTTTTTTGGGGGGGGGGGTCCTTTGTCACAAACAACAAACTGTCAGTTATCACCAAATCAAACAACCCTGTATCCTAATTTGGGAACTTCTGGGATCAAGTACCGACACCAAAATCATTAGACAGATTAAACAAAAATGGCAAGAGACTCTGTTGTTTGTAACCAAATAAAGGTGAGAGGTGTAATCTGTGTCATTTTCTCCCTCCTGCATGCTCCACCAGAGTATAGAGGTATAGAGAATCTTTGGCTCTACCCAGGGGCCCCCTTGCCTAAATCAAACAGGTGGGCACGCGTCTGACACGGAGAATCTCCTGTATTGTGCTGCATGTGTGAAAGAGAACTCCGGACCTGATTCTCCTGACATTGTCTGGGGTTCATATGAGAATACAGCTTTAGAAAACACTTTAGCAGGATTTACAAACGCACAAACATGTCTCCTGGTCAAAATACAGTTTCCTTCAGATCCACCCTGACCTCGTCCCTACTTGGACTTTGATTAGAAAAGTATTTCTGACATCAAGAACAAACATTACCCAGGAGAGAATGACAGTTGCCTCAAACGAGAACTCTTTTTTTGAATGAATCCATTATACTGATTCATTTACTGACCCTGTGGTTTCAAGGAGTTTCATTTTGAATATAGAGTTTTTAAAAAAAAACTTTAAATACATTTCTTTCTCTTTTTTTCAAGGTCCAGAGTGCTCGAAGGTTCAGATAAGTGTATAGAAGATGTTCTTAAGTAATGAACACATATAAATAAAAAATGTCCAATGCAATGTTCCTCTTTATTCAGAAATCCTAAAAGCATAGATACGGTAAATCTTACATATAACTACATACTCATACATTTTAAAAGGGATCATTCACAACTCACGTAGCAGCACAAACAGCCTTCTTCAGGGTGATTAGCTATCTATAAGGCTTTTAAATGTTGTGCCAGAAGAGTGCATTGAACCTTTCGTCTTTTTTTTTCAATATAATTGAGACTTTACCTCTTACCCATCTTTTAAGTCTGGCTGGTCCACAGGATCCTTGCAGTCAAAACCCAGTTCTCTAAAAGCTTCTGCTGTCGTTCCATTAGGGAACTATTTTTTCTGAACTATTTGGGACTTTGCAGTTCTGTTGCCATGTCCCTTGAGCTGTATAGCACACTGCTACTGCCACTGTGCATCATTAGAACCAACGGCAGTAACTGTAGGCAGCTGGGTCACTCTTTTGACATATTAAGAGTCTAACTTGAAAGTCAAATTAGCTTTTGAAAATGTTGTTTTATGTCTACCTCTCACGCCTCTGTAGACCACCTAAATATAAAGTGCACTGCTGAATATTTCCCTGACTGCAGGAGTTATGGAGTGGGAGAGGGAATATTATTTCCTCAGACCAATACCCACTAAGAGATCAGGTCAGGGAAACACAAGATTCCTACCCACAGTATAAATATTCATAAACACTGATTATAGAAATCTGACCAGAATCTGAAGTGCACAGCGAACTCACACATGGATCAAGGTCACTCAGTGTTCTTGTTTCCCATTGAGAAGTAATAAGTAAAGCAGTATATTTCAATAAGCTTTTAGGCCTTCAATAGCACAGACTGAACCTTCCTGCAGGGCATGATACAAATTCACTCATCATGCTGCAGAGTTGGTGTGACTGGCATCAAACCCGAAACAAGATGTACTCATTCATCATCACCACAGCACCACCTAATTAATTTGTCTCTTTGAAGTTTGATTACGAGGGAGCAGTGCAGGAAAATGCGAAAACGATTTGTCTTTTTAATCTCATATCAGCGACAGCAGAGAAGCAATTATTAATATTTTAAAAGCATTGCTCTATTTTTTTAAACATTGCTGCATTTGGCAAAGAAATAATCCCAGCAAAAAATCCCTGTAAAACCACATGCTTAACAGAGTGCTCATATCAGAATGATACAAAAGAGACTCCAGGGTTGAGAAATAACATTACTAAATGATGTTCATTGACAGCATTTCTTTATCCACAGTAGTGATTATCTGACTGTTAGTGTGCACCAAGCAGGGTCACACAGAGGCAATGGATATCACAGTGTTTTGGCACCACTCAACACTGGTGTGCAGTTTGTCAGACAGTCTTGCATTTCCTTTATGTTTGCTTCATGAATGGTTGGGTGTAAAAAGAGCTAGATGTTGACAGAGGAGTCACTTGGCTTGTACTTTTTAAGCCTTTTAATCTCCAATAAATGAAGATTGATACAAATTTACTGCAGTGAGAATTTTCTATTGAGACGAACAAAGCTCCATCTGACCTCCATCCACCTTAAACCTGACGAGTCTGTTTTCACTATGAAGAGATCAACTGGACAGTGATGGTGACTCACTGGATCAGATAGACTCTAAATTGTCAGCAGGCTCTGATCACGTTACCTGGTTTCACCCTCCACATGTCTAAGTTTTCAGGCCCCACGGGGGTCTGCTGAGTGAAAGTCTGAAGAGTTCTTTTCATCATCTATCATCAACTTCACCACAGGGACAACAGCATCATATCGAATGGCAGACCTTGTTCTCATTCTGACTCTTCCAGGGACATTTACTGTATCGCTGCTGTATAGGCTGCTGCCTCGGTGTATTCCCAGTGTCCAATTTATCTGCGATGCAGGTATTCTGGAGATGTTGCAGTGTTTCTCCCCCTGCGTCAAAGTTAACGAAGAAAGACACTTTGTGTTAAAAGCTTAAAGTCTTTCATTAGGTAAATGCACGATGCTACTCACCAATCAGTCCACACTGTCAGTATAATCAGTCTCAGACAGATGCCACATGCTAACATTTAGTGTTCATTTACACAAGAGTATTTATGCAAGTGATCAGATATTCTGTGAGCAGCGTCTGTGTCAATACCTGTCCTGCTCCAGTCGCTGTGTGACATTTACCTGGCTTTTAGAGCTCTGGTAGGTCACTTCCACCAAATTTCCATGCAATCCGCTTCCCTCTCCCTCCTGGAGTCCTGCTTGAGAGTAAACAATGGAGACACTGACGTCTGCACACTAACCCTGGATTTGCAGTCTCAGGGCTGCTATTTCTCATCTCTTCTGCTTTGAACTTCCTGCTGCATTGACACTAGTATGTGGTATGACGGTGAGAATATAAAGTACTCAGTCAAATTCCATCTGCATATGCCTGTAAAAACTGAGGTGTCTGATTACACCTTCCACTACAGCAAAATACTGTAATATCGTTTGTTTGTTGTTGTTGGTCAAAAGCTGTTTTGCCAACCTGGCTACCAGTGTTGGGCAGAGACCCATTATTTAGTAATGTAATGTGATTACTTTCTTCTATAACAAGTAAAGGATTCAACTTTTTTTACATTTCAGTTACATTGTCAGGTATGTAACTGTACAAGCCCAACACTGCCATTAAAATGGCATTCAACAATGGAGAGGACTTTGAAAAAAATGAGCTTGGCAGCTACAGTACTTTGTAATTAAGAGTAAACCTGATAAGTAAACACCCACTCTCTTCTTTGTGTGGGGGCAGTGGGAGAATGGATCCACGTACTGCAGCATGTAAATACAGGGTTCTCACTGCACAGTTAAATATATGTACATGTGATTGTAAAAAAAACAATACCTTTTATTACGATCTCACATGCTAAATAATGGTACATGTCAGTTTCCCATCATAAGCAATGATATGCCATATGATGCACCACATAATTCAATACAGGCCATTATTTATTTTGAGTAATGTAAATCCATGTGTGTGTGTATGTGTGTGATGAGCAGGATAACGTATGGGGAGCTCAGCTGGACTGCAATGCCCTCACTAATTACTGCAACCTGTCTGAACAACAGAAACAGAACTGCAACACAATGCTCCATAATCATTTTGCGTTCGACTGAGAAACAGAGTGCTTTTGTGAAAAAAAAGAACATTCATGCATACTGTCAGAGCAATAATGAATCATTTCAGAGCAGAGGCTAAACACAAAGACAGAGGAGGTTTAGGAAGAGACCAAAGTGGAAGGCAGTTCTATAAATGTAGAAGCAAAGTTTGACATTTATGATGATAGAATAGATGCTTTATCCACATAGGAGAACAAATAGTCCGGGCGTCAGGGCTTCAAAAGGTTTCATTCAGTCGTCAGAGAGGCCAACCCACGGTCATGTTTATGCACCACAGCGATTCATTTCTTACCATTCAGCTATAGCTGCTGGATCTAAAATGAGTGCCAGCTACCTCTTCACTGTTCGAAACTTCAGGTGCCTCATGGGGATTAACTTCTTTCTCTTTCTCAGTGACCTCATTGTCTATCTCCGTTTCACCTTTTGCTGCTTTTTAAGGAGATGAGAGTAGTTCATGTTATTGGTTGTCAGTGAAGCTCGCCCCAAAAAATGCCCAAATATTCTGTCTGTCATTTGTTTTTGCAGCCTTGAAGCTTGTGTTTTGCGTTTTCAGGAAAATCAAGTCTGATGCGATAAATCATAACATTTAAAGGTGTCGGCGGGTAGATTTTTTTTTCAAGTGAATCATTGCCTATAGATTTATACATTGTACATTCAAGTTATTTTTCTGAAGTTATTAATATTATTCTTGATGTAGCTTTACCTATTAAGATATGTGGGATATGCCCATATTATTTGGGATTTGAGGAGCATGTGTATAGCACATTCTGATTATGTGACTCCATTGAAGTTTTTACCGCAGTTTGCAAAACCACTTGTCTGTTTACAGTCAGCTCTCTGCATTGCTCACAAAACAACAAGCCAACAGTTTGCAAGACTCGGGTGGGGATGCATAACAAGGGCAAGAAGGTGAAACACATACTAGGAAAGAATTGGATATCAACAGGGTTTGAGATATGCACAAATATCGCCATGGCAACCTTTTCAAGAAGGTGTTTGAGGGAATGAAAGAGGCAGTCTGAGTTCACACAGTCAAACCCTTCTACCACCGGCAGAAAATTATTTTGTGCATGTAAATGTAGTCATTGTCTTTCCCAAAATGACATGCCCTAGTCCTTTAACCTTTTGATGGTTTAATTTTCCATTTGAATAAGTTTATATCTGCACACTGTTTTTCCAGATACAATGCGGTACAATTTGTCCGACCTTGAGGTTTTTGAAAGAATCTGGCTACTTGCGCAGATCCAGTTTATTGTGAGTGTATATACAGTTAACTGCCTGATAAACCTCCTCAGGCCTGACCTCTCCATGTTATTAGAGTACAGCAACATTAAATCAGAAGTTCAAACTAAACGCTTGTTCCAAAGCAATTATCAGCCAATAATGCAATAACTAGATGCAATAGCTTATTAAAACATCGTTTTTGTAATGTTTCCTCTGAAATCAAGTTGACAAATGTGTTGCTGTGTGTCTGTAAATAGAGTCATGTTGTGTTTTTTTCGCCTTGAGCAAGGGGCTTTAGATGCAAATTATCTAACGTAATGACTATGGTGCTGTGATTGCCTGACCTACAGGACAGAAAGTAATTCAGATTGATTAATTATGCAAATCAATTGTGAAATTGCAATACAGGATTTTTAAATAGCCCACGATTTCTCAGGGGAGCCTGCAGACTCCCAGTACAGAGTTTACATTTTTCGCCTCTCGCTAAACCTGCAGACCCTTCCCCTTTCCAGCCTTTGAATTTGCAAATGACTTTTTGTAAATCAAGTCTTTAAGAAATGCTTATTATAAGAATGTGCACATGCATGTGTGTTGATGATAATCCAATTAGTGTGATGAGGACGACTGCCATCTGTTTATAAATCAGCATTCCTCGCCCTGAAAGCATAAAGACATTGAAGATGACAATGAGGGCTGCTTGCAGTGCATGTTTCCGAGTGAGATGACGGGACACCGTCTGTGAAGCTGGTACTATCTGCAAAGCTGGTACCTACTGTATATAATGATGACCACTGCAGGAAAGTTAGCCTGAGATAAATACAGACACTCTTATTCTTGTAGCACATTTAGCAGTCAGTGAGGTGAGGAGAAAGGCTGGTTGTGTTAAGCTGAAAATAGACAGTGACAGGTCCCACTGGCTGACTGTGTGGTGTCTGCAGGCCCCTGAAACCCATGTATGCACATAGACTGCATCTGCAAAAATCACAAATAGAAAAGATAAAACTCTCTGACACTTCTATGTGAGTCAGCCATTGTCCGCATTTGTGTAGGGGGAGGTGTGTGCTGTATGCCAGTCACATCAGAGAGAGAACTTTTAAGAAGCGGGGCGGGAGCACTGCTCAAATGAGAGATCAACGAAAGAGCACAGGAAAGCAAGTGCTACTGCAAAGACATTACAGCATCAAACTGTCTGAGAAGAGAAATGTACTGTAGGTCAGGAGTTTGACAAATGTGTGTGTGGGGAAAAGAAACAAACAAGTTAATCTATTCCATCACTTTGAATCCCAGCTGCATCTCAAGGCCCCTGAAAACACATAATGCTAAAATAGAGAAATAAAGCTGGTACACCACTGTCAACTACATAGACGTTTGTGAGCAAAACAATAACCTCTCGCATGCAGTTTGTACTGTATAAATATGATGAAAGATTATTTTTTATGTAGGTGATAAGTGTGCAGCCTTATTCTCTCAATAGAAGAGAGTAGACCAATTATCAACCCTTTTATTGGATAATCTCTTTATTTATACCTTTCTGATATTAGGATGAGCTACTGCAACTTACTTTTTTTCAAATTAAAGCTGCGTTCATTGATTTTCTTTCAGCTACTTGGGGGCAGCAGAACAAACAACCACAATATTGACATACGGCTAATGTTAGTAAATTAATAAACAATTGCCTATTTATACACCCAGAGGATGTCTACATTGGGCCTAGTCTACTCTTGAACTCTTGTGATAACACAAGACCACATGAGAATCACGTTTACCTCACACGAAAATCTTGTCAGGCTGCAAGGAATGTGTTTATGTTTTGGCTAGAAGTCTTCCACCCAATCAGCATCCTGTCAGAAGCTAATGGCAGTTGAGGGGGGAGCAGGGGGTGACAACGACACAAGAGGCGACCGCTCATTCAAAACAGCAATGGCAGCTCCTAAAGAGGTTAGCTTAGCATAGCATCAGTTTTATCAGAACTGAGAGAATGACACTTAAGTCTTTTCTCGATGGAAAAGATTTAATTCAATTCAATTTTATTTATAGTGTCAAATCATAACAAAAGTTATCTCAGGACACTTTACAGAGTAGGTAAAGACCACACTCAATGACTTATTTATGATTTACATAGACCCAACAATTCCTCTGTAGAGTACAGTGGCAACGAAAACCTTCCCTATAACAGGCAGGAAAGTCAGACAGACCCAGCTCTGTGGAGGACGGCCATCTGTCTTGACCGGTTGGGGAGGAAGAAAAGGAGAGAGAAAGAGAGAAAAGACACACAGATGGACAGAGAGAGACAGACAGACACACTTCCGGAGATGCAAGCAAAGCCTAACAGTAACTATAATATTTATAGTAATGTGAATATGACGTATATGTTAAGGCAGTTAATACAACAGAATAGAAAAGATGTTCTCCTGATTGACTTTGATCAAGAGTTTGGTAGACAGATGACTCATCCAATTCCCTACCAGCTATGTTTTTGAAAGCACCTGCCCTTTTCTAAACAGTTTCCAATGAGGCTCTCTCGGATCCTTCTGTGTAACAAACCATCTGATGACTCAGGTTAGGTTTTCCCCTCTTTTGATCTTAAATGAAATCCTGTGCAGACAAGCTGTTTAAAAAGAAAATGTCCAAATGTCAAGAGCATGCCAAAATAACAGGTGGCAACATGCTAGGTAATCACGCAAAGAAGAAGATGAAGAGGTTGGCCGATCAGAAGCCTAAATAAAAGCTATTCCAGAAGGATTCCGGGCTGTAGTGGTGCATTCATAGCCCCGTAGCAGATTCAGGCCTATGCGGATGCTTCTGTTCTTCAGTATAATGGAAAAGTGTACAATTATGTGTAAACATGTAAAAAGTTAGTGGTTAGAACCAGCACTATTTTGTCCATATCCACCAGTGCACCTAATGTTGCCTTACTTGTGACACCTCACAAAGGAGATAACAGCAGACACTATGACAAAGCCAAAAAGTCAGCTTTCACTGTCAACTTGATAACACAGAGCAGTTTCTGAAAATCTACGTGTGATTTGCATGTATACGAAAGGCCGAAACGCAGAGAAAAAGCTACATTGACATAAGTCCTTTGAGTCATGGTCACTGTGTTGCTAGCTAGTTGGTAACTTTGTTTGTGTACTGTTAAGTGCTGGCCTGGCAGGGTATAGTGAATGTAATAGACCTTTATCCTGAACACTACTACGATAGAAAACAATGTTGATGAGAGTGGAGTTTATGGGTTGGCAAACCAAACAGCAAAAAGAGGCTTAAGCTGTCAGATAACAGTTCTCTGTGAGTTCATTATTACAAACAGCCTGTTTCATTACAGCCATATCATATCTTCATCCCTCGTGGCAGCACTTGACAATGAAAAACTGAAACTGAAAAACACTGGGTGAAATACCAGACACCAGCCCGACAACAAACCCAGTTTGGATCTCTGCCTCCACTGGAGAGAAACCTCCAGGGGAGGAAAATAGATCCAAGAATACCCCTACTGCTGCGCTGTGGCTCTGTTATTGTACACCTCAGTGTCAATAATAACCTTTTTTTGTGTCTCCTACTATGGCATGTTTACACATGTTCTATGTTTTGTGTAATGCTTATTCAGACACACACACACATCTATCTTATCCAATTACTGTGTAAGCAAGATATGGTTTACTGTAATGAATTATTCATAACTCTATAAAGATGCAAAAGGTTACTGTGTTAATCCATTCTGCTCCTCTGAATCCCTTCAAAAGATTATTCCTGGAATTCAGCTGACATCATGGCCCAACAGAGTTGAGTGTCTGATGTTGCAGAAGATATGTGACTCACTCTGATTACAGTTAAATTCTGGCCGCCCTTGTTGCTGCACACGGTCTCGTGAAACATTAGAACACTCCAAGTGAATTCCTGACATTGTCTCACCATATCTGACCATGCTCATGTGCACATCATTTGCATGTCTCAATATTTATCTCTATTCTTCGGTCGTTATAGGACATTTGAAAATTAGAGATTATTTTGTAGGTTATCTTGATATAGGTAATTTGATATCTGGAGAATGATATAAATCACAATAAAGTATCTTTTATGGTAATTTAATACATTAATTAATGTATTTTATGAATGAACCACAAGGTAAAGCCTATGTTTTATACTCATATGTGAAATAAATAATTGACAGAATTGTAAAATGAATATAACGTGCAAGGAACGGAAGGTAAAGCATTGTGCAAATGATATATATATGGCTGTAATGCAGTTCAGCAGCTGGTTTTTCGACATTGCCATACAAACAATATAGAGAAATATATACAATTGATATTTTGATATCATTTTGATGATGTATATGTTCCATTGTTCAAAGAAGGACTTCATCTCATCTCTTCTATCACAATATCTGCTCACGTATTAATAGTATTGAACAGTGTGGTAATGTAAAGATTGATTCTAATCAAAATCTCAACATGAATTTTTCACAATATCGATTCCATTGAAACACGATACATTTTCACGTTGAATTATAGCCCAGCCCTTTTCACGTCTGTATTTTTATTTTACCCTGAAGTGACCTTGATTGTATCTTTTATCTGTCAAAAACAAAAATGCTGCAGGGCTAACACATTCACATATTCACACATTTTTATTCCTCAGACAGTAGAGCTCCTTTGATGAATTCTCAAAGACACTTTGCAACGACAGTGAGGAGGGAGGATGACGTAAGGTTAAATGTCTCCATCCATGAAGTGTGATATTGACAGAGATTAATAAATTAAATTACATTAAACTTCTTAAATCCAACAGCAAGCCTGAAAAATTCACAAGTGCTTTAACTGCTAAACAAGGTTGAAAACAGATGTTGAAAGCTAAAAGAGCACTTTCTATCTGTAATGAATGCAGGATTACACCTCCACCACCCACTGTTCTCAAATTCCAAGTTTTCCTCTCTGCTAATCAATGAAAGCAGGGGATTACATTACACATCCATCTGAGAGATGCTGGTTTTGGACTGCTATAATAATGAGCATCAGGGGGTTTCTACAGTGCCACTTCAGGTGTGACGCACTGTGGAGGGGGAGGGAAATTACTCAGGATCTGTCAAGGACTTTTGGAATAGCTCATCAGGGTCATCTCTGCTAGTAAGTCTTGGCCGAGTCATTATTTGGGTCATCTGATGAGTAAAGCCAGAGCCATAGTTGGTAATAATTGGGAATTGGGAATAAATTATATAAAGCGCAGGCAGTTTGGAAGCGCCAAAAAATTTAATAGTTTGGGAAATTTGCTTCTAAATATGCTAAGTGTGAAGCTTGAGCTAGCAGGCATAAAGTCTGGTTTAGCCTAACGACTGCAAACAGTGAGAAATAGCTCGCCTGGATCTGTCTAAAGCAGAAAGAAAATTTACTGGAACATGTCTTGTTTGTTTAATCTGGAGTATCAAACAACCAGCAGAGGACACCTGCTGAACGAAAACACAACATGTCGTTTCTACATTTAGTTCTTTGTACAGAATAAACAAATGAGGTATAATGTGTTGATTAGTGAATTTTAAAGGTGTCGGAGGCAGATTTTGTTCCATTTGCAGAGCCAGTTGAGGGGAGACTTGATCGAAAAGGCCAGGCCATGCTAACACCACTGCTAGCAGGTTAAACTGCTAGCTTTGCTGTGCTAGGTGCTATGGGAGCTATAAAAATATAAAAAAACAAACCGACCACACTGACTGACTGTGGCTCTTATGGTGTTGATTTCAACACCTCCTAGTGAAGTTAATGAGAATGAACTTAATAGAATACATACAGCACTTGCTCTTGGCTCAGCTGGGCGCATAATAAAATAGATCCCTACACCACAGTCCTCATACCTAAACAATAGAATAGGTTGCCAATGACTCCCAAACAACACATATGATGCTGTGAAACCGTATCATGTGACCACTTTATTTAACATTCTTAAATGTTATATGTGGCAAACATTGTGAAACCGAACAATTTTGTTAAGTTTAGGCAACAAAACTCACTTTGGCTTATTAAAAGATCAGGAATTGCCTTAAAATGAGTAACGTCCATAACAAAGTTGTTTAACTTTTTAAAAAATGGTTTTGTGTTTTTTTGTTTAATGGTACCATGGATACATTTTGTGAAAATGACTGGGGTTGAGCTGTGCCCTCTTTATTAGCTTTCCTCTAAACATTTGAACAGAGCTGGAAGTAGTTCGCTAAACAGCAGACTCAGAATTAACTCTGTTAATAAACATAGGTTGAAATTTACCTTACTTTGGAATGGATCCTCAAATGTGTGGTTTTATCTGACTAACTAGAAGTGTTTTTCACTTTGCTGTGAAGTTTTGAAATACGTTCATGGTTATTTGTGGTATGTGCTTCTTCACTCTTCTTCTTTGCAAGTAGACAAACTGGCAAGACTACAGAAAACTAGCCTGCTGGGGCCTTCGGCTGTCTCCATCGGTCACGGTCGGTCACCCTTGCCTCCTCTGTTTCCCGTCTTTATGCTAAGCTAAGCTAACTGTCTGGCGTTAGCCAGGCTGTATATTGCACGCAGACATGAGAGTGGTTTCAATTTTCCCTTTGAATTTTCTGCAAAAAAGTTTATAAGCCTGTTTTCCCAAAAATATTTCTTTAAACCCCACTATGACAGTTCCTTGATTTGGCTTTTTCTGCTTCAGGATCTTGCTTTTTTTGCCTTTTAAGATAAGGAAGGCTTGCAATTTCCAATAAAGTACGTAATTTTCCAGCCCAATGCAGAAACGAAAAAGTCAACCAATTAACCTTGGCCTGCAGCTGTGTGGTCATGCATAAAGGTGGTTCTAATGATTGAGTAGGCTGTCAGGCATTGAATATCCCCTCTCCTCTGGAGCTCCGCACCAGCTTGTTCAAAAGAGACAGCCAGCTATTTACTTTACGAACCACTGCAGCATCAGTAAATGTGTAATGATTTTTAATTATGTGTAGATGTAGGAGTGGTGGAACTTGTACAGAGCCTTGTCATGTCTGAAGTGCTCATGTTTGTGGCAGTGAAAAGACAATACATAAATTATCCATCAAAGAACCCAGTCACAGTACAGTGAGTGTAATGCTGAAGTAATTGCATCTCAAGGGGCATAGCAGTGGTTGCTTCTGCATGCAAACAGATGTGCTTTGCTAAAGACTGAAGGTTTTCTCTTACGCTCAGGGATCACCTTTAGTAAGACCTCATTCAATAGAAGCTATATATGTTTATTGCCTCTTATTAATTTAAGAGTGAGCAGAAGTTGCAGAAACTCTGAGCAGAGATAGAAAGAAAAAAAGAGGAAACTCAATAAGAGGCATCTGTTTAAGTTCTTATGGAGATTATGTCAGCACCTAGATATCTCGTCACTAAAGCCTGTCTAATTTCTGACATTTTCAACACATACTTGAATCCCAATGGTGTTTGGATGCCGTTGACCTATTTTCTTTTAATTGGATTTTCTATTTATTTTGAAATGCTGCTGGCCTGAACAATACCTCTATGGGTGATCGGCGATGCAACGGGTTTCCAATAAGCAGCATTATTACACCACTGTTCTCCTGCAAGAGTGTCTACACTGAGAGGTCAATATTAATCATAAGAAAGCAATGTGACTTGTGACAACATTTTCCTGGCTATTGAACCACTGACCTCAGCACTTGCAGTTCCCTCTTGTGATGCCTTTGGTATTAAAATAGGGGAATTGTTTTTTTTATATTAAATACTTTCAAACTATGAATAAACATCACATGTGCATTAGTGGATGAGTACAATTACCTGCAGCATAAAACATTCCTAGAGTGTGTGTGTGTGTGTGTCAAGCACGTCCCCAACACACACTCACATGGCTTGTGTTATTGGAGAGAGATCTGCTATTTTGAATCGACCTGTAGGCACTGAGAAATGAGGTCAGACGCATACAACGTCACTGCAGGAGTGCAACATCTCAGCCCAGTGACATTTCTGTGTGGCCACAAGACTAGACGACCACCTCCAAATGTCACACACGACCAAAATCAGCAGAGCTGCTGAGGTGTCCTCATTTGGATGCTTAGTGCATGTGAAACTGTGGGGCAGCTGAAGAGAGAAGTGAGGCTCTCAATGCTAATCATGTAACACTTATGGCACTTTGGATCCTGGAAATGCACATTTTTCTCCCCTTTGGTGTCTCATTTCCGGTTGTTCACACACACAGCTCCTTTTCTAAAAATAGCTTGACACTGTAGGTAATAAAGGTCACACACACCATAAGAGTAGGACTACTCTACTACTTCATGTGGGAAGGAGTATAATTAGATTCATGCGCTGCAGGTGAAAGATTCTGTGGATAGAAGGTGGTGTTTACCGTTTAGTTCGGTCTTTTCAGCAGACAGAACAGTTTGCCATAGTGTTGTTCATAAAATAACATTCTTTACATTTCTGTCTGTATCTCAGAGCTCTTTTAAGACAGTGTGTTCAAAATGTGATACAAACTAGTTGCATGTTTATGCTATTAAATGGTGCAGCTGTTTACTCTGAAACACAAACAGAAAATGAAGCAGTCTCACACATGTATAGTGAAATTTTACATTATAAGACATTGAATGTGGGGCTCCTCCGCTTTTGAATGTTCTCTCCTGGTTCTCCAGCTTCATCCGACATGCATGTGTAAAGTTTAATTGACGACTCTAAATTGCCCTTAGGTGTCAATGTGTGTGTGAATGGTTGTCTGTCTCTGTTTGTCTCTATGTGCCCTGTGATAGACTGGCGTCCTGTCCAGGGTGGACCCCGCCTCACGCCCGATGTCAGCTTGTATCAGCTCCAGCCCCCTACTACCCCGACAGGGACAAGCGGTTGAAGATGGATGGATGGCTAAATGACTTACAAATATAGGCTAATTGGTGTGTACGTGTGTGTGTGTGTGTGTGTGTGTGTGTGTGTGTGTGTGTGTGTGTGTGTGTGTGTGTGTATGTGTGTGTGTGTGTGTGTGTGTGTGTGTGTGTGTGTGTGTGTGTGTGTGTGTGTGTGTGTGTGTGTGTGTGTGTGTGTGTGTGTGTGTGAAAATGTTGACAGGCACTCCTGTCTCTCTCTTTCAGGACCTAGACATACTACAATTCAAAGACACATAAATACAAAGAAAATTTTGGTTGAAGTAGTTTTTGAATGTAAAAACTTTCTTACCTCATCGTTAGGGCTGGGACTTTAACACGTTAATTATGATTAATTAATTAAATAAAAAATAACGCAACAAAAAAAAAGAACCCAATTAATCGCAATTTATTTTTGCACTCAGTGCGGAATGTTGCTCATTGCACAAGTTCCCGCCCGGCTCTTAATACTGACGTACACGAAGCAACACGTAAGAAATTAAACCATTGAGAAGCAAGATGAGCTGTTGCTGGGTTCACTGGGCGACATTTGAGTTCTAAAAAACGACCAAGTGGAAACATGGACAAGAGCACGGTTGTGTAAAAATTCACCTCCCACCGGAGCTCTTCAGCCTCCACTCCACCCCAACACTGAACATGCTGCGGCTAACGTTAACACAGACAACTCTGAACATGCTATGGCTAACATTAACACAGACAACGCTGAACATGCTGCAGCTAACGTTAACACAGACAACTCTGTACATGCTGCGGCTAACGTTAACACAGACAACTCTGAACATGCTGCGGCTAACGTTAGCAAAGACAACTCTGAACATGCTGCGGCTAACGTTAGCAAAGACAACTCTGAACATGCTGCGGCTAACGTTAACACAGACAACGCTGAACATGCTACGGCTAACGTTAACACAGACAACTCTGAACATGCTGCGGCTAACGTTAGCACAGACAACACTAACCATGCTGCAGCTAACGTTAGCACAGACAGCGCTCCTAGCCCTCCTAGCTGTCATTAGTCAAGGGATCATTTTTGTTACTTTGTTTTTGAAAACATGGGAGAAAAAGCACTCAATGTTTAACTGTTTGTTTTATGCCAAGGATATTATTCTAAATATTTTTGCAATGTTAGGTTTCCACTTTTCTTGAATATACCGTACTAAGCACTGTTTTATCTTTTATAATATATTAAGTCATATATCAAAATCCATTTAAATTGAAAAATGTTGCTTCTTGTGTCAAATATTGATATGCAATTTATCGTGATTAATTAATTAATTACAAAGCCTCTAATTAAAAAACTTTTGTTTAATGATGAATAAGGACATAACTAAGCATGTGCAGTGAATCGGGTCATTCATGGCTTGTTCCTGATTGAACGTGTTACAACTATTCCTTGTTACCATCATCCCCGGTCTCCCCTACGTGTGTGTTTATAGGTGTGTTGATACTGATTGGAAATAATTATTCAGCTTCCAACTGTCCATAATAAACCTCAAACGAAATATGTAATGTAACCTGCAGTCATAAATACATTTAAACATGTAAACGCACTATCTTTTTGTTTTTTAAGAGGTAAAACTGCCTTTACAGCATATGCAGTCTTGGTGTATGCGACATCAATTCCCCCACAGTTAGTCACAATAAACCGGGAGAATATTTACAGACTTTGGTTTCAGAATAAACGTGTGAAGTGTGTGTGTGTGTGTGTGTGTGTGTGTGTGTGTGTGTGTGTGTGTGTGTGTGTGTGTGTGTGTGTGTGTGTGTGTGTGTGTGTGTGTGTGTGTATTTACTTATATAAGTGTCTACATTATGACATACAAAAGAAATACTACATCATCTGTAAATTACATCACTATAGAACAAAATATATTTATGCTCCTTTTATGTATTTTTAAAAATGAGTGCCACGTTCGTCGCCAAACATGTAGGTCCAAAACTATTTTACTTTGAAAGAATAGACGGAAACGTAGCGTTAGTAATCCGTCGATATGGTGTGACATTGGTACATTGACCCAGTTTCAGCGAACATCAGTCTCGGGTTGGTTTGAATTAGCGGCGCGGGGAGCGCGTGGAAGAAGCGGTGCGTGGGTCATACAGTATCTCGTGCCCAGGACGCGCGCTCATACACCGCGCGCTGCACAATGCTGGACACCAAGTTTTTATCAACGCAATGAATCCTGTGAACGTAACAAGAGCGGAGAGAAGTACAGAACATTACATTTTTGCATTGGGCACATACAAACTTCTCGCTTTTACCATCGGGACTATTGGAGTGTTGGGCTTTTGTAACAACCTCGTTGTCATCATACTCTTCTGTAAATTCAAGAGACTAAGGACGCCAATCAATTTGTTAGTGGTCAACATAAGTCTGAGTGATTTGCTGGTTTCTGTCATCGGAATAAACTTTACCTTTGCTTCGTGCGTCAAAGGCGGGTGGATCTGGAGCCGCGCGACATGCATCTGGGACGGCTTCAGCAACAGCTTATTTGGTGAGAGAATGAACATGTTTGTCCATACTAGCGTATAATATGTCACATGGAGCCTATTCATGTTGTCACATAAACTTTTTAGTCAAATGTTAAAAGAGGCACGTATTAAACTGTCCCCTTATTTATTCTTTTCTTTTCTTTTCTCATTATACGAAAATATTATTCTGACAATTCAGAATATAAGCAAACACAGTTTAATATGCGATTTTGTAAAAGGAAGAGATTAGACAAAACATATTAGCATACTGTATAACGCATGAAGGATATGGAACTCATGTCTACAAAATATACAGTATGCCATTATATAGGTAAGAGCTGAACATGATTTTAAAATGGTGACACTTTTTCTATGTGCACGTTTCATTTGTGGGTGGTTAAAATACTGCTTGTCCTTTCCCATGGGGAGCTGCAGTGACGACCTTGAATCCATCCCACTTCAGCACTGTTTTCTCTGACCGTGTGTGTTTCTTTTATGTAAAGTAAGCATCTTGTGCGGGTCATTGCTTTATGAAGAAGAATGTTTTCGTCACCACCAGCTTCCATTTCCCATGTTGCGTTTATTTCCAGCCAGCAAAGTGTGAATGGACATTGTGAATGATTCTCCAGATTACACCCCTGTAGGAATCCCCACTCAGGGAGGATGGCTGTGTGATAATGAGCTCATTAGAGCAAACCCTCAAGATTTTCAGCATTTTCTTCTTTCATCTTATTGTCCTTTAATCAACATTGGTTTCTTTGCAAATGATCTAAAGAACGCGTTTACCTGCCTCATTTGGCACCACTGGTGGTAAGACTGCAACGCTGACTCTGTTGAGATCATAAGTGTGTAAAGTAAGTGTTTGCATCCAGGTCTCTTTATTCAACATATAGGAATGTCTTCTTTCCACTCTGAAATGACACTGAGCAGAAAGGATGTGGTGTCCTGCTACGTTGGCCGACACTAAGGGGGGCAGGACGAACCAGGAAGATAATGGAAATTTAAATTAGAGTGACACTCACTCACTCACCTTGTCATTCACAGTACAGTGCAGCAACTGAACAAGTTATGCGGAACATTAAGCTGTGCTGATTTTTTCCCCCGTACATTTGTAGTCTCTATTGAGGTTTTTGAATGAAGCCTTTTATGAAGTCAACACCTTAAAAATAACCCAATCAAGATGCTCAATATAAATACAGCAATTCATTACATTAAATAAGTTAGTCTTTTTTATTAAATCAACTTTCAGATACTATATACTACAATTTGATAGAGTTGTACCATTTGTCACACTGGTTTTGAAGCAAAGTAGGCTAAAGCTTAACGATAGCTGTTTGCTGATGTCACTTTTTCCCCTTCTGACCAGTGCTGCATATTATCCTGGACCACCTTGTCTTTTATAGTTCATAATATTTCCCCATATAAAAGGACTCATGTAACTGCCATGTGACATTTTACCCCTGTGTCTCAGAGGCATGTGAAAGCGTTTGAATATTATGGATGCACCTTTTAATTTTCCACTTCGCTTAACAACATCCAAGCACATTTGGTCAATGCTGTTAGTGTAATAAATCGAACTGAAACATAAAATGAAATAAATGAACTTTCTCTAATGAGGCAAATCCAATAACAGCATGAAAAAATGACAAGATAGTAAGCAAGCCCATAGGCTTATAGCAACATTATGCTACAAAAGAAGATGGAGTGAGTGGAAATGTTTGGATCACACAAGTCAAAAACAATCCCACCCTGCAACCACTGGAATTTAATTTCTACACATAGTATTATTACAATATTAGTGTAGCCTAATTTCATAGCATATCCACTACCTTGATTATTATTATTCTATTTCCTTAAGTGCCACTATTTCTACTGTTCATATCATTCTACTATATTCACTGCCATAACGATGTTAATTACTACTAATGTAAATTCTGTGGTTGTTAGCATCCCTGGGTCAGTCTGTCTGTCAGTCTGTCTGTCTGTCTGTCTCTTTCTCTCTCTCTCTCTCTCTCTCTCTCTCTCTCTCTCTCTCTCTCTCTCTCTCTCTCTCTCTCTCTCTCTCTCTCTCTCTCTCTCTCTCTCTCTCTCTTCCCCAACCAGTCAAGGTAGATGACCTCCAAAATAAAGCTGGGTCTGTCTGACATTCCTGCCTGTTAAAAGGAAGGTTTATATATATATATATATATATATATATATATATATATATATATATACTGTATATATATATATATATATAGAGAGAGAGAGAGAGAGAGAGAGAGAGAGAGAGAGAGAGAGAGAGAGAGAGAGAGAGAGAATTATATTTCGATATATGGATATTGCAACATGCAGTTGCTCATGGAGGAATTGTTGGGTCTCTGTAAATCATGAATAAATCATAGAGTGTGGTCTTGACCTATATGTAGTGTCTTGAGATAACTTTTGTTATGATTTGGAACTATAAATAAAATTGAATCAAACTATCAGCCACTGTCTAGAAATACTAGGTTTAATTAATAGACATGCAAAGAAAAATATTTGTATACATGTGAAACCCCAAGGTCATACACTTCACCGTGACATGATGTCATATATACATCACACATCTGGAAAGCCTGGCTCCCAGCACCTGGTAAAATGAGCACAATACATCAGGCAGTTGAAATGTAAAAATCAAAGTGTACAAAAATTAATCTCATAGCTGTCCTGTGTACATGGACATGCCATCATCTTTCCATCTTATCATATTTATTACTCAGACGACGCTGGTGTCGGGCACATGCACACGCACATGCACATGCACACGTGGGCCACAGGGGCTGCAGCAATAAACCCTGGCAGCTCTGTCAATGCACATCCGTCCAACTGAAACCTTAGCTGAACGAAGAGGGCATTGGAGTATGTCATTGGATAGATATTTAGGTGATGTTATGGTGTGTGTGTGTGTGTGTGTGTGTGTGTGTGTGTGTGTGTGTGTGTGTGTGTGTATGTGTGTGTGTGTGTGTGTGTGTGTGTGTGTGTGTGTTGCCTTAAGATATGCAGGATCAATTCAGACAGTGTACCTTGACTGTGGCTTGCAGATGTGGCAGAATGAAACGATGCACAAGATAAACACTAGAGCTGTAAATAGTTACTTTGTGTGGAAAAAGCAGGCTGTACTGCAGGTCTTAGAGGTGTGTGTTTGTGTGTGAGTGTGTGTGTGTGTGCGTGTGTTTGTGCATGTGTGTGTGTGTGTGTGTGTGTGTGTGTGTGTTGTTCAGCACCAAGATATTCATAATTCTGTTTATACATAGAATAATGAATCTCATTCAGTCCAAAGAGACGCTGAGTAGCCACTGACCCGGATCATGTAGTGAGCGCTCTGCATTACTCAGCGGGGCTGTCTTTCTCCCTCTGCTGCCAGGCATCGTCTCCATCATGACTCTGGCAGCCCTGGCCTATGAGCGCTACATCCGAGTGGTCCATGCCCAGGTGGTGGACTTCCCCTGGGCGTGGCGGGCCATTGGCCACATTTGGCTGTACTCCCTGGCCTGGACGGGCGCCCCTCTGCTGGGCTGGAACCGCTACACGCTGGAGATCCACCAGCTGGGCTGCTCCCTGGACTGGGCATCTAAGGACCCAAATGATGCCTCCTTCATCCTCTTCTTCCTCCTGGCCTGTTTCTTTGTGCCTGTTGGCATCATGATCTACTGCTACGGGAACATCCTCTACACAGTGCAAATGGTAAGACATGCTGTGCAGTCAGCACATTTAATTCATTATGAATGAGGTAGACTAATAATCAGAATGTATTACATAGAGTTGTAAATGGAGGGCTACTGATCCAAATCTTTTCTCCAAAATTTGGGAAGGAAACATTAAAGATGACTGTAGAAACTACCACTACAAGTTAATACTGAATTCCATCTTCCCCAAGCTGACCTACCAATGTCAATGTTAAAAATGTTATATATTATTATTATTTACTATTACATCTCAAGGTGATACTTGTACATCTCAAACTGATTTTTATTCTCCAACAACTTTCAGCTCTTTAACTACTACTTACAGTGCACACACTTGAACTGAATTTCAACACCTACCTACCTTTACAGGGTACATGTCAACACACATTTATTATTAGGGGTTTAAGAGAGGAAGATTGTTGATATTTGAACTCAACTCCCACAAAAATACACCATCAAACAGATTTTCAATCGCTCTCTCGCTCCCAAGATAGTGTTGTGTGACTTGGTCCGAGCCATTTTGTTTGTTTCCCATTAACAGAGCCAGGGCTGTGTATGAACACCTCACTTTCTTTCAGCACACGTGGACAACCAATGGAGCGTTAGGAGATGCTCACAGAATTTGACAAAAAGCGTATTGGATTAGAATTGCGGAATCCACCTTTCATCTTCAAACAGCGGTTTAACTGCTTTAAGCAATTTGAGTGACACTTCAAAGTCTTCCAGGATTCAGGTTTTCACTTCCAGCAACAAAAAAGAATCATTCCTCAACCTCACACAACTTCCATTGTTCATACACAATTACTCCAACTGCTTTCTGCGCTTTCACTCCGGACAACACTTTATCCGCCATCTTCTTTCAGTTTATACACATAAACTAACACTTTATTTCAGGAGATCCGATGACTTCCAGGTCAATATCACCTGTAAACTGATGTTTCAACTCCTTTCAGCACTTAACTTTACTCAAGACTATTAGAAAGAGGCTAAAGGCTATAAACGATTTGCGCCGGCCGCTCCATTCATTGTCTATGGAGGAGGCAGCAGCGCCTAATGTAACAGCGCACACCGCTCATATTTGCCTCTCTGCTGCTGCGTTCAAAATTCAAATCAGTTGAACTTTGAACTAGTTGCCGCTGACCTTTCAAAAGCGCAACCAATGAGATAGAAGCTTTAGAGAGTGACGTTTACATTTACTAGGCAACCAGAGAGCGGCATCAAGCCGGTTAGAAAGATGGAGGAAAAACTTGTTGTTTGTGTGTCCGAGTGTCCGAGTGTCAAGTTACATCACAATCTCAGAAGAAAACGTAATGCTTGGAGGTTCAAAGCATCACACAAGGTTTGTGAACAGCCAGTTTAAGCTAAAGTTTGTTTTAATACTAACATTGATTTAGTCGTTTACTGGGTCTCTGCGCAAAAAACGTATCATGTGAAGGCCCCTTAAGTCAGGCTGAGTCAGGCTGAGCGGATCTTTGGGAGGATAACACATGGGCAGTAAGATCTGGTCTGCAACTGCCATGAGGTTCAATAGGTGGCGCACTATCATAGAAAGAGAGACAGTAACGGCCAAAGCACACTCAAACGGCACCTGAGCGGAAACCATCACTTTAATTCTAGCACCGTCTGCTTGAATCCTCGAACAGTGCAGTTCCAGGTCCACTGCTCATGCGTCATACCCCCAAAGCGCCGCCATTTTTGTTTGGTGTTCTAACCTCCTTTCGTAGCCTTAACTTTACTTCGCTTATACTGTAATTTACACTTCAACTTTGTTCATTGCTTATAACACTCAAATTGAAAATGTAGATTATTTCAGCACGTCCGTTCTAACAGCCACTTCCACTAAAGCTTAAACTGATTCATCTTTCAACTATAGCAAAAGTTATGACGTTTTTTTGACAGCAAGCACTCATACATTCTCTTCAGAAACTGCCTTTTCTAATTACAGAGATGAAAGAAAGTATTAGACAAATGCAGGATATTAAGATCTTTGGGATATTTTTACTTTCAGCCAAAGCCTGCACAGATACAGACTTCAGACAGATTCTTCTGGGTTTTCTTTTAATGAAAACAGACCCTTTGACCTTCAGTGACCAAGTGCTGCCTTTCACTCATCTTTCCTTACCGGCTCTCTTTTCATAATATGCTACTGAGCCTTCGGGACTGTACAGTTCCTGTGCCTGTATTGGGTGTTTGAATAGGATAGTATGTCAGCAAACGTGTACATAAGAAAAACAATATGCAATTCAAATCAAATGATTCAGATATCGGTCTGCATCACAGTTTGGTACTGTGGTATCTGCCATCTTTTCTTCCTTATGTATTAAAAACCATGTAGGACGTGGGATAGCACCACCGAACCCCTGAACAGCTCAGAGGTCTCAGGGGACTCATTACACATCACAGCGTTTTAGGAGATGCTCTGAAAATCTTCAAGGAGAAGTATTCTCAAACCTACAGAGTTTATTTGGTTTGATACAAAAGCAGTAGACCTGCTCTGGCGAAGCCAGATAATCTCATTGCAGATCATCTGAAAACCTGGAGAGGTGGAACATTAACAGGGAAAAAGATCATAAGAAATGAAGAAGATAAAGAAAACCTTGTGAATAGAAATAGATGCTTGCATTGATTCAGTCAACTGTCTTGAGGGAGTCTAGAAAATGCTTAATCATTTTATCTCTTTATCTGAAGAGTGTAATCTAGTCTACACTGTCAGACACAGAGTCTGTTATTGAGACATTACAATGTTACCATGGTATTGGACATACTGTTGTATAGTGAATGTAGGGGCTATTTCTTTACTTGATTATTTTCATTATTTCATTATTATTGTTTATTTATTTTATTAATGTTATTTTATTTTGTAGACATAAGGGGTACTAAGCACCACACCAAGCACTTGTTGGGCACTAATAAATGTAGTAGGTGGTAGTGTCAGGTAATTCACTGGAAGAGACAGATTTTTTTTTGTTTTTCAGTTTCCCAAGCCTTTATTATGGAGCAGCAAAAGGGCCGCAGGTTGGAGTCAAACCTGCGGCCGCTGCCATGTTTAAACAAAAACGTGAATCCTAATCAAACTGGTGCATCAGTGGCCTTTTGTGCAAGTTTTAAATTTGAAAGAACTCTTTTACAAATAACCACTACTTTGATCACAATAAAAACATTGTATGCCGTCTCTCTGTTTTTACTAAAGCTGTTTTTATCAATGTCACATAGTCTAAATTGGTCTCTAGCACATGCAAAGAGAGAAGAAAGACTTTCTCTGATCTCAATTGTACTTCGACAGTGTGCACATTACAAAGATGGCACTTCTGAGCTCCTGTTTATGATTCCTTATGGTGTGTCCTCCTCACCTCTGTAGTTTGTTTGGTTCCTAGCCACATTGTAAACATTTTTTTGCAATTTTTGTTGTAGAATTTGGCTGCAGTAAAAACTGCAGTACTCCAATAGAGTTAGATAGGATTCACAAAGGCAAGGTAATTTAAGTCAGTTTTTCCCAACCTGAGAGGAATCGCAGGATTAATTGGAGGGCTGGCAAGATAATTAACAGGACAGGAAAGAAGATGAAAAACTTTTATTCATTTCAACCATTTAACTTGTCTTGATTCTCACTTGTCTCGCACACTTATTCACCTGCATATTCACTTTTAGATAGTCCGATTCCAGTTAATCCACACACTTGACTGATCCAAACCGTCTGCCACAAGACCTCTTGTCTAAATGTTATGCCAATGTCCCGCCTCATGGTAGCATCTTACTGTCCTGTTTCTTGTAGCTGCGCTCCATCCAAGACCTCCAGACGGTTCAGATCATCAGAATCTTGCGGTATGAGAAGAAGGTGGCTGTTATGTTTTTCCTGATGATCTCCTGCTTTCTGGTGTGTTGGACGCCCTACGCTGTTGTGTCCATGTTGGAGGCCTTTGGCAAGAAGAGCATCGTCTCTCCTACAGTGGCCATCATCCCCTCATTCTTTGCCAAGTCCAGCACAGCCTACAACCCCCTCATCTACGTGTTCATGAGCAGAAAGGTCGGTTGTCATACAGTTCTGTAAATAATTGATTTGAAAACTGCAAGAAAGAACTTTTTATCTATTCTGTATCGACTTAAAGACCTACAAATAATGGGACATCAGTAAACAGTGTACCTCTACAGCACTACCTTCTTGCTCTGTGTAGCTGGTGAGGACTGCGTGAGTGAAAAGGTTCAACCGTCACTGCTGAGCCAATGTTCTCCTGGCATCTGAAAAACATTGTTTATTTTGCTGGAGAGGTGTGATTCTCTCCAGTGACCACATCTCAACTCAGAATTTAATATGGACTGATCTCAGCTAGTGGTGATGGTCTGTTCTCCTGCTGCTCCAATTTGGTATTTATTTTTATATTTGCAAAATAAACTGGCATTTTTGGGAGCATTTTTACACAAAATAGTGCAGAATTTGATTTCCAAGAAGTATGTGTTTTTAGAGGTTAAATTCTTATTTCTAAATGAGAATAGTATCTGCATCATAGCATGTTTTCCTCTAATTGTCCAAGCCTTAAAGGCCCCATGTTGTAAAAAGTGAGAATTCCAAGTTATTATAAAACAGGTTGAGGTACTATCTAAACTGTGAAAGTATCAAATGTACATAGTCTGTATTCAGAAACTGTGTCTTTAAACGAGCCGTCAGGACTTCTGTGCGGTTGTGATGTCACAACTACGGTATACTATATATAGGTAGAAAGTGCCGCTACAGTGCTGTTACAGTCATTCCCCCGGCTGCAATAACGTTGCAGAGATGCAGAAGACCTGTAAGTAATGACCCGCCCTACTCTCCCTCTGATTGTTCTTGTTGGTTGGGTTGGTTAGTTTCAAGACCTGGAAACATTGACCAATCAGAGCAGACTGGGTTTTTTCAGGAGCTGGCTCTTAAAGAGACAGGCGCTAAAACAGTGTTTCAGACAGAGAGTGAATACAGGTATATTCAGATAGTATGAGAAAAAGAATGTGTTTTTTCCCCAATTAAAGCATTTAAACATATTTTAGTATAAACCCACAATACATGTATAAATGTGAAAATTAGCATAATATGGGACCTTTTATATGCATGTATTGTGTGTGTAGCAAAGAAGTTGTCTCTTACACTAGTCTTGGTTTGCTGGCATCCTTACAGGCTGATATCTTGTGGGCTTGACAGATAAATGAGTGTGGAATTGGCTATTTCATGCCTGTGTTGACTACCATCTTGAAGTTAAATATTGTCTTTTTTCTTCCCTGTGCTTTATCCTCTATCCTCTCACAGTTCCGGCGCTGTTTGCTGCAGCTGCTCTGCTCGCGGCTCTCTTGGCTGCAGCACAGTCTCAAAGAGCGCCCCCTGGCGCCAGTCCAGCGTCCCATCCGACCGATTGTTATGTCCAGGCCATGCACAAGCAGGGATCGACCCAAGAAAAGGGTGACTTTCAGCTCCTCCTCCATCGTCTTCATCATCACCAGCAATGACTTTCAACACCTGGATGTGACCTCCAAGGATAGAGATTCCGAGGTCAATGTCATTCAAGTGAGGCCGTTGTGATCCTCAAGGACTGGAATTCTCAACCCACCACTCAGTATGCCTTAGGAGCTAACATGCAAATCCAAGCCAAAATAATCCTGTCTGACCTCTCTGGACATTTCTGTGTCTACACACAGTTAGAGACTTGGTAAAACTAATTGTAAATATCCAACTGTCAACCCAAGATCTCAGTTAAACCTATGTCCTGATAATGTTTTGTCTAAAGAGGTAGTATGAAAGTGTGACATTGTCATCTACCATCAGCTGTGGTGAAGAACATAATGTTGTAGTAAACAACTAGTAAATTGTTTCCATAGTATATATGTGACTCCTGCAGAAGCGTGTGGAGTTTTTAAGAGGCCAGCGGTGTTGTGGACCTGTGTATGGATCAACATGTATTAGTAGATTTGTTTTGGTTGGTACCCAACTGCAAGTGTGTAAAATGGGAAATAAGTCTTAGCTCATTAGCCATAAACGATAATACACACACTGACATTATGTGTGAATTCAATAAAGAAATCCTATTTTAATCTAGCTTGTGTACCTTATCTCATTTCAATCTCCAGTGTGGCGAGAGCAGTCGCTGTGAAAGGACATTTGGTGGGTTTACTGTATATGTATGAGGAGGACTACAGGAGTGTAATTAGTGAGGGGGAGATGAGGCCGGGACCTTAGTATGCTCCAATGAGACACTTTTCATAACTTCCTGGTGCTGTCAGCTATAAATAGACATGATGAATGGATTGCCATAGCTGATAAAAACCTTATTCAGTGAGGGCGTGTGTGTGACACACGTGACACACGTGACTGGTCTTGGTATTTATACAGTCTAGTTAAACTAATATTTGGACATTATGGAAAATACACTTGTCCGGTTTCCTGTTATTCTTTGAACTAAATATAAAACCAAAGCCAGTCACACATAAGCAGATATGTGTGCCCAACCTATCAAACTAATTCTGTAAAGCAATATTTTGATTATCATCAAGCTCCCCTTGGTTTGATGGAGCTTTATGGTGACTTTCAGCTGATTCTGGTTCACCCTCATCATGTAGGCTTATTTTGGTTAGTCTGACTCATTTTCACCTTTTTGCCATAAAGAAAATTAAACATAGTTCAAGCTCAGTTACTATGGCAATTTAATGTTGTGAGACAAATTAGATGTGCTTTATGGAGCCAAATGAACTGAAAATGAGCAAGAAATTAAATTAATATTTGGGAGACAACTTTTGTCTCTGCTGTCTAAAAAAAGTTGTGAATTTAACAAAATGTCGGAGGAACTTTAAAAAATAATAGCATTTTCTGCATAGAGTTGCTGTTACATGTAAATTGAGGCCAGATTAAAATGCATACAGTAATCACAACCTTTGTGAGTATAGAGCATACTATTCCTATTATCTGTGCATTTATATGAGTTTGTGGTTGTGTGTGTTACAGATGGAAATGAGAAGTATATACACCGTCCATATATTTAGACAGATAAAGATATGTGTGTGTGTGTGTGTGTGTGTGTGTGTGTGTGTGTGTGTGTGTGTGTGTGTGTGTGTGTGTGTGTGTGTGTGTGTGTAGTATGAAGTTTGAGAAGTCTGAATATATAGAATGAAATCTGAATATATTTATAGTCTGAATGTGTCCAGTGAAAGTCTATATATATTAAATTAAGTCTTAATATGAAATGAAAGTTTGAATTTGCCCCTCAGCCATGTTTTTTAGAGGCTTTCTGGGATTTCTTGGGACATTTTTTCCCTTTTCCTTTGGACAGATCGTCCAGGGTGTACACTGCCACTCGTCCAAGTGGTTATCGATTATGGCTGGAAGTTGATATTGTCCCGAAAAGTTCCTTGTTTTTTGTCCACTAGATGACGCTGGGAGGAATGGAGCCATAGGCTCAAAAAAATCTGACAGTAAAGCTGAGGGAACATTTATTTGCAATTAATGTATAAGCATCTATAGGAATTTATACAGCTTGCACCTAGCCCCTGCCTGGGAGTCCACTACTGACATTTTTGTTTCACATTGAACATTTTTGAAAAGGATGATGATGGCATGAAAACAATCACATCTGTTGGGCCCCTTCAACTCAGTTAAACAGTGCTAAAATGTTATTAAATCGTATTATCAATCATTATGACTAGTATAAGTTAGGACAACCATTATTACACTACATTAATTCAGGCAGAGCTTTCACTGTGTTCATCGGGGGATTCAATCAAATTCTAATTAAAACGTAGATCCCCTCAGTTCTAGTGTTTGAAGCTGCAGTGTTTGCACTCGTCTGTCACATCAGAGCCAGTGCTCAGGCGGTCCAGAGGGCCACGAGCCTGTCCCACATTTTCTCAGCCGGAATGATAAGCTTGTGGATATCAGGAGGATTTTTAATTAGCAAGTAGGAGCCTCCCAAAACAGCTCCTGTAGCACTGAGTAGCAGGCCCCGGTTTATCACCTGTAAAAAATACATTTAAAAACAAAATCTTAATTAGCTTGAATTCAGTCAGCTTTATGCACACATTTTTAATCTCTCACACACTCAAACACGGCTTTGCAAATGAATTCCTCTTTGAGAAGCATTAGCCTCAAGGCATGAAGGCCCGTCACAACATGCTTTCATGCTTTTTTTTATTATCAGTCTCAGGTTCTGGGGAACCTTCCCACCCTGACGGAACATTTGCAGCTGGTTACACGATCGACTCGTTGGAGCAGTGTAGGGGTGTGTGCCCGGCGATTCTTTACGTGGAGGACATCAGGATATCTACATATTCGGAACCATGATAACAGGCGTTCTGCTGATTGGATTAGGCACTGTCCTGGTGTATCAAAAAATTCAGAAGTCAGTGACAGCAGTAAAAAGCCCCATGAAACTGACCGACACATTTGATGGTTGGGGTGGAGATGCTAGTGCTCAGACTGTGGCCTGTTAACCGCTATTTGGATACCACCTTGGAAAAAGCTGTGAACACTATTATGGTGATTTTACACCGTAACCTGGGAAACACCTTTGAGCGAGTTGTCAGTGCACAGATGGAGGTTATTGAACACCGAATGGGAAAGATCATGGAGAAGTTGTCAGCTTTGCAGAGGCGTGTGGATCAAATTGGAGACCAGGATAGGCAATCAGATGAAGTCCTGTCTATTGGAATGCGACTGCTCGCCCTAACCATAACAATCTAATCTGCATTTCGGACCCTATCTCGGGAGTTGCCCTGGCCAAGGATGCTGCCGGAACAACTCATGCAGGAGAACCTGCTGTGTGACGCTCTGGACATCCCCCTCCTTTTTCCTTCACGGACACCTGTTGGTTGTTGACTCTGGCTGGGACCCAATCAAGGGCGTCTCCATGGCAACTTTCTGTGTTATCACGTTGACACTCTGCGGACTGAGACACTTACTGGGTAGGTGGTTGAGGCAACCCTACAGGCTAATATCACACACGCATCAATGGACACTATAAATATATGCAAAACAAAGCATATACATTTTTTTCCTTGTATGGTGAAGTAATGACCCGCCCTACTCTCCCTCTGATTGTACTTGTTGGTTGGGTTGGTTAGTTTCAACATTGCCTCCAGTACTTAGGCACAGTGGTGTTTTGAGCTAAATGCTGACATCAACAACACTGAAAATGCTAACATGCTGATGTTAAGCAGGTATAATGTTTATTTAGCATCCCTATAAGGTTTATAATATCATCTTGCTCTCTCTGACTGCAGCAGACCTTTATTTGTCCATGTAAGTATCACACTACATATTTTGTTCCACTACTGTATAGGCTGTTTCATACAGCAGTTTCCTTCTCCCACAGAGGTCATTTTGCCCTTTGCCTAGACATCAAAAACAGGTTTAAACAATTGACAGAGAAGGAAGTGAAATCCCTGCTCTCCTTCTGAAAGTGGACCATTAGCGAAGAAGCCATCAGCACAGGTCACATCAGACAGTTCTGCACGGTGCCAAGGACTAACTGACCCATTACTGCCCAACAGGCATAGCTATGTGTTTGTTGTAAAATAAATATTTCTAAAAAAAGGGAGTTTTTACTCATGACCACCGTGAGCCACATCTTAGGATATAAACCGTTTGAAGAACATAAATATTATTTACATATTTAGCTTTCATTTCCTGTATATTGTTAGCTTCAGGAATTGCACATTTGCAAAGCAATGTTTCTGTAGTTGTGTAGCTAACATCATAGATGCAGCGGTAATTAAGTCAGATTTCTGCAGAGCTACATAGTTTTTGACCAGGTTAAATATGAATTTTTTGTGCTGTTATTTTCACTTCATGAGGACAGCCCAACTGTTGATATTGAGACAATAGAAGTGCAACTTCAAAAGAGTCTGGAATTACAATACTAAAATATTATAGGTATAGAACATCCTCCAAAAAGAAAATTGTATGCATGGAGGATGAAATGAAAGAGTCTAATTAGAAGACATTCTCTCTCTCTTACTTTGTCTTGCCAATGCCAGCGGGCCACGGCTTCGTGGTACCTTGTCCTGGTGAAAGTGACCTGGAGACAGTGAAGGGCAGCATATCATATAGAGTTTGTGGTGACAGCGATCATTGCGTTTATAAGGACACTTACCATTGTGTAAAGGGGAGTTATTGTGTTTGGCATGAGGAAGTAGAGAATGTTATCAAGATGTTTCCTGAAAAGGAACCATTTGGAGTTGACATGGGCTCGCATCTACAAAATAAAACAAATACATGTGTTAGTGAAGTGTACCATCTATCCTCCATCCAATTGTGATCGTACAGCCACATCAGAATCTCCTGAAGGTTTCTACTCTGCACTAATGAGGGACTAAGTTAAAACAAAGAGCTGCATTTTTAGATCTGTAAGGATAACAATAGTGCTGAGACCAATTAGTGTCTTTTTGAGAGCATTGATTTTAATGGTCAGTTGGTTGGATGGAGCTGTCCTCTTGTCAGATGTGATGGAGAGCGCAAACATCTACAGATATTTGGAACTGAAAATCAGAACCCAAGCTGATTTTCTTCTGATTCTGAATGGCCTTTCCATTCATCTTACATACAAATACTATAGATGATATGATCAAAGCGACATCAATCTAATAACTAGTGTTAAATCAGCTGACTGGCAGTGGCCGACGCTGTTAAAATGAAAGGGAAATATTTAACACTTGAGCCGGATGTTGTGACTAATCTGCATTGTTAAAGACGGATAGTCATTACTCAAGCCATCACCAGTGGTATAATGTAACTACAGTAAGTACATCTACTCTTGTACTGTACTTCTGTGAAGTTTTGGGGTACTTGTGTAATTCAATTCTAATTTATACTTCTATTTTACGAGATTCAAAGGGAAATAAAATTAATAAAAATAACACCACTACACTTATATTGATTTCACAGATGCGTATATACACTTACAACTAATTAATGTTGTTTTGACTGGTGACACCACTAATATAACATACCTGGCTTAAACCTGCATTTGACTAAAGCAAAGGGCAGACACTCAGCTGCTTTAATCTACATTGCATGCGCAGGATAAACTACAATGGCTGCCCCAACGTGGCTTGCTATGATACAGTATGATATCCAATATGATGTATTGTTAAAGCTTAAAGCCATAATCCGTGAGATTTGAGATACGTTGTTTCTAGCCGCCTCTTTGGCGGTAAAATCTAATTGTAGGTGAGTCTGTTCTTTCAGAGCCCTCCATCTTGTCAAGGTCATGGTCACTATCCTTTTTTGTTGCTCTTTTGTAAACTTTATTGAAACATATTCACCTCTCTACTTCCGGTCTGTCCCCTATATGTTACCCTCTTAAGTCTATACACACACACACATTTTCCTATTACACTTTGCCCTCACTACAAGTCTGACTCAGAAGTTGGAAGTTCCCGATTTCGATTACAATGAAACGCAGCATAATAATTGTTTTAACTCACTCTTTGAAAGATAGTAACTTGAAAGACAATTAAATAGATGAAAATCTTACAGTTTAAATCTTTAAACTACCCAGCGGAATATAAAATTGTTAAAATTAGCTCCAACTTGATTACATTACTTTAAAATGCGTATCTTCATGCAACGTTCGTGTGATTAAAGGTACATATTAGAAATGTAATATTCTGACTATTGTAGAGGTAGTGACATGACAGCGGTGGAAGAAGTATTGACATTTCTTACTTAAGGCAAAGTAGCCAAAAGTACCACAGTGTAAAAATACTTGATTACAAGTTAAGTCTTGCATTTAAAGTTTTACTTTAAGTGTCTATTGAAGTGATGAACCCACAGAGAATTATCACCAACTCACCTCTACAGCACTTCATAGCTTCTCCTAGCTTTTTGTTTCGGTTAAGCGGCCTGCAATTTTACCATTTTGACTAAATTATACTCATTAAATAAATAAGCATTACTTCAACGTAGTTGTACATGGCCAGGTCTGCAATTGCGTGGTCATCTGGAACTCGCACTCTGGTATACTCTTGCAGTACAGCACCTGATTGGATACACAAAGGAAAACAGCCACACTTTCCTATGAATTGTCAGGTCATTCTCTCCTTTTCTCTAATCTTTGTTCGTTTCAAAAGTACTTACTGAAATCCTCATTGAACTGAGCCATTATTTCTTCAAAGACAATGCAGTCTTCAAAGCCCTGTAAAGCATGGATGGGTGAATGAGTCCCCATTTAATAATTTTCTGCCTTTTCTTCTCTTCCATTTAGTTACTTACAGCATTCATCCCCTGCCCATAGAACGGCACCACTGCGTGGGCTGCATCTCCCATAAGGACACATTTGTCTCCAATGTGATATGGGGAGCACTTGACAGACACCATGGCCTGTGCAGGCAATCGGAAATAATCCTTCTTTAGTACATCACTGCGGGGCAGAAACAGAAATAAAATAATTACAAACTAATCCTGAGCTAATAATTATGACATTTTACCAACAGCACACTCTGAAGATCTATCTAAAGAAGCTAAAACCACCATGCTGTCTGGCAAGGGGGAGAAGCATGCGTTAAGTCGTGTATGCCTGAGCACTACGAATAAAGTCAACCCAAAGAGGAAGGGAGTCAGTGAAAGCCTTGAATATTTCTACATGCCTTCCCTATCTCTCCCTCAACCACAACATACTGTTCAATTAAAACAAACCCATGTAACTTCACACTTCACTGATCATGGCCGTGGATGTTGCTGAGTCGACAGGATGATGAGAAATGTGAAAAAGTGAAAAAGTGTTTTTTAAGAATGGATTGGCAAGGTTGGGTGGCAAGATAATGACACAGGGAGAAAAAAGGGACACAGATGACAGACAGTGGAGGTGGGGGGGTCACTTACACTCCTATTAGTGGTATGGTGTCAGGGAAGTATTTCTGGAAAAACTCAATAACTTCATCTCCTGTGGTGATCTTCTCAAACTCTTCAAAGGGCATGAAGAGGGTACAAGTAAATGTCTTGTCCTAAATTGGAAAACAAACAGTGCACAGTGATGTTTGCGCTTACATCCACAGAAATTTAATTAAATTGAGTCAACTTAAGTCACCATAAAGAAAGAGCTGTTGGACTGTCAATCAGTCCAGTCTCTACAAATCAAGCTGACTACTTGTGTTCTGTTTCTAAACATGTTAAAAACAGGAGTTTGGATGCAGAAGATCTGAAATTGTTTAAAGGTCCTATATTCTTCTAGTCTTTTCTGATTATAAAGAAAGTTGAGGTGCTATATAAATACTGTGAAAGTATCAAAACGCTCAATCCACGGAGAAATGCTCACAGCCCGAAACTGTGACTTTAAACTAGATGTCAGGTCTTCTGTACAGTTGTGATGTCATAAGTATGCAGAAAGGGCCATTGCAATCATGTCCTGGCTGCAATGAGGGTGCAGAGACATCGAGAGTGCAGATGTGGAAGACCCGAAAATGCTGTCCAATCAGAGGAGACTGGGCTTTTTCGGGAGGGTTAGGGTGAATATAAGTATTTTCAGATGGACATTATGAGAAAAATAATGTGTTTTTTTAACATTAAAGCATGTAAACATATTCTTGTAGAAACCCAAAATACAAGTATGAAGTTGAAAATAAACATAATATGGGACCTTTAAAAGCACCTTTAACACAGTTGTGCAGCTTTGTGTCAAATTATTGATTTCTTTAGTAAGTAGCCATGTAATAAGCAGGCTAATGTAGAGCATATATATATATATATATATATATACACAGCCAAACTCCAGTACAAGTGATGGATGAAAGTGCACTGAGGTCGTGGGCGTACCATTATCTGCCCATCTTAGCAGGTGCTATCTATCAACATCACAACGTCCTCCTTGAGGACCTTTTAGCACTGTCGTTGTTACCATGGTATCCATAGGAGCAAAGATGTGCTAGGATTTTTATTTGTCATCCTTAATGTGTTCCTGGGAACTAGGGCAGCAAGTGACGTGTGAATGCCCTCCAACGTAAGCTCCTTGAACTTTGTCTCACTGAGGAGAGCAAAAACTGTTGTGCCGAGTCAGCCATGCAGTAAAAAATCATTGTGGGATTAACAAGGACAGGAAAGACAGAGATAAGTCTGAGGAGAACACAACTCTGCGTAAAAAGCCATTTCTAAAGAGTAAGCCTCTACTGACTATGAAGCTTGAAGATGAGGCTAATTAACACTAATTAACTATGAGGACAACCCAGAGGTCAATCATGACCTAACATTTTCTGAAGTGATTTTGCGTTGTCAGAGCTAATGGTTTAAGAATCAGTGCAGACTTAACAAACAGGAGAAAATAAAATACAATTCACACTCACCAAGTTGGGCAGGGCAATCATCATGAATGTGTTTCGAGGCCAGATGTGCAGATAATTAGGCTTCATGGCAAACTAGAGAGGATGATGATGAAAGTGGGACAAAGAAAAAGAAATAAACAAGAAGACATGTACAGTTGTGGGTCTAACACTATCTCAGCCCTTTCAATAAAAGCAGGGTACTGTACAGACGACTGACCTCTCCGTCAATGGGTGGCATGGTGAGCTCCATGTAGCCGTGGGGGATGTAGGTCTGGCTGAAGTTGAAGCGGCTGCGACGAAGGAATTGCTTGCGGATGGCAGAGAAAGCTCCATCACAGCCTACAATCAGGTCTGCCTTGATCTGCTCATTGGACCCATCTGACCTGAGAAACACAGCAGTAACATGACAAATTCACCTCGATGTACAATAGCTGACATTAAAGTCATAATCTGTGAGATTTGAGATCCCTTGTTTCTAGCGGCCTCTTTGGCTGTAAGATGCAATTGTAGGGGAGCCTGTTCCTTCAGAGCCCTCCAACCAATATGTGTGTTGACTTTTTTTTTTCTCGTAAACTTTATCAACACACATTCACCTCTCTTCTTCCGGCTCAACACCTATATGTTCCCCTCTTAAATCTGTACACACACACATGTTCCTATTACACTTACTATAAGCCTGACTCAAGATTTTCAAAACCAAACCAAATGCACTGGAGTTCAGTTCAAATGTTATCATGCTACTGCAGAGGTTTGGTGCTATTTTGAGCAGTATTAGTGGTTAAAAAGTGTTCTGCCCTGAGCTACTTAGTGTTAGCCATGTCTGTCTGCTAGCGACTCTCCAGGATTTCTCTGTTAATAGGTGATCAACGAAAGAAACTGCCTCGATGGCTTATTTGATGTATATTCATTCCAAAAAAGACCATGGGATGCCTTTACATTGGAATTACAGTTTAATACTGTATATCAGCTAAATAACTTTACTCGATTCTAACTTTATTGAAGAGGGTCCTTAACATACCGGAAATAAAACAATACCGGAAAGCAGTTGACATGTTAAAAATGAGACCTTCATGGTGTCCTAGAAGCAATGTTCCAATGCCTACGGACCTGCCACTCAGGCTGAACCATTCCTCTGGTTTAGCCTGAGAAAATGTGGTAAGTGTGGGGCTTCCGGATTGATTCAGACACATGGCTGTATGTTTGAGCTTTTCATCATGCACAAGTTCTTTTCCTCTGCAGGAGTTCACTTAAAGCCGCACTATGTCCTTTTTTTACCTTAAAGTAACAGATTCTAAATCACTTTGATGATACACCAAGTTGTACCAGGAGCATTAAGTCGCACACCACCTCTGACTTGGATGAAACAACCAAATCATATTTTCTGGAGAAGATGCTTTCTGATTTTCCCTCTCGTGTCCTCTGGCTGCTCTGCCTTGACTTCCGATGCCAAGAAGACGTTGACGGAGGAAGCCAAGAGGATGATCAAGCAAGAGGCCGCGGGACAAGAGTAAATGTCAGACTGATTTTTAGAGAGCTTCACAAAGTAAATAGAAAAAATACAGTAGATGAGTCATGTAAAAAGAGTTGAGCTGTGTGTGCGGCTTCTGTCATCCATGTAGCAGCTTCTATTAGATTTAATGGTGCAATGGGTGCACCCTGTGTATTCTGGCTGTTGGAATCGTAATATTCTACGATCTCATTCACATGTTATTAGCTTTACAGCAATAAGGCATAGATCCTTATACGATTGTAGACCAGACTATAAGAAGACACCTGGTCATGTTTTTCTATTTCATACTGATGGCTAGCTCTGAACATTTCCTGGCAAGTATGGAAGAAAATGGGCTTCACATTGCACATCGGGCCGTACTCGGTGCACATAATTATACAAGCTGGAGAGAGCAAATATGAGCTGTCACAGGTCAAGAGTTGAGGAAGGGGGTGCCAGGATTCAAAGCACACTCGCAGCTTTTATGTATAACGTGGTTTCATTGCAAGTGCAATGCATTCAAGTGTTTGTTCACTGTGGCATAACTGCACAGTAAGTCATTCTTATCTACGTTTTATGTGATTACATGTCGGACCTGCAGACATAAAAAATAAAACAACTAAATAGAACTTACGACATTTGTACATAGTTAAGGCTGAATTCAATTTTTTAAACTTTGTGATCAAATCAAACAGTTTTATGCTCCTGCATACTGTGTTGGTAATTCATTGCCTGGGTGTGCTAATTCCCACAACTAAATAGACCTGAAGGTGTTTCAGTGTTAATTGGGTTGTAAATTGTGTGTCACATTTAACTCAAGGACGACCAGTTAAAAAGCTACTTAAAAAGTCACTGCTTCAAAGACAACATGCTTATCACCATCCCAGACCTACAGGCAGTTACAAGGCCACGAGTTAACATGTGACACAGAGGGGACATGAAGCCGAAGTTAAAACAAATAATCCAAATGAGCGTGTGTGTGTGTGTGTGTGTGTGTGTGTGTGTGTGTGTGTGCGTGTGTGTGTGTGTGCATGCATGCGTGCTGTGAATACAGGGGTGCACATGTATAAAATTGGTAACTATTTACCTGGCAAAGGTCATTAGCCCTGTTTCAGCACTCCAATCCTGCAGTTTGTGATCAAAGTTCAGCTTTGTGTTTGGATATGTCTCTGCCTCTGTGGGAGTAACATGATACAAACTGAGCTTATATCACAGTTGCAAGCATGACATAACACCTGCAGGTTTATATGACAGACTATCTAAAATGCAAAGGAAGTCTGCACAGCTCTAATAAAACACAGTAAGGACAGGCTGTCAGCAAACACTTAAATCAATCCCCTGCTGAAGGGGAATGACCTCATGCAGATTAGCATGAATGTCATGAATAACAACTCAGCAGTGAGTGTAACTGGCTTTGTGAAAAAAAAAAATCTTTAGGGTTTCAAACTTTGCAAAATCTCTTGATCTCAATGTTCTCAAATGTGGCACTGATAAGAGTGACACTTCATAATCAGCCCCTTTTTCAACACGCATAAAAAATGTATCCATGCTGCACATTATCTCCAAGCGTGCACTGAGGCATGACATTGCATATTAGGCAAAACTCATGTGGCCTGAAAAGAACATTGTACGTATAGAGTTTAAAGAAACTGTAAAACACATATATGGTCGATAAGGCACAGCTCGCTAGCAAACTAAACCATTTAGGACAATTGGTGGCAGGAAAAGTTTGTTTTTTAACTTTGAGCACTGTGCACAGCTCATAAATTAAGGATGTATTGTGGGCACATACTTTAAACTTGGTTAAGATTTTAATAGAATTCAAGAATATATATTATCATACTGTCCAATATGCTATTTGTAAAAGTGGATCAGTGAGCCTTTAATGTCATAGGATACTATTGTATGTAACTTCTGGAAAAATAAAAAACACATTCTTCTTCTTACAAATAAAAAGTTTAATTCATTGCAATAAACGGTTTGGTTGCTCAGCTCAATACACTACTACATCCTAACTTGGTCTTTTATGACTAGTAGTCAGCTAAACTTAGTTAATATTATACAAATTCACGGTATACTGTATGTTGCAATTTACTGACAGTCTGTGTCCCGAACTCTACCTGAGGGCGCACTTACACTGTCCGGGCCTCGCACGAATGCTTCTTGCGTGTATACGTCATCACGCCGTAACACGTCACCCGCATTGACTGCTGTCATCGCGATGCGTTGCTTTGTATACAAATCTTTCCATAGACCTCGGAGTTTTTGTGCGTCTTGTCGACTGTTTTTGAATATTTTCATCGACCAAATCTGGAGTAAACACTCTACCTCCGCATCACACCGCCGCCATTGTTTTAAATGTCCACGCATGGTCCGTCTTTTTTATTTTTATTTTTATTTTTTTCCTATGTCCATAAATGTCGTCAGAGCCCGTGCTCGACACGTGGGCATGCTCGTGCTCGTACATGTGCAGACGTGCTTTACAAAAGCCCACCTCTCCCAAATGTCCGTGGCCGGCAAGCTGGCCGCAGCTAGGCACGGTGCGGTTGTACTCACACTGGTCAAACGAACTAGGCTTTACCCGTAAAAACTGTTTGGGCACGGTACAGATGGACAGTGTGAGTGCGACCTCATTCATTCACTCACGACACCCCAGAGCTGGGCCCAACTCATTGTTTTGCAAATCACAAGTAAGTCTAAAGTCTTTGCACTCTAGTCGAGTCCCAAGTCAAGACAAGCAAGTACCAATTCCTAAACTTTGAGATTTGAGTCCTAAAGAAGTCATAATGCTCTCTTCACCATATGTAATGTAATATTAACATTTAAACAGTTTGCATACTGAACTTGTTTTTGCACTACATAGTTTTTCTAAGTGAATGAAATTGTCATTGGTATCCTTTTTTCTTCCAACTGCCGCTCAGTTACGTAACGTCAGTGCTTCACCAGCACAGGGGGAAACATGTGCAAAGAGAGACAGATTCAGTGCATCTTACAATGTTTCTGCATTCTAACAGCACTGTAATAAATGTATTATATCAACCTCCATCACAAATCCTCTTCAAAATCAGTTTAATCAATTGTAAAACACTGTGAAAGAGCAAATTTCAAGTTATTAAGTTCCCTGTCACAAAGGGCTGTTTGACGGCTAGGTAAAGTGGTGAAATATTCTAAATATAGCATAGACTTAAACTGATATCGATTTTGTTAAGTGGGCCCTTTTTAGGTGTAAAACACATTTATCTGCTGCCCCCATTCACAGCAGTCTGTGTAAGTACTCCTGCTTCTCCAAATGAGAGCATGCCGAGCATGATCTTCTTTAGGTAATACATTGATTATGGATAGGTATCTCATACAACCCCACTTCAAAAATTCTAAACAATCCCTTTAAATTGCCATTAGATTAATGTAATGGGTTGCATGTATGAAAGGTATGAAAGGGGCTTTTTGAAATTTGAGTCTTTATGATTCAAGTTTTACGGTATTTTGTGTAGAAAAGTTGCTTCATTTGAATGTTAAATTTTCCTTTCAATTTGTCTATTATTTGGTTATTTCAGCAGACATCCTACTGCGTTCAGTCTTAATGCTCCAAGGCTACTTTGGCTGAATAACAGCAAGACACCATGTTCATGTTTTTACCTGTTAACAGCTCTTTGTTCAGATTGGCTCGGTCTACTGACAGGATGAACTGAAAGGAAAATAATCTGTATTAAAGTGCAATTTTACAGTACTACAGCTTCAGAAACAGAAGTGTGACACTGTCCATTTAAAATTGGAGCAAAAAGCCTTACACTCTGTCTCCCTAGTCAGTCCCAGTGAGATTAAAAAAAAATCTGGCAGCACAAGAATATCTAGGGTGACTGACTTTAGGGCTAATGTGTCTGAACAAGTTGTCACTTGTACTTTTCGTTATTTGATAAATTCTTGAGTCAGATAGCTGAATATTCTTTTCAGTAATTTGAAGGAAATATTAAAGATAATATCTACACTGGGGATCAAAATTAGAGAACAAATTATTATTACTTGATACTTAATACTGTTATTTTTTACTGTTCAGAATTTGATAGAATATCCGCTGTGGCTATACCACTGCTGTACTGTTCTAATATTTCAGAATAAATCCAGTATTAATACATTGTTCTCTTATTTTGTTCTCCAGTGTATATACCACACACGTTAATGAAGTCCTTTAGCAGAAAGTCAAGGTGACAAGATAATAATACTGCATGCAATAAACAATCCAATCCATTAAGATATGTTAGGTCATTACAGTGTTACACAGTGAATTGAGACATGTTGTAGCTTGTTGAAAGACATCTATCTACCTAAAAAAATGACTGTTACACTTCAGTCAGTGTATTTATCCTTGCTCTTTCTGTGTTTTACATGATAAAATAGTTAGTTTATTATTTGTCACCTTAGGGAAATTCTTTTTCACAGTACATGGTTTTCTGCAGACAGGCATTTGTAATGTGTATATGTTCACATTGTAACAATGGCACCTTTACCTGGCCTTTCTTGCCATAAGGGATTGGGGACTGTTTCCCACTCAGGGAATGGATCATTCTTGCATGCATGGGGATTCCCCGGGAGACAATCTGTGGAAAAAAATATTAATAAAAGGGGGTCAGATTTTTAAAATGATATACTTTACATTGACAAATCCGTAATTTCAGTTTTAATTATGATCTAAGTGGAAATGGTAGCTTGCCATGAACCTGGTCACCCAGTATCTGCCCTTGAAACTCTATGTGAAATTGTACATTTGTGCCTAATGTGCTCAGTGCAGCAAATTTGGACACACAACAAAAATTGCTGAGATGCCAGAATAAAACATCTTGGGTGGACTGCAACCAAAGAGAGAAGGGTGGACAGATTCCCAAGGGCCGCCCACATATCTAGTATTTCATTATTAGAAATATATATAAAGGGTTAAAAAAGCTAAAAACTATATATATATATATAAAGGGTTTCCTCCAGCTTACCCCAATTTAGGCTTATAATGTGTGGTTTAAGAGAAATTATAAGGTAACACGGGCAGGAATAATGGATGACCTGCACAAGTATATGCTACCTGTTTGTTTCTTCCCACATTCACCATGACCCTGCAACCCTGATAGAAACTGTATCCACTTTATTAGTAAAACAGTGAATTTAATCAGCATACCTTCTCCTCCATCCCAACATGCTTCAATGCTTGCCGGCCTCTATGAGACAAAGCCAGGTTGATGCTTCTTCCCTTCACAACTTTAGCTTGTCGGATATCTGACCAACATCGGACACAAAAAGTTAATCTTACCTTTGTGAAAGTTTGGTTTTCAGTTGTAAAAGCAATGTGTTTTTTTATCCTCCCTGTTCAGGATTACTGTCATTTTAATGTGTGGGTCTATTCCTCAGAGAGGGGAGTTATGTGAGAATGTTAAGTTAGAAAAGAGAGATTTGAATACTACCTTCCCGAGTCTCAAAGACCTCTACATCAAAGCCTCTTTTGGCAAAGAAGCAGGCATTCAGTGCCCCAACCTGAAGGGTGAAAGGAAATAAGGACAGTTTATCGAACATCTTGGAAAAACCCTCTGTGATTTACATTGTAATACCTACATAATTATCTCTGAACTAAACAATATCAACACTATAGGTTACAAGCATGCCTAAACACTCTTGTAAACTTTTTTCATTTCCCCCCACACAAATACACATCTGCCTGCATCAAAAAGGAGCTCACTGGCCCTTTAAAAGAAGACAGTCGCCTTGGTAAAAGTCAAAAGATCAAAAGACAAGAGGCACAATGAATATACAATTCACTTTCATTTTCTTTTCTTACCAAACCACCTCCCACCACAACCACTCTTCTCTTGGTTGATCTGCCGGTTGAGTCCTCCATCCTGCTGAAGTTCCTCTGATGGTCTGACTCCCTCCCCGGCCAGTTCAGTGTGATTTACAGAAGTAAGTTAGTGGGTAATGATTTAAAAGAGGAGGAGCAGAGTAAGTCCCATGCATGTCACTCTCGAAATCAGTTCCCCTTTCAAAGCAAACAGAAACGACAGATAACTGAGGAATCTCTGAACAGCGAGTTATAACTCGCTCAGATGCCCTGTTGAAACACGTTAACCAGACACACAACTTTTTGTTCTTTAGCTTACTTGATTTTGTGGAACAAAATTACGTCACGCTTGTCTGTAGCCAGTGCTATAGGTTTTCAAAAGATCCCAAAGTGATTGACCTACCTGTGTCTAGTCATTAGGCCTAACAGTAAAAAGAAAGACAAGATCATAACAGCCGTACTGTAAAATAGTGATATAAGGCGTTACTGTAGGTCTGAAATGTCATTGAACAAGTAAAGAAAGCTGTCACCATCTAGTGGCTGCGTGGGGACAGTCATTTTAGGGTCTACAACCACAACTGATCATTTCTTATTAATATGGTCCTTCTTATGGGTAAATATCATATTCACTGAGCCAATGGATCTCATTTCATTTATGAATGATTTCAAATGATTTTTTCAGCACTTAGAAAATGTACTCCAGTAAAATTGCAAGGTGAGGTGGAAACAATATGCGCTTTATTCTTTAGGTTTTTTTTTCTCCTCTTTGTAGTTTTTGGTTCTGGTCCTATGCCAATGATCATGATATTTATATTTATATACATATTTCTTGTTTTATAGCTCTACGTGTGTTTGTATTTTAAATACAGCATAAATAACCTACATTTTTAAAAGGGAATGTTATTTATCTTATTAAACAAATATTTAACAGTCTTGATTTTCATTTTACACGTATAATTGTGGTTGCATATTCATAGTCATTTCCTTTAATGTCCAAAGTAAATCAATTTAATTTTTATGTATTAGTCCTCATGCTAGTGGGCCAAAGAAAGCAAAGTCCATCTATTTCCCTCAAAAAGAAAATGTTTTCATCATTCGCTCAGTTCTTCTTCCTTCTCTTCTTCTTCGTTTTTTTTTAAATAAAATGTTGTGTCTATGCAATGGAACAACTGTTTTCTCTGTGTACTCCACATCATTCACAACCATATTCATACTGTTTCCTGTATCCAGTACAGAAATCTACAAGACTTACCGTGGCTACCTTTACTAGTAAATGTAAACAATCAATGTACAAACAACAGGACAGTACAATACCATGACCTTAGATTATTTTGCCTCAGTTGCATTCATTCTCTGATTGGTGTAACAGCTGGTCCTGTAGGACAAAGCTCGATAACCGATCTGATGCCATAGTCTGATACGCTTAACGTAAAAGGAAATCCACACGCAGGCTGACTAATCGATTTTAGAACAAATGACACAACATTATTTCAGAAATATTCGAGACATTTTGCCGCGTGTCAGTCACGTTAACTTTGACTGTCTCATTTATAGACATTATCGTTATCACATGTATCAGTCGCTGAATTCATCGCATGATTGACAGCATGTCATGTTGAATCGCGTTCTGGTCTGTGTTCGACCACTTTAGTCTTTTTAAATATGGCGCAGTAAAACCCAAGGTTTGTTTTTCACGGGCGCAAAGTAACTGTTATGTTTAAGTGCATTAACCGAACGGCCCAGTGTACCAGGTACCTATATTCAGCAGGCAACGGTTTCTGTCGTAACCAGGGTTTTAGGTAAGTGTCTTCAGGCAAATGTCGTAACTTTTTGTTAAAATGTATAGTTATTTTCACAGCACACGGTAGGCTAACTTAGCTGGCTAATGTTAGCGAACTGAAGCCGGTTTGTTGCCCTGAGTTAAGTCCCCGAGCTACTGAAACTGTTAGCTTTGTTGCTACTTAGGGTGGCTACGACGGTTTGTGTTCGTTGTTTCTGTATCATTTATCTATTAATACATTTTATAACAGCAGCGAATTAAAGGAAACTACATTAGAAGATAAATGAACACGGCAGCCACTTTAATGTTCGCTCATTCTTCTGGAGCTTATTGTGCCAATGTAGCAAAGCTAACGCTAGTTTCTCTTCGGTGAGGTGGATTATTATATGTCCTCAAGCGAGCAACGTAAGCTCATTTCTGCTATGTCTACGTGCAGCACGTGTGTTCGTGTTGTCTGTCAATCACACAACAGTCAATTGTGAATTATAAGTATGTTTACAAATTATTATTTTAGGAATGCGTTTCACTTTCGTCTAGCCGATTGTGCTGTGTCACATAAAAGCAGTGACGTTACTGTTGTAGCAATACAAGCTCTTTGTACAAGTTTCAAACCGAGTTGTTGGGTATTTCAGAGCTTTTCATGACTAAAATAGTGAAATGATTTAATGCCATATTCCTATCAAGGTTTTTTACATCATCAAACTTTCGCCGTCAGCAGCCACTTTCAGAGTAATAGCACCAGGTGCATTAATGTATTGTAGAGTCTAAGTGAATGCACAGCTGACCGAAATATGGCAATTTTTAAACCCTTCAAGGTCACCTCAGTGATGGTTGTTTTGGCTGAAATGTATATACAGTAGCCATAGTATTTGTCAGTCTTGTCTTACACAAACTGTCCCTTGGGATTTTTGTCCCCATGCACTCTGTGTCTTACTATAAAGAGCTAATGAAGTCAGCCTCAGTACTAAAATCTCCCCAGGGCACCATGTTAGTTTAAATCAGCATATGAACAGAGTCCTCCTTGGCTAACTGCACTTAACTTTGACTGTACATTTGATCCCCTTCACTGCAGGCTGGTGTCATCCTTGCCACTCAGAATGACTGACCCGGCTGTGAACAGGGTGGTTAGTGACATAATTCGCTCTCCTGAGGACAAACGGGTTTACAGGGGTTTGGAGTTTACCAATGGCCTGAAGGCCATGCTCATCAGTGACCCAACAACAGACAAATCCTCAGCTGCTTTGGATGTCCAAATAGGTAAAAGTCTTTCATCACTATTGTCTTGACAGTTAGTCTTGTATTTTCAATATGACTTTCCTCCTTACTGGAACCCTTTTGGAAAGCATGGAGAAAATATATTTAACAATTTATTTGCCCATTATTGAAACGCATGTGGAAAAAACTAAGGACTGCCACAGTTACATATACAGAGTAATCCCAATGTGGGCTATACTCTTGTCCTGCTTAGCATACACATTTTTATCTTTAATACAATATTGCTTTATGTCCACCTAGTGTCCTATTTACAGAGACAACTGCCCAGGAAAAAAAAAAGTGAAAATGTTGTGACTTCTGCCTATGTCCTCTCTGACTAAGCAGTTGTAGGTTGCATTTTATTGCAAATAAGGAAATGCCGAAATTATTAGCACTCAACACTACAAAGGTTTCCGTGTACAATGACATTTTACCCATGAACCATAAACTCGGACTCAAAAAGAAGCAGAGAAAGCGATGTAGTGTTCCACAGTTGCAACCTTATCACATTATAGAGTAGGCAATGGAATAGGCATATTATTAAGAAACTGTTACTATGTGTTAATAAAAAAAATTTCTTGAATAACAAGTTAACATAGTTCTGCAAATATAAATGTTGCCATTGTTGTGCCATTACATGTCTAGGATTATTTCCACTCTTTGCTTTCTTCTCCAGTCTGGCCAACCAGTGTGGTAGAGACTCAATAGTCAAGATATTATGTGATCTTGAATTGATCAGCTGATTTTCTGTGGTCATTGTTCTTTTCACAGGTTCATTATCAGACCCAGGGAACATCTCGGGCCTGGCACACTTCTGTGAGCATATGCTGTTCCTGGGGACAAAGAAGTACCCCAAGGAGAATGAGTACAGCCAATTTCTCAGTGAGCATGCAGGCAGCTCCAATGCCTTTACCAGTGGAGAGCATACCAACTATTACTTTGATGTGTCCCATGAGCACTTGGAAGGAGCACTAGATAGGTACTTTTATGTTCATTTAATGGTATTAATTGTACCATGTACCAAAAGTAATTTGTCTCATATCTCATTTACACCTTAGGCGTGTCCTGTTTTAAGGTCTTTTTTTTTTTCTGGAGTGCTCAGCTGTATTATTTTGTGTTGACTTGGCAGCCTCATATGATTTTAGTCATAACTGGCAAACCTGATAACTAGTAGACAGCCAGTCAATTTCAAATGAATTCAGCTAGTCTCAATATTTTTTCCGCACATTTACATAGAGGAGGTAAAAGCTTGCAAGTTTTTATTTATATACCTTTGTCCAATTAAGACAGATGTCAGCTCTCTGCCTAAGTGCTTGTTTAGCTATCGGTATACAGTGTTTTCCTTGGGAGTCCAGGTGTTAACTGTGATGAGCTGCTAGGTCGATTTGTGTCCGTCTCTGGTTACCAGACCGAGCTTCATTGGGCTTTCTCAACCCCCCACTCAGGCTAGAAACCTCAGGATCAGGTGAGACTAATGTCCTCAGCCTTGCAGGGGTCTCACGTGTCAGCTGTGGTGGTTTGCAGAGGACACTTCGCAGTGTCAGAATTTAACCTATTAGGATAAGTTTTCCTACTTATAAATTAATGACAGCACACCTGTTTGTGTGATAGGCTTATTGTTACCATGCACCAGTGAATTGTGGAGGCCATCTGGACTGTAGTGGTAGGAAAGGACAGTGCAGAGTATGTAGAAATATTGATGAGGTTGCCTCTTTGAAAAAAGCGCACTGTGTCTGAAAGGATCATATGTGTCATTAGCTGGCCCCATTACTCTAAACATATCCTTGCTTTAACTGTATTTCCCCTAGGCTGACTGCTTTTTCATGGTGGATTGGCCACCGGACAGCACTTGTATAAATATAAAACACAACGCTTTTATAGCCTGTTACTCCTGTTATTTACTTCTCCCAAAACAGTGGTGAAGAGCAAATGCCAGGAGTTGAGTTTTCTTAAAACAAAATTATGACTGGTGTGTCTTAGCTGCATGCCAAATATCAGATCACACAAGGCCAAATTGCCTCTTAAGTGTATGTGCGGTTGCTGACAAGTAATGTAGCATTTAATGGGCTATTCTTTAAACAGAGTCCGGCACAATATTCACTCTACATAAAATGCACCTAGACTTCCAGCAGACTTCATAGGGCACAAACAACAACAACAACAACAAACAAAACTGCATCGGCGATCTGTTTTAACCAATTATTATTTTTTATTTTTTTACTGGCATTAAAAACAAATTCTGGCCTGGCAGGGGTTCCCCATAGGTCTGTCATCCCGCCAGGCCCTTTACAACTGAATTTATATCTATATTTATATACTTTCTAGGCAATTAACATATTTACTAACTTGTAATCAAAAAGCAAATATGTTTTTACTCGACCCACCATTTTGTGGTGTGCTAAAACGTTTTGGGGGGTGCATTTTACTAAGAATTACAGCTGCAAGAACTTCATACACTATAAACACATTTCAGTACCAAGGGTCACGGTGTAATTGTTTTGCAATAACATTTTATTGATCCAAACGCAGCTTCTTTTTGTTAGATAACTGATACAATATGCCCCTCTGTTGCATGAATCTTTAGCAAAAGCTGACCTGGAACGTAGCTTTAAAAACATTTAAATGTTGTCCGTGCCTAGCTTTCCTCATTTGCATGGCAGTTGCTCTCACTTTGCAATCATGCAAATTTTTTTTTTTTTTTTGTTTTGTCATCCTTGCTTGATGTCCTTATGTGTCCACAAATGGTCCTACACACTAACAATCTTCATTTAAATCAGAACAGCAGCATTTAACTACTACTGAAAGTGCAAATATTTAAATTAAATGTTGGAAGATTATATAGCCTTAAGCATCATTATTTTGTACCTGGCTGTACTGATACTTATTCTGAAATATACTGTTTAATATTCACTTGACTGTCATTTTGCAATCTCTGTAGGTTTGCCCAGTTCTTCCTGTGTCCACTGTTTGATGAGAGCTGTAAGGACCGGGAGGTGAATGCTGTGGACTCTGAGCATGAGAAAAACCTGATGAATGATGCTTGGAGGCTGTTCCAGTTAGAGAAGGCCACTGGCAACCCTAACCATCCCTTCAGTAAATTTGGAACAGGTAGAAAATCACTAGAGTACCCACAGTTCTGCACACTTGCTACAGCTTTGATGTGATATTGTTAACATGTTTTATGTCTGTAATATCCACTCAACTGACATTAAACTGTTGTCGGGGGTGAAAAACCCTCTAGCATGAATGGAGTTTACTGTCTTGGCCAGTGAAGTTCCAAACCAGAGTGACATGTACTTTGAGCAACTCCAAGCTCAAAATAGCCACCCGATGGCAGTCTTGAATTATATAATCATTCTTCCAGTTAAGAATAGAAGATCAGACGGTCCTGAAAGTCATGCCCTGTGCAGACCAACATAATCTTAAGCTCATTGCTTTGTTTCTCTGTGTCTGTCTTTAAAAAAAGAAACGGAATATGGTTCATTCACAGATGGCAGGCAAGCAACTTATTCATGTACTTGACAGGTTACTGTCACCGGGTCATCATAAACAGATTATTTTCTCAGATTGAATGACTCGATGTTTTATTATATTTTAGTGCTCTGAATATGTATGCAGTTCTCAAGAAAAATCATGGTGATGTTTGTTTCTGCATCATTTGCACAGGGTGGAACAATGACTGTTCCTCTTTTTAGAAAACACTGATCCTTATCTGATCATTACCCATAACAAAGTGTCTCATGTTAATACACTGCTCATATTTGTGAATTTGTTTATTCAAACTAAGTTGATAATTGCAGTTGGAAAGGGAAAATGAACCTTAATGATTTGATGTTGTTTTTTTTGTCCTTTTTATTTCTTTAAATAAAAACTGGCAATGATTGCACTATAATGTAGAAGTTGTGGTATGAGTTTAAAAAACAAATATTTACTATTCATGTATTATTTCCCTCATAGGTAACAAATTGACCCTTGAGACCCGGCCGTCTCAAGATGGGATTGACATCCGTCAGGAGCTCCTGAAATTTCATTCCACATATTACTCCTCCAACCTCATGGGACTGTGTGTGTTGGGGAGAGGTAAGAGATAACCTCTTGCCAACGTCATATTTAAATGTTTCAAAAACCTGTGACTTGTCAGCCCCTTGTACTGTCAGTTACTCAAGACACCAAAGCGGAACAAACAATGCAAGTCACGTATGACTTGGTGTACATGGCCTAACGATAATATTTGAAGTTAGATTTTCAAGTTATTTTACAGGAATATATCACATCATTGTCAATTAAATTGTGATACAGCACCTCAGTTTGATTGCCAAAAACAAATGAAACAGTTGCTAAGATTTAATAGCTTCCATCTAATGCTGGTTGAAGTATTTATTAAAGGTTAGTCTTTACATTTTATCCTACTCCTCTTTCACTTTTTTGAGGTTTTTCATTTCTTTTCTAAAAATATATCTTACACAGGCCTTTTACTAGTTTCCGCCTGTGTAACTTTGAAAACCTCTGTTTCCCATTTGTGGTAAAAGAATAACATCCTCTTCCGGTTTTGCCTTCTGCAACAGTATTTGTGTTGAAGGACAGTTTAACTGATAGTTAAAAATAAAAGCCAAAAAGAGTTTCTGAAAGATGGGATTACATTTTTAATGGTCATTAGTTTAATTACACCAACATCTCAGAATGATTGGTAATGTTTTATTGATGTTACTAGGGTTGGGAATCGAGAAAAGAACATTTTAGCATGATTAATGGTTGCAAGTGGCTCTCGGTTACTCAACTGCTGAATGTCTAGTGAGTTTCCTTATGCATTTCTTGGTCAGAAACATCATGGGAACCACTTTGTGCATCCTGGAAAAACTTTGATGATCAAAGTACGAAAGTTGGCCTTTGTTTTATTGGATAAGTGTATTCAAAGATCCATCCTTTATGAGTTAAATACTACCAATGGGTTTTACTTCTTTGCACTCATAAGCTACTTGTTGTCTATTAATTTTAAAATAACTCTAAGCTTTAAATGTTCTCAATTTTATTTTATCTTTATCTACAGAATCATTAGATGATTTGACCTCCATGGTGGTTAAGCTATTTGGAGAAGTGGAGAACAAGAACGTACCTGTCCCAGAATTCCCTGAGCACCCCTTTCAGGAAGAACACCTCAAAGTGAGTCGGTTACGAACCTCACCAATGTTTCTTACACCTTACCGCACACTCTTTACACTTTTAATGTAATATAGCCAGTAGAGCTGGGCGACATGACCATATCAAGTATTTCGTCAAAATTATACAGAAATGTCTATTGCAAAGTCAAAAACCAGCAGCACTATTTATGTAATTTTAATAAAATACGCAGTCATTTTTAGTAATGGACCGATTTAGAAGTTTGGCAATTAATGCCATTTTGAGATAATCTGCATCGGACTATGATGCACTCCTGGAGCTGATAAACCAAAAATGTCAGCAGACACATCTGCAGGCAGCCTTGTCAATGTGACCGCTGTTAAACCAAGTTAACATACCTCCTTGTGTCAGTTTGGCTAATCTCAGGCAGACATCTGAGTCATAGTATCTAGCAGCAACTTGAAGCCTTCAACCAGCGTAACTAGTTTACAGGGCTTGCGTAACCATTGTATGGCTATCCACTGGTCCCACTCCTACTTCTGACGGGTAAAATATTTATCACATTAGTTATATGGGATGGTTAGAAAGTGTCTACACTGTAACAGAATGTTTTAGAACATTTATTGTTGTGTCTCATTTGCTGTTAATAATGTATTTTATCAGCTGCGAAAAAAACCCAACATGATATCAACATTGTATTCTTTTTATCAGCCACCCTGCTCTCTAAATATTGGCATCGGCTCAGTTGAGCACTAGTACGTTTCATTTGGCAGGTATTTAATTCACACATAACTAAATAGACTTTACCATGTTGTTATTTCATATAGACTATCTAGGTAATTACCAGAAAACATGGTTATCAAGATATGAAATTACCTATATCGAGATAGGAGATTTGGCCATATCCTCATATAGCCAGAGATACTATGTATTATGGTGTCTTAGCCTGTTTGCTTTTTGGAAAGACATTTTCAATGCTTTGTGGGAAAATGTATACAGACACTAGATGGTGAAAACATTTTCCAGTTATCACACAACAAAATATGCTTTCTAAAGTATCATATGAATTAGTTTTCCTAAGTAACAATACGTTCATTGTGTTCTGCCACAGCAATTCTACAAAGTGGTTCCTATTAAAGACATCAGGAACCTGTATGTGACTTTCCCCATCCCGGACCTACAGAAGTACTACAAATCCAACCCAGGACATTATCTAGGACATCTGATTGGTCACGAAGGACCTGGAAGTTTGTTATCTGAGCTAAAATCTAAAGGTAGGACATAAAGAACAGCTCAAAGATAATGAGCTGCATATTCTGGATCTGGACTGCATATTGTTTCAACATTCATAGCTTCAATTCTATATTCAATTCTATTCTGCATTCATCCTGACATGTAACTGTATAAGAGGCCAAACTCCTGCTGCAGAAATCATCCCCCAAACCATGGCATGGCATGACATATCTAAGACCCAAATACTTACGGTATTTGGGTCTGATGGAAAACATTATGTTCAGCTTAGGACTGGGAACGACTGAACCGAACGTGTCTAAAGATATCAGTTGAGGAAGTGTCAGAGTCCAGATCTTAACCCCACAGAGAATATCTGGAAAATCCTTAGTAACAAAGTAATGTCTAAGAAACCCACTACAGTTAGTGAACTGTGGAAGAGACTGAGTCAGAATGGACCAAGATCAAACCAGAACAGTGTGAGAAACTAGTGATGCCCTGTGGACGCAGATGTGCTGAAGTCATTCAAAGCTGTGGCCTCTACACTTCCTGTTCATTTTTGAATCCTATAGAAGAAAACATTGTTGAAATCCTCTCTTCTGACACAATGGTTACGGTTCTCTAATTTTGCTCACTGTTTTTCTTTTTCTTTTTGTTTTTTTCATGAAATAAAGGTTTTTGAAGTGCCTTGGTTATTTAAAAAAACATGCTAGTACAGAAGTGGTATAGCCACCGTGGATATTAATACAATTAATACAAATTCTGAACAATAAAAAAATAACAATTTCTCAGAATAAATCAAGTATTAATCATTTGTTGTCTAATTTTGATTTACAGTCTATATACATACAATTTTCTGATTTTTCAACAGCAGTAGCATTTTATGTTTTTTGTTAGTATTTAAGATGTCCTATTTAACTTAAGATGTTTAATCTCATATGTACTAATGGCTGACAAATTTTTAAGGCTGGGTGAACACACTTGTTGGAGGGCAAAAAGAGGGAGCCAGAGGATTCATGTTCTTTATCATCAATGTGGACTTGACTGAGGAGGGCCTCTGTAAGTAGCACAGCCGACTGTACTGCACTATAGCCCATTTGCCATTTGCTGATGGGCTTTGCATGTGGTTGTGATTATCCTCTGTTGTTGTCATATTTATGTACATATGAGTAAATTAAATGTAGATAGTGTTCATTGAGGCATGTTCTGTTTCTCTGCAGTGCATGTTGAGGACATCATCTTCCACATGTTCCAGTACATCCAGAAACTGCGCACTGAGGGACCTCAGGAGTGGGTGTTTGAGGAATGCAAGGTAATTTAATGTTGTCTATGCAGTGACAACATTTCAGACTGAAGGGCAGGACAAACTTGACCTGCTTATTTGCGGTTAGTGGAGAAAGTAATAGAGCACACAGACTTTGACAGCAGAGACCGATGGCTTCAAACTATCGTTTTTCACCATCTTATCCACTAAACATAGTCATGTCAATTGAAGCTGGTTTTCTATGCTACACTGTAAAAGTCTGATTTTCCTAGAATAATTAAATTCTGTCTGGCTCTAGATTTCTTTCAGCTGTCTGTAACGATTGTCTATTTGTTGTGATTTCACCTGTTACATCCTCCATCTCTGTCTCTCTCTGTAGGATTTAAACAAAGTGGCCTTCAGGTTCAAGGACAAAGAGCGACCCCGTGGTTACACTTCCAAAGTGGCTGGTCTCGTACATGTAGGTCCCCTCTCCATATGCAAAGGTTGTTTCCAAGCTGACACAATGCCGCTTATTGCATCATCAGGCTTCCTGGTGCTGCTGTTGGCCCTGTAATGAGAGAATAGACAGGGCTCCAGACTAACTTTTTTCCCTAGGAGCAGTGAGGCCCCCAACTGAAAATTTTAGGGGCACACACGGTAAATCAATACTAGATGCAGAAATTACAATGTGCTGTTTCAAATTCAGTGTCACATTTTTATTGTGCAGTTTTGAAGATGAAACATAGAAACCGACAGCACCATCGCTGTCATGACAGTACAATATGTATGTATATCATACATTCAGAATAAAGGCTGTGACGAGAAGATACACCATATCGAGGTTCACAAGAGCGAGACACAGAGATTTTAACACTATTTTATAATGTCAGTATTTTCTTTACAGGGGGGTTGATTTTAGCAGAGAGCTGTAGTGGTGCTGCAGGTGCCTTTGCCTAGTACTTGTGACATGAAAACTATTTTGGTCTGGTAATTTCTTTGCTGTCGCTCGGGAGGTCGTCACATACGAAGGCTTTGGGTCTGTCTGGTTCCGACACTGACTAGCTGCCGGAGCTCACATGTTACGTGTTTGTCTTACGTGCTGATGGCACTATCTTCTTACACTACTTACATATTGTTCCTGTCTTATCTTTCACTGTTGCTGTTTAGCCACTTACATATTGATATGGTGAGGCATCTGGTGTCGCATTGGCGACAAAACGTAGAATTCAGTCGCACACATAAGCACAGAATTGGGTTAGGCTTTTATATTTACTACAGTTCCTGTATGTTGCAGTAGGGCTCATTTACTCAAGTACATAATCATCATTTCTATTCTAATTACAGGAATTTTCTTGTGCGCCTTCTTGCCAAGTTTAGAAGTGCAAATAAAAAAAAATTTCCTCAATTCTCACACAATGAAGACAAGAGCTTTAACAACAAATATGTTTAATTGTCAATCCTCTCCAGTGGCAATTCAAATCCTATAATTACTTTGCCTTAAGGAAAAAGACAGGAATTAACTTTAGTTAAAGCCCTTCCCACACATGTTTTTCAGTTAATCCTCCCACCTTAAACAGTTCCGTGATAACTGTGTTTACTCTGTGCGTTTCAGTACTACCCACTTGAAGAGGTTCTAGCAGCAGAGTACCTTTTGGAGGACTTCAGGCCAGATCTGATCCAGATGGTGCTGGATAAGCTGAGACCTGAACATGTCAGGTCAGTGGGAGAACATCAGTCTCTGGTCATGTATAGATGGTGATGGCATCTTTGCACTTGCAGTAACAATCCCTTTGTTGTACCTATATCATACAAGAACAAATGTGATTTTAGTTCAAATAAGGTCAGTTTTAGCAGTGTACAGCAAGAGTTAATGTTGTTATCCACATTAACATTAGAATAATATCACTGAAGCAAATGTGGCTTCAGGCAGTAACTGAAGTGTTCAATTTGTGATTAGTGTGAATAATATGTATATAATATACAGAAAGTAACAATCTCTTTCCTTTTTATTAGCAAATAGATGCATTGCATGCCTTACATACATGTAGCAATGTGTGTATTTGTGCATAACCCCAAAGAAATACCCTGGAAAGTCTGCTGTGTCTTTATAACTTGGTTCTGTGATACATAGTAGCAGGGTAATATTATAGAGGATTATAAATTCAGATAATGATTAATGTATGTGGCCTTCTGCTGTGAGTCAGAATGCACTCAAGTGCTGTTGGTCTACTTTGATATTTGGGTGAAATAGCTTTTCAATTTTCTTCCTCGAAAAGGAATGCCAACATCACAAATGTGATTATCTCTGCAACCTCAAAGGGTCAGTTTGTTATATCAGGAGATGGATGTGTGCTCAGGCATACATTATAAAGTTTATGCTCTCTGAATTGGAAGTGCTTCTATCCTTGTAGGATTTTACACAAGCAGTCTGGCCAATGTGAAATATTTTGTAACTGACTTATTATGCATGCCCCATTATTTGTTGACATTGGTCTATCAAATAGTATTTTGTGTTAAAGCAGAGCTAGAGAGATTGATTAAGTTAACTGTTTTGGACCTAAGCACTAAGTGATAAGCTAAGTTAGCCAAGATCCGATTATATCAGTAAACCATACAGTTGGTTTTTGTAATGATGCTGCAGAGGTTCAGACATTTTTGTGGAATGAAACTGTTTCGTTTGGTGGCAATTTTGTCACACAGGGCGCTATAAATTGAAAAAAAAAAGTCAAGGACCCAACAAGAGCTTTATATGGTTGAAATAGAACAGTCTAATCTTTTGCTCTCTGACTTAATCTAGTAATTTTATGGGACGCTATTTCTGTCAAACAAAGTGCAGACTTATAACTAGTCTATTCCTTAATGCTTACCAAGGAGGAGATTTAATGCCCTCAGTGGCTGACCCTGACAGTTTGCGTGCCAGTCTCCTCCTTTACTGAAGTGGCTATTTAACCTTGGCTTTTTTCCAGCGTCACTTTGAATTCATGACGGTGTTTCCTCATGTATCCATCTCATTCCAGCAGCCGTTTTGCCACTTTGTGGTTGAATAGATGGTTAAGAACCAGTGAAACCCACTCTAAATGCAGTACAACATAGCTTATCAGTTAGAGGTAGACTATGTGTCAGCGGATCTCCACTACCTCAGACATTATCCAGTGTCTGATGTTGTGCAGTGGTTACAAATGTAGAGTGTCTAAACAGCTCTGACGGAGAGGTTTTTGTATCCATGGATCATGAGCTGGCTCACTATTTTCTTTTTCTAGAGTTGCAGTGGTGTCAAAGTCATTCGATGGACAAACCGATAAAACAGAAGAGTGGTATGGTACGCAGTACAAACAGGAGGCCATCTCTGAAGAGTCCATTGAGGTGAATCACTGCGGTCATAGTGCTCTAATCAAATCACATAATACTGGGTGCCTTTTTTTTGTACTTTGTGATGAATGTTTGACTATTGCTTAAGACTCTGCTTGCTTATTGCCTGTGTTTCAGAAATGGGCAAGTGCAGACCTCAACGGCAAATTCAAATTGCCCATGAAAAACGAGTTCATCCCTACCAACTTCGAGATCTATCCCCTTGAGAAAGACTCTCCATCAGTCCCCACTTTAATCAAGGCAGGTGTTTGTGCTGAGCAGCTCTATCAGAGTAATGAAATTGTCACTCTTCATAACCCAACTGCACTGGATGATCCTTGCTTTACTGCATTTTGTCCATAGGCTCTGTTGTTCTTTCATATGCTAATACGGTTTTGTGATTCAGACAAAGTATTTAGTTCAGTTCAGTTGTTGCCATCATGTCAAGATAAGAGGCAGTAAGCTATTAACAGCATACGTATTCCATTCTCTTGAGGAAAACACTAAAAGAAAAGCCACTCCTGCCTCTTTTCTTCTATTGCTTAAAAACTGTTTTTTAATCTGTTGATATCAAAGTAGCTTTGTTATTTTATGTGATTAAGCAAATGCACACACGGCTAGTGGTGTCTAATTTTTTTCCCAGGGACCGCAAACAATTATCTAGCATAGAACAGACTTGGTATATGAATATGCAAATAAGAGTGTGATTTTTATTTCTTCCAGGATACTGCTATGAGCAAAGTGTGGTTTAAGCAGGATGACAAGTTCTTCCTGCCCAAGGCATGCCTGAACTTTGAGTTCTTCAGGTGCGTAACTGAACCTTTTGTAGTCCAGCTGGATCTTTAGGTACAAGGTTCATCAGTAAATCAACCTTTTCTCATTAATGGTTGTCATTCATTCCTGTAGCTGCTCTACAAAATAACAAGTACTTAAAATGTTTCAAAGGAGCTTGAGGTAATGTTCATTTTGCGTTAACAGTAGCGTAACTTTATAAATAACCAAATAAGACCAAACCCGAAGATTTAGGCCTTCACCTCTGATGAAGGCAGGAGCGTACTGCAGCCACTCTGTTATGCTATAGCTATTCTACTGCAAGCAGAACATGGGATCAGTACAGTAATGTCAATACAACTCTGGTCAGCTGAAGACTGTCACAGTTTTGCCATGGAAGGTTGCAGGCCAGCATGTTAGCATATTGCCGTTGCAATAGAAATACACAAGGAAATGCTACATAAACCTCAAATTGAATGCTATTTCTCTGAAATGATTTTAATCCGATTAGCCTCTCCTTAATTGTTGTAACAGGATTTCCGGATTTCTTTCTGATATTCTCAGCTCTAGAAGAGTAATATAGCTTGTATTTAAACAGAAAAACAATACTTTGCACCATCTGAATTTAAGTTTCTCTCTTTCACCAAACTGAACATCCCGTACCAGAATGTTTGCACCATCACACCCCTAACAACTACAGTAACTGTATGTTAATGTGTAGAATCATATTCTGTACGGTAGAGACCTGGTATCTCTACGTTTTGTTTCTCTGCTTTGTTTGACCAATGCAATTTTCTCTACAGCCCGTTTGCATATGTGGACCCATTGCATTGTAACATGGCATATTTATACCTGGAGCTCCTTAAGGACTCCCTCAACGAGTATGCATATGCAGCCGAGCTAGCTGGCTTGAACTATGACCTCCAAAATACCGTCTATGGGATGTATGTAAGTATTCAAAATCCCTCCCCATCGCCCTCAAGCTGCATCCCAGACCTTACACCCCCAACCCTTTATCATCTCCAAACTGGGCTCCTGTGGCTCAGCCAGGCCTGGGTTGACAGGTCATTTTCAGCCTTCAGTATTGCCAGACTGGAAGGTTTTATTACAGAGGATGATACAATTAACGAAGAAAAGTTTAGACATTTACAAAAAGCTGCTTTTTATGATAATTCTTTGTCTGTCCTTGTCAAAATATTTGACTCCACTTGTGGTTCATGCAGTTTTTGAAAAATGCTAATTTGCAAAAACCTTCCAACCCAGACCTGACCAGTCTAGCCTCTGTTCTGTCTGCATCTTCCTCTTCATTCTTCATCAGTCCTGTGTTTTTCTTTTTTACTCACCCGCCTCCCGCAAACCACTTATGACTACTTAAGGTCATTGTTTCTCATCTTGTCGGGGTATACGTCGGGGGTGTTGTTATCACATCAGGTGAAGCGGCGTTCCACCAACGACACTGAATTTACGATTAAACTAAAGGTTGATCTGAAAACATTGATGACTTTCTATAAAAGAAGACAGTTTTTGTGGGACAGAAAGCTAGTCACGAGGCTGCATATACATACTCTTCTTATCATTCTTTTCATACTTGCATTTTCTTGTGTTTTTTTTTTTTGACAACCCCTCATTCCCAACAAACATGTATTTTTGTTTTTGTTCTTTTTTTCCTTCCATCAGTCGCTACCTATATGCAGATCCCCTGCACTGCAACATGACCTACTTGTTGCTCAGGTTACTGAAGGATGATTTAAAAGAGTATACATATGCAGCCCGCCTGGCAGGGCTGGTGTATGGCATAGCCTCAGGGATGAATGCCATCCTCGTAAGTAAGCCACTTGAAGGAATGGGTGGGGGGGTCACTGAATAGTCCACTTTGAGGCTTTAATGGAGTGTGGAAATGGTTTGGTTTTGCTCCATTTGATTATGTGAAGTGCTGTGTCCTGTTCGTCCAAAAAGAAGGATTTCTAGAACTCTGCTTGCTACTGCATTCCCTGCAAACACCAACTTTGTCTTATGACTTAGGGATAGCTGAATACAGTCCTCTGGAAATGTCATATGCTGCTATATTGGCATTTATGATTTAAATAATTACCTCTAGGAAAGGAATTATGTTTGAGAGAATCTGAACAATACATTTCAGCAGAGGAGTGCACACATTTCCATATTAAAAAAAAAAATGCCCTCAGTCTATGTCCCCGGATTTTTTCATTTCTAAGATTTGTGTTTGAAATTAATTCATATAATGGGTTTTATTATATGCCCTTGTGGCAATAAAACTCAAACTTTTAAGTGTAGAGTTGGCTGTTTCAGTCAAGGACGCATGACTGACTGACATTACAGATTCACTTCCAAAATTAATTCAGGATAATATATTCAGACAGTGCATGTGCATCTCAAAGGATAAATGCACTGGATGGCAAGATTTTACCTTTCTAATTATTGTTTTGGCTGCCGTTCTCTCACTTCTATTGTGTCAGTGTCATGCAGGTAGTAGATTAAAAAAGTGTGTCTATTACAAGCCACATAATGCAGATTCTCTGGCATATTTATAGTCCCATTTCTGCTGATGCCAGTGCACAAGTTACTTTGGAAGTGGATCTGTTTCCAAGAAGTTTGATGGCCATAGTCAGTAGGGATGCACCAATTTGACTTTTTTCAGGCTTTGGGTGTCGGCTGATATCAAGTACTGATCCAATACAAGTGTATAGTTAATAAACTGTATGCCTCACTGTGTGAAAGTGACTGGGGTCGCCAGGCTCGACATTGCTTCCCTAACTTTGTAAAATAAAATGCAACAAACATAGATGTAAATTTACTGAATTGTTATTTGCAACTTGGTAAAAGAAAAATTTAAAAATTGACAGAAATTACAATTCAAGTGTAAACCTTTTTTAAATGCAGCTACAAATTGGTAAAACATTAATATTCTAGTATGGAAACATACAGACAAATTGATCAGATCAGTCCTATTGTCACCAATACCCAATCCAGCTATTTAAGTCAGATTTGGCCTGATATCAGTATGGAATCGGTGCATCCCTAATAATTAACAGCAACTCACTCAATCCGATCACCTCTTTCTTTCCCCTATTTCTGAATGCAGCAGTTTTCTCAACTGTGTGTGTCTCAGGGATTTAATGTTGCAACAACTTATCTATGAATGACAATGGTTTGTCAGGGTGGTGATTTGCTCTTTTCTGTTAAGCTTTCTAACTTCCCCTCCAACTCTCTGCACACTTTGCCACGTGACCTAGTAACCTGCGTTCATCCGCTTCCTCTCACCAGTGAACACATGATTGTGGTGTGTCTTTAGGGACAGCTTTTCAACACACAGTTGTGTGACGGGCTGTCTTTAAGTGATATGAGTCAGCAGTATTGGTGTGGCTGGCCGGATGTTTGTCAAGGTTAATGATGTTAGGAGAGATTACTTTTAACAGGTGTCACCGCAGGGACCAAGCGACAGGGAGTGGGGAGGCTTGGGATGAGTCTGAGAGCGTAGCTGTGCAGCTGGAGGTTTTGCTGAATCATGAAGGTCCAGAAGGTGCAGATGACATTGCAAAACAGAGGCTTTAAATAACCTCGACTGTTCTTTTCCATTTTTAAAAATGTCCATTTGCATAGAATACCTTATCATCAACCACTTAGGTCTGCTGTTTCCCTGAGAAACTAGCATGAAATATGTTTTACTGCAAAAGAGGATAAAGTGATGTTTCCTAATATAGATCAGCCTTTTGTTACCTTTTTTTTTTTTTTTTTACCCTTTTGGTCATTTGGATTTTTATTTTAATGTACATTCTTCCACAATTTTAGTTGTGTATTAGAACATTTAAGGCTATTAAGTGCTATTACATATTTTGTGATATTGATTGTAGAGGCAATGGCTTATCTTTTCGGGGAGTGATGGGCTTTTCTTGACAATCATTTGGTCAGCCAGTAATTCCACACAAATAAATAAATGAGTCAAAATCTTCAAATCAACAAATTAAACTACAATTTCAGGCTCACCCTAGCTTCCAGACTGTTGATAATGTACCGTCTGTCCTCTGTCTCGTTCTGCCGCAGCTATCTGTTAAAGGTTACAGTGACAAACAGCACATCCTGCTGAAGAAGATCATCGAGAAGATGGCCACCTTTGAGATCGATGAGAAGCGCTTTGACATCATCAAAGAAGCGGTAAGCTCTGACTGCAACTCCATCATCGGTACGGTCAGGATGAGTCATGATCAATTGAACAAGTGACCTGAAATTTATCGAGCAGCTCACTTTAACCGATTGGTATTCAGAACCTTATTTTAGTCTGCCTTACACAAGAGCAGTAAAGTAACGGTAGTAGTCGTTTTGAAATGCTCCAGTAGTTTTAACATTTTTTTTTCTTTTAAATCCAGTTCATGAAGTATTGATGTTGAACTGACTTTGCCTTTTGTTTCTCCCTGCAGTACATGAGGTCTTTGAATAACTTCAGAGCCGAGCAGCCTCACCAGCACGCCATGTACTACCTCCGTCTACTAATGACCGAGGTTGCTTGGACCAAAGATGAGCTCAGAGAGGCTCTGGATGGTGAGGATCCTCTTAATCTCTGTTTTTCTCTCTTTACGACTGTCTCAAAGTCCCAGTTGTGTTAATTAGTACCTTTTCTACTGTGGGCAAAACTGGGTTCACTGAAAAATAGAACAAATGCATAGTCAAGCCCATATAAATAGTAAAATGGACATTGAATTGTGTGTCACACTCGCTAGTTTGAGAACTATCATTTAGTGAATAGAATTTGATGACTTACAAATGGAAATATCAAGCGATTAAATCCAGCATTTATCAATTGAACAGCAGGGCAAGAAGACGCTTCTCCAGGCTTCGTAATACTCCACTGCTCGTTTGTCGCAAAACTGCATCTCAGTGAGTCAGCGACTTCCCGCAAATTGGTTTATGCGGAAGTTGGCCAACTACAACAATGGATTGATAAAGAGAACCTGATGAAGCGTTAGAGGCAGGGTACCGTTAATTCTGAATTCTCTCTGAAAGTTGCTCAGTAGCACATGAAGCAAAAAAAAATAAAAAATTAAACTTTGTTGTGAAAATTACCCTGTTTATTTATTACCACATTATTTGGCTACTAGAGCACGCACACTAGAGACTTCTGCCAACCGAATCTCTAACTTCTGGTTAAGCCCTCCGCTAACTTGATTATGGATAAAAGGATTTAATCGTTCGGCTCTGCTAGACTTTTTAAATGTTTTGGTACCGAATGGATCAAATTCTGTTTGTAACTTTGCGAGGATAGTGATGCTCAAAAAATGCATCCATTGATACAAAGACATCTCTTTTATAACTTAAGTCCATGGTAAAAAGGTCATTTGGGGAGAAAGCATCAAGTGACGGACCTGAAAGTTTATGTCGCCGTTATGTCAAATTGTCTTCAAAGCCCGGCGCACTTCCTGTTAAAAAAGTGCTGCCATGTTGATTTGAGAAGGACTGAAGTACGCCGGGCTACTCTCATTTTTTTTCTTCAGGCTAGAACGAAGCGAGTGAAGTTTGGGCTAATAATTTAGTAATTGTAGAAACAACCATGTGGGTGGTAAGAAATGTCATTATTTCTCAGTTCTATGAGCTTGAATTCCTGTGCTAAACTTTCAGTGTGTGGCTTACAGGGATATAAGGTCACTCTTTCCCTCCTCACCTGAGGTCTTTTCTTCTCTTCTGTCTTCCTCCTTAAATCCTCATTTGAATGCTAAGGCTGTTCTCCATCAGATGCCTCTCTAGCTGCAGTCTTACCTCTCTGCAGTGTGAGTCCGGAACCTGAAGGGCAGATTTTTATATTATTACCACAGAGCTTACACAGACCATCCTCAAATTCACATGAGACTCAATTAACCTGCAGGGTCAAAGCCTGCAGCCACTCACCAGGGCCTCCAATTACCAGACCATGTTCCCTTATTAGTGTCCTTACCCCAATGCCGTTCCCTGTATGAGGTCCATGAGGCACTTTCAATCTCTTGTTTCTGTATATGTGTGTGTATGTGTCCCTGTAGTAGCTCATCCCTGAATCTGGGTCAGATGTTACTTGAATTCAGATTGGCCAGTCTACATAGACACAGACTTGATTTATGTGTGTAACTGAATATGTAAGTGTGTTTGTATGTTTTAACAGGCTTACATGATTGTCTAATATGTGACTGCTGTTTGTCTTGTTTGTGACAAGAACTCTGTGCGAAGAAATGGACGCACACACGCACGCACACACAGCCGTTATTGTGTTTTTCTTCCTGATGCCTGTCTTTGTAGCAGCTTGGGAAATTGCTCTTTGATTGATTGCTGTTGTCTATGATCTGTATTCCAGATGTAACTCTCCCACGCCTCAAGGCCTTCATACCTCAGCTATTGTCACGGTTACATATTGAAACCCTTCTCCATGGCAACATCACCAAGGAGGTTTGTTACTGTGTTTTTACGGCCAGCTGAGGAAATGTTATCTTCCTTCATATTGACGCTCTAAGTTTTGTCAAATGTGCATGTCTTTTCTCAGTGAATATTGAATACACTTTTTTTTATTCTAGAGCATTTGAGTCACCTTCAGCCTGTTATCTTGCCTTCTAATGGTATCGTAGAGGATTATTGTCAAAAACCTCTTACAAAATCCTGCGACCAGCTCACACTTATTATGAGGTCCCAGCTGTCACAGCACCAGCATTACGCCTTGTAATGATAATAGCGTCACAGTCTGGTGGAGAGAGAATTAGACTCACCGGTGGGAGCAATGAACCGTTTCGTCGTCTCTACAGCAACAAGAGCTGACCACGTAGTTTGTCAAAGAAACCTTTTAATATGAGGCTTTATGGTAGATGGAGGATCAGGTAGTCAATTTTTGATAGGAAATGTGTTCCTATTATTGTTAGCAAAGCAGGACAATTTAAAAAAAAGCTATTAGCAGTGTAGTTTTAATTGCTTTCTTGTTGTTTTGTGGCAAGATCAGCTGAGCCTATTACCATGCATACATGTCCCTCTCCCCTCATATTTAATTAATGAAACTTTGTTACACAAGCACAACTTGACTTTGTCTGCACCAATATCAGAGTCCGACCCAGAAACCTCGACAACTCTTTGTTAGTCCAACCAACGTCCCATAACACTTTTCAAAGGGATTCCATACACTTATGTAGTGAAGTTTGCTTGATATTTAATATTTTTACCCTTAAGTATTTGAAAAGCTCAGTAATCTAAATGATAACCCCTGGATATTCACAGGTTCATCCCTAGTGGTTTGGGTTTTTATCTAAGAGGTTGTCTGATGTATCTGGTACTGAGACTTCTAACACACAAATTTCAAGTATTCTCAAACTATTTTCTGCTGACGCTTCAGAACTGAAAGTGTCCACAGTGAGGTCTGTGGATTATCCTGAGTAAGCAGTACATTGTTCCTGGAAACATACATTGCTGTGGATTTTTTTTATGCTTTGAGCTCCTCAAGCAAAATTCCATTCACTGTGTCTGTATAGGTGTAGCAACAGAAGTCTCGTAAACTTTGCAGATACAATCAAAACTATCCCTATGGCAATGTAATGAAGCGGAAATATACATTTAATATGAATCATCAAGCAAAACTCACTGTGGTTTTAGGTGTAGGTTGAAAGCGCAGTGTATTACCCATGTGCACCATTGATTAGCAACCAAATCAACAAATTGAGGATGGAAAGGGCCCAATGTCAAGGCAACGTAATTCTGGGCTTGTAGCACCGACAGCTTAATGCAGCCTGTTGGGAAATGTCAAAAGCAATTCTGGGGATTGTACATAGAAAATTACTGACTGAAATAGAAGCCAGGTTAAGGGAAATGGTGCATAACAGAAAGGTAAATTAGACATTCTTGGATAGGAAAACATGTATCACTTAGCTCTGATGATTAGCTCTGAGACTAGGATTTTCCTTTAAAAAAATACTGTTTTTGTGGGCTAAAATGTTTTGGTTTCCCTCCCTGTCTGTCTCCTCTCTAGTCTGCTCTTGGCATGATGCAAATGGTGGAGGACACGCTCATTGAGCATGCTCACACAAAGCCCCTCCTCCCGAGCCAACTGATTCGTTACAGAGAGGTGCAGGTTCCAGATGGTAGGTCCTGTACTCTCCCGCATCCCATACGCACACAGGTTAAGCGCTCTTAATCATCATTTGCCAGTCGTGCCTGTCTCCACGGCGACCATGCAGAAGAGCCCTTACCCAGCGCTCTTGCCCTCGTCATCAGTGACACTGTCTTGCGTTTCTAAAGACTTTATTAAATTTGACATCCCTCGTTTCCCTCGGAGGAACATAAAACTCGCTGACTGGAAATAAGCGTCATTGAACAAATTGCGTACACACCTTCCCCTTAGCTCAAAGACGAATGCATACATGCCAAGCAAAGCTCCTGTGCTGCCTTTGTGATTACATTAGGAAAGTGGAGTGATGTGCAGAGGAAAACCAGTGCGGTGCAGGGCCGAGGGATTTTCCAGGCTAGGCTCCAGACTGCCAGTCAGACACAGAGCAGGAGTGCAGGAGAAGGACATAAAGGATGTAAACACAATGTTGGATTATGAATTGACGGAGTGGCTGGCAGTCTATCCAAGAAACATGTTATTACTCTCACAGCCGAAAGCTATAGAGCTGAAGGTTCCCTTGATTCTGTCCAGTAAAACATTCATCTTTGTTAAAGGCACCATGTCATCCAAATTCAGGAAAATAGCCCAATGCCCAATTAAAATACATTTCAGAGCCGGCTATCACTCTTAATTTAATCAGGCTTTGTAATACTAGGGGCTCATAATACAAAACAACAAATACAACTGTTATTTATGTTTTTTGTAGTAAAGGCACAAATACTGGCATAGCTGTAATTTATATATATTTATGTATGTATATATATATATATATATATATATAAGTTTTGATTGGGCCTTAACAGAATCCTTTAAAAAAAGTATTTCCTTAAACAAAGACACGTGTTGCAGAAATATTTCCATTTCAGCACAGTGTGAGGGAGGAAAAGTGACATTGGTATGCAGTATTTGGTTCTTTTGAATTGACTAAAAGCTAGTGTACGCCACACTGACTCGATGTTTGCTGTGACAAAACACAACACACAATGACAACACATTGTTTTTAATGTATGTTTTCTAAGTTAACTTAAGTAAAGCTTTTGACACATTGAGAAGAATGCTATGGGAGATGTTGAATACCGTGGACATGACACTCCTCGAACGCAGAGCCTAAGTGCTGTCAGCATGCGCATAAAGGCACCATCATTACAAAGCTTCAAGTCGTCGTCCATTCAAAGTGAGCTTGATCACAATGAACAATGAATCACAATGAAAACGAACCAGTTTTCCCTATGCTAGAATGGAGAGCTCCTCTCCACGTTGTGCTCAAAAGAAAATTGCAACTACATTTGAAAGGCCAGAGGAAAGCGATTTGGAACCACTCAGCAAAAAGCGTAATGTTGGCATTCAGCAGGATGTCTGGAGAGTGTCACTTCTGTCCTCTATCTGAACCTGTCTGTTTTACTCTCCTCTCCACCTCAAGCAAAGAACTCGGACATGAATCTATATCCACAATCGAAACAGCTCATTATCACTTTTGTTACTTTAGACAGCATTGATTATGTTTTTGAAAGACAATACAGGGGATCATTATTTAGAATGGATTATATAGAGGTGTAAAGCTAGGCTGGTGCAATGAATTTCAATGTTTATCAGAGTTCATTGATCAATGGGGATTTTGCTTTAATGAAAATGATTCTACTTTAGCTGGTTTTGGTTCAGTCACTGCATTACATGATAAGAGTAGTCCACAAAATGTCACATTTGACAGAATCATTTGAAATGGTATAGACTTCATATTCTAAATTGAATCTGCACACACAAACCAAAAAGGGATTAAAATGCTCATCATATTCTGTCTCCATTATGTAGTGTTTCATAAGCTGCTTTCTGTTTAAAAACATACACTTGCTAAAATATTTTGATACAAATTACTTTAATATGCGTCTTACATCTTCAGTGCCTGTATCAAATGCATACAGTATGAGTTGTCTGCCTTTAGTCTTCATCTGTACGACTACAGCACTGAAAAATGAATTAACATCCTTCTGTTCCTCTCAGGTGGCTGGTATGTTTACCAACAGAGGAACGAGGTGCACAACAATTGCGGCATTGAGATCTACTATCAGACAGACATGCAGACCACCAATGACAACATGCTGCTGGAGCTGTTCTGTCAGATCATCTCTGAGCCCTGCTTCAACACACTGAGAACCAAAGAACAGCTGGGTGAGCCCTCCGAAAATGTGTTGTGTGCAGCAGTAAAAAAAAAGTGCATATAAAGTAAGAAAATAATTGTGTCAGTTGTGTTTAAAACTTGCTCCCAGGTTGTGAATATTATTCTATCAGAATTATGCAGCTTTAATCTGCTTTTACTAATTGCATACTACTCTATAAAGACCAGATATGTAAGTGAAGCTTGTAAAGTGCTGTCAACCATGATGATGTTTAATAACTTGGAGAATTTCTTAATCAAGTCTGAGTCGTAGTAATTTGTAATCGTAGTGCCAGACCAAAAGTTAATTTCAAGATAAATACAGAGAAGTTAAGAATAAATCAGGACAAACAAACATTTTTGAAAAAAAACGAACCACTTTTTCTTGTTGTTTTTTTTAAATTATAAAGCATGTCAATGTGCTAGATAAATACTGTGAAAGTATCAAATGGTTTAATAGACAGAGAAATACACACAGCCTGTATTCAGAAACTGTGTCTTTAAACGAGCCGTCAGGACTTCTGTACGGTTGTGATGTCACAGCTCTACTATATATATAGGTAGAAAGTGTCACTATAGTCAATCATCAGCTGCAGTGCTGATGCAGAGATCCGCTAACGCTGACCAATCAGATTAGACCAGTTTTTTTCATGGGAAGGTGGTCTTAAAGAGGATGAATACATGTTTATTCAGACAAAGTATGAGAAAAAGAATGTTTGTTTTTTTAACATTAAAGCATGTAAAAATGTTCTGGTACAAACCTAAAATATGAATAAGAACCTGAAAATGAGCATAATAAGTCCCTAAGGACATGAAGGTATGCTTGTGAAGTTAATAGTTAAAACAGCCTTTTAACAGTTTATATGCCGGAGCTAAGGTACCCAGTCTATCCTCTGTGCTGAGCTCTTGCATATCTGTCCCTCTCCAACTCCCAGGCTACATTGTTTTCAGTGGGCCCCGGCGGGCCAACGGAGTGCAAGGCCTGCGCTTCATCATCCAGTCGGAGAAGGCGCCCCACTACCTGGAGAGTCGCGTGGAAGCGTTCCTCTGCACCATGGAGAAGGCTGTGGAGGAGATGAACGAGGAAGCCTTCCAGAAACACATCCAGGCCTTGGCCATCCGCCGCCTGGACAAGCCTAAGAAGCTGTCTGCCGAGTGTGCCAAGTACTGGGGAGAGATCATCTCTCAGCAGTATAATTTTGACAGAGGTGAGGCCTCCCAGCAGTGCCTTTTCACCTCACAGTGAACTCTTAATCATTCTTTAGGTTTCAGGCCAAATGCACCTTTTTTTTAAGAATATTGAAATGCATTTTAAAACTCTTTCTGATCCATCGGCTGTTACTGTATTAAGAGCTTGTGTTACATAGGAAGTCGAATATAAGTTCTCATGAGAAATTATCAATATTTTGGTTCGTCCCAGAGGAGAGCAGAATGTTGCTTAGAGTTGCACAAATTAGGATCGATTAAAGCCTGAAATAATCTGCAGCCGTAGCACACCTCACTTGCAGCACTTTCCTGAGCGCCATAATGGATTGTAATGGGCCTGATTAACTGGTAATCTGTCTAAAGCCCTGAGTGATGGCAACACTGAAAGGCTGCCAAGGGAGTGGCGGTGATTACTGATACTAGCAGTGTTCGAGGAGGGGAGGCGAGTTGGGAGAGAGAGGGCAGCTAACACGCTCAACTCCAAGGGCACAGAATAACATACGGCACACGCCATAAGTCAGCTTACACACAGGCTGCTCCACCTGTAACAGAGGTCTGCTGTCAGTTCATGGTTTCCCTTTGCTTGATTCAGGAATAATTCTGTGTAAGAAGATGCTTATTTAACATGGTCAGATTGTGTTTTACCATAAAGCTTTGGTTTGCCATGAAATTGTTATGGCAGTAGATTTGAACAGTCTTCCTAGTAGTGACATGCAAGTGAAATTAATATTGTGAAAAGGTTACTTCCAATTCTTAGATATTGGAGCTTTCCACAAGCAGTTGAACACACTAATATGTAACATATTAGCCCATGCTTCCAGTCCCATTATTATATAGTAGTAATAACTTTGAGCAAAAATAAAGCTGAGCAGCTTTCACTGTGATGGATCACTAGTGTGAAGAAGTTAAAAAAAATTAAAAATGAACTGTTTTCTCTGTTGTGTTGCAGATAACACTGAAGTGTCCTATCTGAAGACGTTGACTAAAGAAAACATAATGGACTTCTACAGAGTAAGTAGGACAACTTTATGTTCTTCAGTGTCTCTTCCCTTGATTATATTAGAGGGACAGTGAGCAGTGGGAGACGCGCCTCTGTCCCATTCCTGAGAGGAAACTCTTGTCTTTTTGGTTCAGTGGCTTTTTACAGAAACTGTTGGTGATTTCACTTGGTTAATAACGTCTATTACATTCATAATATCTATATACTTTTATATGTTTGGTTTAATGCTGATTTGAAGGCATGAGATTATAAACATGTTGGCATGTTAGAGAATCCCTTTTGGATAATGGCCTCCTATTAAATAAGGTCAGGCATACTAATCCTCACATTTTGTAATGAGTGGATGTTAAAACCATAAACGCCAAACAAATCTGACCTTTGGCAATTGTATCCAATCATTTTCTATGGAAATAACCTGATATTTCTAAAATGACTCCCTGGGTGCATTTTCTCCTCCTGCAGCCACAGTTTGATGTGAATAGCCTTAAATTATGCTGTTCATTTGACTTTATTGTGGTACTTTGTGGCTGTGGTGAATGCTTTGAGGTGTCATTAGGAGGTGGCTTCATAAATTGCAACAATAACCCTACATTTTTACGACATGAAAGATTCATGAAATATTTTACAGGTCTATCAGTCATTATTAAATGCCTGTTTGGACTGTTAACTGTTCTGTTGACAATTCGTTAATGAGAAAATTAGCATCGACCCAGCCCATTGTTAATGTTTGACTGTGCGTTCCCTTTACCTCGGATGTCAGAAGTTGGAGCTTGGAATGACTTCACACCCAAGTTATCAGCGTTTCAGTTACAAAGTCGGAAAAAACATGGCTAAAACTACCAGGCTACGGTTAGCAGTTGTTAGCACGGCCTGCTTTGTAGTTTGCATATACGCATGAAAAATGTAAATTACACTTTGACAGCATTTACTAGGGCTGCCCCCGACCAAGGATTTTCTTGGTCGACCAGTGCTTGGTGGGGCAGCCCTAGCATTTACATATATACATCTAACAATACTAGGTATACTTCTGAGTTATTGGGACACCAAATAGTAAAAAGTGTAAAAGCTTCTTTACCGTTTACAACCGGAGCAACCATCTTTAAATGTCAACTCGGGGGTTGTGTGGATCGTCCGACTTTACGATTTGGAAAGATGGGGTCATTCCAGTTGAAAGTTCCGACTCGGAGCTCGGAAATCCCAACTTCTGAGTACAACTGGAACGCACCATAATGCCTTTGTTTTAAAGCTTTAGGTTAGGTTAGGGTAGGGCTGAACAATTAGCCGAATATTAATTACGATTTTGGTTTTCCGACTATTAAATGAACGTGATGGTTGTAAAATGTGTGCTTTGATGCACGGTAAGTTAGCATGAATGTAGCACAACATATTGGTTTAAATCATTTGAAAGTGCAAAAAAAACATTTTGTCCCCGAAATCAGTGAACAATAATAAATAATCTCAATAGTGATAATACTGATGCCTGTAATCGTGCAGCAAGAGCCGATCCCAGCTGACATCGGGCGTGAGGCGGGGTACACCCTGGACAGGACTATCACAGGGCACATAGAGACGAACAGAGACCGACAACCATTCACACCTATGGGCAATTTTTAGAGTCATCAATGAACCAACACGTGCATGTCTTTGGATTGTGGGAGGAAACCGGAGAACCCGGAGATAACCCACGCTGACACAGGGAGAACATGCAAACTCCACACAGAAAGGCCCAGGACGGGATGTGAACCTGTAACCTTCTCGCTGTGAGGCAACAGTGCTAACCACTATAGTGTTTTACAAAATAATAATATATAGAGATCACCATGAAACCTCCCTCAGATGATACTTGCATGAAGACAGTTGTTTTTCTAATACTTGTTTTCTGAAATGTTCTGTTTAAATATGCAAATGATTCTTGTTAAATGTGTGCTTATTTGCATACATGTTCAGAACACGAATTTGAACACTGGATAAAGCCAGGTTCATAATTCTTTCTTCATTTTGTTAACATTAGAGTGAAAGGAGGGGAAGTTTGGACATCTTTTTTTTTTTTTTTATATATCACTCCATGAGTCAGATAATACTGTCAGTCCTAAAATAAAGAATTTTTTCCCTATTTTTAGCAATGAAATGTTGTATAAATCATGCTGTGAATTATGAATGAACAAACCCCTCTGTAAAAACCTTCAGAATATAGATGGGTATAAAACTGGAAAGATTGAAGTATGTAAGTGCCACTGAAGTGGAGGGGTCTGGAAAAAAACAAATTTGACAACGGCCTTTAAAGATATGTGTTATAAAATGCATACATTTTGCAAGACACTACAGGTGATTAGGGTAAAACTGTTAGCTAACATCACCATGCAACTTCCCCCGTTGATTAATTGCATGAAGACAACTGTTCTTTCAGTCTACAGACACAGGTAAAGTGTAGTCAAATAAACCCCTAAATGTGTATTTTGGATGTTATCTTTCATTAGTCTAAAAGAAGATGGTTTGGAAGCAAAAGAGGCCAAAATTGTCCAGTTCATTAAAAAACGTTTTCTTGCCTTTAGGGTCTCAGCTGGATTGAGCTATTTCAATGTAATTTAATCCATAGATAATTGGGTAAAGGTCCATAAATCGCACAACAGTTTTTGGTAAAAGACAAGACAATATAGAGCGTGAGCACACCACCTCTAAATCGATGTGTGTGTTTACTGGGTTCGGTGTGCCCTCCCTGCTTTTATCTCCTCCTGCCTCTTGCTTCTATTCATAGCGGCAGAGGTGACACTGACACAGGACGCTCCCAGCATATCAGCTGCCATAATGCCAGCCAGCCTGTTTCAAGAGGGATAAAGGGCCAAAGACACATCGCTGCTGAAAGACTTGGCATTATCTCAGCCCAGCAGAAACCATTCCAGGCCCCATGCAGAATCAACCTAATGCATTTCTAATGTCATATCGGCTACAATCGCATATGCTTTTTCTTTTTCGGTGGCCAGATGTGATGCTGTCTGGGTGCAGATGAGTCTTCAGTCTCATATAATCCTCCCTCCAGAGACGGTGACAAGGCCCAGCTGATCCCAGACTCCCTGTGAAAAATGTCACGTAGTTTCTCTTCTAAAGAGTTTTTAACCCAGTGATGAGTCATTCCAGTTACGTACATCGGATACTGATGGAATTACGTGTTTCTATCCCCCATGTGGGCATTTACCATGAATGGAATTCTTAGTCATAGTAATGATGCTGCCTGTTGCTTGGTGATTTATTTTCCCTGACAATTATCCCCTTCGCGCATCATTCCAACCGTCTGCTCTGTGTCCCCGCAGGAACGGCTCACAGTCGAAGCGCCGAAGAGACACAAGGTGTCCGTGCACGTCCTGTCCAGAGAGATGGACTCCTGTGAGTATCTGTATTTACAAGTCTGATTCATGGGCTCCGTTTAAATGCTCAGTAGGTTCATTCAGTGTCAGGCTGACCTGTGTGTCACTGTGTGTGTTTACCAGGTCCAATAGTGGGAGAGTTCCCCGCTCAGAACGATGTCAACCTGGCCCCTGCTCCTTCCCTGCCACAGGTAATGATCATGTTCTAACCTTTCCCAACTAATGAGACATAAGGTGTGTTTCCACTATGGGTCGAATACCCGGAATGAGGCAGGTCTCCGTCGCCAAAACGCCCCTAATTAGCATGCGAGTCACTCGATAGGCCGTTTGAGCAGCTGTTTGTTGGCCCTGTGGGAGAGCAGGGCCTCTTCCTGAGACAAGCCCGGTTGCTGTTTGGATATAACTCTAAGCGGGATGTGACGTGTGGTAGTACAGACACCACAACAACACGGGGAAGCACTGAGTAGACTCTTATATTCAGTGGTGTTGTAGAACGCAGCACAGAAAATGGTCTGTGCATGGGCACCTTTGCACAGGCTTGTTAAAACGAGTGCTGCAGCTGCCAAGTTAGATTCTGACCTGCGGCCCTTTGCTGCATACGATCCCACATCACATAAGAGCACCAACCGTGTATTAATCCGCAACTGGAAATGGTCCTTAACAAATGTCTTGCTACGTGATGCTGACATCAGCCTGAAGATGTCTGCTGACATTGATTGTTAATCTGCCTCGTGAGCACAGGCATCAGCTGATTCTGATTATCTCAAAATAGTGTTAATCAGCCCAAATAATTTGCTGACTAATTAATCACTCACAGGATTTGTTTAGAAATGTAGAATATTGTTGACTTTACCCTTTTTTAAAGTGATCAGGTTGGGAAAATATGCGGTGTCCTCCTAGGGCGGGATGAAAATTTGATGTGATCATTTATAGTCTTTCATCTGAGTCGTATTGTGATGAAATCATGAATCGAGAAATCGTGATACACAATTACTTCGTCTGAGTTGATAATAAGCACACAGTAACTCATATTTATCAGTAGGAAGAAAGTTTATATTTCGCAATAAAATTCTTAATAAAATGAGAAATGACTCTGTATTTTACATTAGTTACATATTCAATTTACACAGAAGAAAATAAAACCAGGCTCTACCATGTGGTTATTTTATATAGACTATTTATTCGTTGACTTACCAGAGAATACATTGTGATGTATATTTGTTCTCAAGAGTGATAGACAATTTTGTGCATATCATCCAGCACTACGCTTCTCCTTTTTTAATTAGAAAAAACTTTGAAGAAGTGGTTCGTGACAGGTGAAAACAGAATTGACAGCATAGGGAAGAAAGTGTCGCAGCAGCTGTTGCTGACTGACACAAGCACACTGACATTGTAGTTAGAGCACTGAACTCCTGAGAAAGAAAATGTCATGGTCAAGGAAAGATGTGATCGAGAATTCATCAGGAGGGAAACGACAGCCGTGGTGCTCAGAGAATCTGACCGTATTTACACAAAGCTGCTGGTAAAGGATGGTCCAGTGTGTCGTGTGCTCAACAAAGAATCATTGAAGCACCTTTCCTTAGCAACTACAGAATCCCACCGGCTGTTATCATGGCCGCCTCATTTCACTCGGGGACCTTCCTCAGCAAAAAAGAGGATTCGACCTCAGCGCAGGCTCACTTATCTACCATGGAAACAACGTGCATGTGCGTCTTTGAGCACCTTGAAAAGCGCTATATAAATTTGATTTATTATTATTTTTTATTATTATTTTTACTATTTTTGCTATCAGCACCATGAGTAGTTTAAGATGGGCTTTGTCTTCAAAGGAACAGACGAAGCAGAATAGCATGAAGACGTTGGATATCAGCGGGAGCGCCACTCTGACCCACCCACTGTTTTACTTTTCCCGCAGCCCACGCTGGTTCAGGACATGACGGAGTTCAAGAGGAGCCTGCCCCTCTTCCCCCTGGTCAGGCCTCACATCAACTTCATGGCTGCCAAACTGTGAGCGAGGCCAGCAGGTGGGCACGCAGCAGCAGGGAGGCGCCGGGGAGGGCGACCGCGAGGAACCCCGCTTCGTTTCCCACCTATACCCCCCCTCCCCTCAGACTGGGCCTGCGTGTATGTATGTGTGTGTGTTTGTTTGGGCGGGTGCATGAGAATGCGTGTGTGCACGTGTGGCAGGCTGGAGCCACTAGGAAGAGATGCTTGGTAACAAATGCGTGTATTTTGAATCACAAAGTTAGCCGTGGTCGTCGACAATAGCTGTGATAACGATAGAGGTCACACCAGACTCGCCTCATGTTCAAAGTCTCTAAAAGGAGATGCAACACTCACACGCATAATGATACTGTGTACGCTGTTGTAGAGGAAATGGAAGAAGAAAAAAAAAAGACGAGGGCCAGATCCCTTTTTTAAACGAGTTTAAGTATAGCGCAGAAGCTTCACAGTAGGAGGTGTTTTATTTGATTTATTCCAACATGCTGCTTTGAGAATGATAGCTGGTTTATTGTTATCGACTAGGGGCTGTAGAAGTTAAAGGCAGCAGCTCCATGAAGGTCTTCGCTTTTATTTGTCGGACTGATACGTTTGCCATGTAACTCTCGAAGGCACCACAACTCTCCTGAAAATGTTGACGCAAGGTCAAATGGTATATTTTATTCAAATCGATGCATCTCTGGAAGGATGTCCGCTTTATAATTATTGTTTTAATCTTTGCGGGTTTTGAAATGTTGTTGCTTGTAAACTGGTAAAATGTTGGGACCCTTTGAGGAGCTCTTTGAAATTGCTAATCACAGACACGCCCATGAAAGTTTTAATTTTTATTGCATTTTACAGTAGTATGTAATTCAGACACCTCAGGGGTAACTCTATGCTGTTTTTTAACATTCAATTTTACTAGCGATTGATTCAAAATAAAAACCCTTTCAGTCTGTCATTAGAACAGTAGTGCTTTGTTCCCTTTTTTTCACTAAATGTGAACCAGTCCTCATTGGTTTTCTTAGTTATTTTTGTAAAACTGAAAGAAAGCAGCAGTGCGTTTCTTTCTTCCTTTTGTAAGTTCCAGGGAGATTGTCATTATTCTTACACTCTGTGTCTTCATGTGAGTCTCTCTGCAGCTTGTGCCTTTCCAGGGGGGCATCAGTTAGTTTGTACACGGCTGCACTGACCTGCTCCTGGTCTGATCGGGGCCAGAATCCTAGAGGATCTAAGCCCCTAAATTGCTGGACTATGTTCTGGCTCTTATAACAGAGATGTCAAAAAAAAAAAATACAAGCAGCTAGGTGTTCTTCTCTGAATAGAAACATTTCAAGTTGATGTCTAAAGGGTGTTGAAGGAAAAACTCTTCTTTTTTTTTTTCTGAATATGCACTTCTCTCACTCAGCAATAAACTTAAGATGTAGACAGGGAACAGTGTAAGGCAGAGTGAGAAAGTAGCTACAGCAGCTGGAGCCACACTGAGCCCATGCTCCAGCCTAAACCGCCGAGAGGACCCAGTCCGTTCTGAGCGGCCGGTGGTGCACGGACGGTGCATGGACTCTCAGGTGCTAACCAGCTTTGCTGTGTCGAACCACTGCTGGTGGAGCTGCCAACCACTCTGTTGAAACAGCTGAAAATCCAAACTAATTTCTCCCTCCTTTCCCACCGTACTTGCTCTCAGGCCTAGTTCATTGCTCGTTCACATGACGCCGTTTTAAAGAATGATTGGGGGGAAGAAGGCTACCTTTACGATTAGGCCGTATCAAAAGCTTCTTCAATGTTTTCCAGCATTTCGCTATGTCTCAACCTGATCAAAACCATTTCTGTTTTTAAGTAACGATTATCAACTGCCTCTTTGTTAAAGGCACTATTACCTTTTTGTAGTTACAACCCAAAGACAACCAGCAGCAGTAAACTCTCATCCCACAGCCAGTAGCTCGACAACAGCTGGGGATAATGATGAAGAAACAAGCAACATTACATATCAGGCTTGTGTGGGCCATGCACTGTTTACCTTGTTGAGTATCTAGTGATTGGTTTACGTTTAGAGAATCTGAAGCATATTTTAATTATTTTAACTCTGGCAACTTTAAGAGACTGGTTGGCTGGTGAGAGTGCTGACATTTTGTTTTGATTGTCTCCTGTGTGTTTCTAATTAATAAACTACTGAATGGAACCATGTGTGTATTTTAATGCAATGCTCTCGGTCCCCCACAAACTCAACACTTGCACGTAGACATTGAAAAAATACATTTATTCACAGAACTGATACCGTAAAACTCTAAAGCTCAGACACGTCTCTTTTGGCGAGTGGAGACATGACAGTGAATCTACTGGGGGAGCTGTGGATTGTAGGTTGTAGGAGGACATCTGTACAGCAGGCACAGTTTGTGTGCAGGTTAAATATTCCAAGGGGTGGGCTGTACATCACGCCTTTTCAGTCGCAGGAAGTCATAAAAACAACCCTATTGTCACACACACACGTCTCATGCAGATGCAGTAGTTTGTCTTATTTGTCCAGGTTGAGATTTCCGTTGACTACCCCAATACACTCTTATTCTGTAAGAACAGCATTTAAGTGTTACAATTTCAAAAAAGGTGTCTTGAGAAATTATTTCCCATTTTAGTGTGGAGGTCCCAAAGACCTAATGTTTTTATTGAAGAAATGGTCACACATGACATTTAAAAAGTAGATTTTCTTTTGTAGAGGCAATTTATCTTAAGAAAACAACCTGGGCGAATAAAGCCAAAACTACCTGCATACTATCTGACTAGCAGTAAGTGAGAAAGTATGGCTTTTAGAATTTGGTTAAATTGACCCTTTCATTTCTCCAAGAGTCTTGACCAAACAACCCCAGTGACTCACTTTCAGTTACCAGAGTCCAAGTTTCACATATGTCTGCGTGGTGATTACTTAAGTCTGCCCTGAGCTGCACACTCAGGGAACACGACAGTATGACCGTCACGTGTCGGGGGGGAAGTGGCTTAAATAAAAGTCCCAAAAATGTTCGAGCAAAGTTTCACATCTTCCAATGAAAAGTGCTGCACTGAGAGTCACCCAAGCTTTTGGAGATGCCTGCGTCGCTGCAAAAAACTCTCGAGGACCAAAACGATCCATATTATCCATCCACCCATCTGGTAGAGACGGTGTCATGGCAACAGGCTCGACCAAAGCTGGGGCGCTGTCATGGATGATGAAGCTTTGAAACATCGCATACAGGCGTTTTGTAAAGGATGAAGCAAAGTAAACACTGCCAAGGCATGTGAACAGACAAATGAAACACCCCCTGACATAACGCGGGGTCTAAATGCGTGTCCGTGTGGTCAGCACGTCAGGGTTTAGGTGCTTCCATTCAGAGTAGCATTCAGATTAACGACACATTTTGTTTTATTAATACATTCTACACTGAACATTTTACTTCATTCAACACAAACCCCAAACACTGGCAAACAGGGCTTTTCAAATCTGCAAAATAAACCAATATAAAACAATCATTATTTATTATTATTATAAAATGCTAATTACACAAACCCCGCATTTTTTAATCTTTAAAATACAGTAAGTTTACAATAAGTATTAGTTATGTGATTGTTGAAGCACATCCACCCGACACTCACACACAGCACGAGTCCTTATTCCGTGTCACTGTGTGTGTGTGTTTGTGTGTGTGGGGAACTGCAATCCATGCTCCAGTGTCCACAAGTCTTACCCATCTTTAACTTTCCGAAAGCGTCAAAAGTTTAAAAAAAACAAAACAAATGTGTAGTGGCGGTGGTCGCGACGGTGTGATGAATCACTCCAGAGGGGATGAGGTTTAGAGAGGAGTAGGTGAGGGTGGCACTGATCCCAAGTCTGTTTCACCAGCACTTCCTGCTCAGAGTTCACATCCTCATCCCTCCGGCAGAGGTGTGTGGTTCTTCCGGCTGTCCTCCCTCTGGACGGCGGAGCCTCCTCAGGCCTCCTCCTGCTCGGGGAAGTTGAGGATCTTGCGGTGGGCTTGCCTCAGGTACTGCTGTTGTTTGAAGTACACCTTAAACGCCCCTTTGATGGCCACAAAGGCAATACCTCCCTGTAGGGAAAGAAAAACTGTGTTGAAAGAGGGCTTAAAGGCAGATTCAGCTCTGTCTCCATTCAAGAGCGGCGTCAGTAGAAATGTGGAAAATGTGAAGGCGTGGAAAAACCCTTCAAATCTCACACTGGCTTTCTGGATGCGTGGGAGAGCGTGAACAGGAATCTACCTCACCTGTAGCAAACTCTTTAACCAACACTTTGAACTGGTGAGAAGAGAAGATTGATAACACTTGTGTCTGTTTGGTAAATCTACAGCCAGCAGCTGGTTAGCTTAGCTTAGCATAACGACTGAATACAGTCAGCCTGGCTCAGTCCAAAGGTAAATTAATCCCCCTACTGCACCAGTAACTCTTAATGCCTTTACACGGCAGGAGGGTGACAAAATAGTACAAAAACGCAAAAATACTCGACCTGCCAAAATTCCTAATCTGCAGGTAAACAGTTACACAGTCTAGGGCCTTTATTTTGAAAGAAAGAAGAATGGAAGCAGTGAATGTGCGAAACGCTGCTTTTGTCAACTGTGAAAGTTTGCCGTCTGGTTCGGACTACGGAGCCTCTATGGCTATTATCCTCAAGGTTGAGCCCTTTATTCATCTTCATTTATGCTCAGAACATTTTTGATGATTTTTTTGTCCTTTTGTGCTTTTATTTGTATACAATTCAGATTGGAGGCTGACGGGGGGGGGGGACAAGCAGCAAAGGATCGCTGCGGCAAGGACTTTTGGACCCTGTATTATGCCGCATAATATATGCTATTCTGTTGTTATAGTACTAAAAAAGTGTTTTAGTACTAAAAAGGTTCAAAACAAATATATATATATATATATATATATATATTGATGTGAAAAAAGACATCCTTTGGGCTCACTTTTTATATATCTATATGTCTAGTCGCTGTACCAGTCCAACTGTGTTTGGTTTGTTTGTTGATTTTTTTGTTGAAGAATAACGTTTCGTTAGAATTACAAATATTTACAATTGATTCATGTAAACAGAACCATTCTGAGGGTTATTTCTGTTTTTTTCTTTCCTAATATCTATACTGATCAGGAAAAATGACCCTGAGTTTACATAAAAAGCAGAAATGACTAAGAAGGTGACACTCCAATGGACCAAGTCTTTAAATACTGTGGATGCAATGGGACTTTTAAAAATGCAAAAACTTAATGACCTCCGATTTGCCCTTTAATGTCTGCTGTGGTCAAGTAAAAAGCATCTATACATAAACCGCAGCAGAGAGGGCTCCATTCTCTAAACTACACCTGATTGTGAGACTGTGTATTATTTACTGTATTTCCTGGTTTCTGGCTGTACCCACCAGGATGGTCCTCTGCAGGTTGGAGTTGACGCTGCTGAACATGAGCTTCCCCACGATGGTGGCGATGGTTGGGAAGACCAAAGCGCCACACAGGATCCGTGTGGCTGACACGTGGTCCGCCAGGGGGCTGGCTTCTGCCGGGATGCGAGGAACTGGACAGCCAATCCCTGCAGAGACGCATGGAAAGCGGCAGGGAGCCCGATGAAACATATGACTGTATACATACAGCTGATCTAATAAGAAAGAGTCCAGCAGCCTGAGATCTCATGTTAGCGTTCATTTATTCCTCTCTAAATGAGCAGAAACCAGGTGCAGTGAAGGGTTCTGTGATGGATGAACAGGTGGCAGCGTCCACTGAGTCAGTGTGTGTGGTGTCTCAGAAGGAATAAGACACACCTATTCATCACAAACAACAGTGTTGCTGAGTTACTAACACCCCGTATCCTGTGTTTGAAACTTGTTTTGTATCATCACGGGTTGTGGTAATCCTGACTCAATCTTTGGATCCATTTAGACACTACCTAGGTTCTCAAATGGATTCATGATATTATGATACAATGCTCCTTTGAAATTGTGAGGAAATATTTTCTCCAGCAGTGGAGGCTGAGCTCTAGCAGATGAATACAGTTACAGCTCCTGATCTTTATCCACATGAGCTCACAGTGAGAGCAACATTTGATTAAGAGCCGAGTTCTAAAGCAGCATGAAGACAAATGAATACAGTTGAGTGCTACACAAGTGTGTGTCCTGACCAGGGAAGATGCTGTTGAGGATCTGCAGCTTGTTGGAGTACTTCCTCCACAGACGCAGGACGTAGTCCTCCCAGCGGATCATCTTGCCGAGGATCAGCATGACAGGGATGGTGGGCAGGCCAATAAGCAGGAACAGAGGGTCAGCCCTTTCCATAACGTCCAGGCCCTCCTTATGGCCCACCACCTGGAGAGCAGAAGGGACGGTCAGAATGGAAAACTACAGCAGAGGAGTGAAACTGGTTCATTTTCACTCACAAATGACGAGGACAGGATCGACAGAGGAGCACGAAAATGCTGTTGTGACTTCACCAGTACTATACTGAACCACATGCACATTATTAGAAAAATGAATAACATCCAAATAGAAATAAATCCATGACCTGCTAAACTATGAATACTTCAATATGCCAACACACAGGGCACAACCTCAACTAGACAGAACAGACCCTTTATAAAAGGAGGCACTCTCAGGAGGGATCATTGGTCACACCTGCATGACAGTGACGGCTCCGTAGGTGACTGCAGTCCAGTAGATGGAGCCCACCATGATGCCAGCTGCGGCGAAGGGGCCGGCCTTGGAGATGAGCCGATCAGCCAGGTCCAGCACGTAAACCACAGGGCCTGATGGAGGGAACACAGCTGAGTGAGGCCAATTTGTACACACGCAACTCTTATTTTGAAGTTCTTCATAGCCTGATTGATTGGATTTTTGAAACCGATACAGTAACTTTATCTGCTGATTTCTTTTTAAACAATCTTGATATATATCCCATAGATTTAATAGAATTGTGTAAATGTATAAGTCCACCTGCCAGTGCTCTCCTGTGGACCATTAAAAGGCCAGTTTAGAGCTCTAGCTGTTGTACATAAAATAGAACAAGCAGCCAGTTTATGTTTGTATAAGCAAACCAGATTATTTTATCACTACAAGGTCAGAAATGTGCATGACTAAAACACCATTGAATTTTATCAGAAATCTGATGACAATATCTGATGGGTGGTTTAAATTCACTTTTTTTCAAAATGTAATCCCAGTGAATCAGTTCAAAAAGCCTCATGTAAATCCACATATGGACATCCTGTCGCTGGCAAACACTCAAAACACGTTTGTGTTACGGCGCCGTATGAACAGTGTGAGAGTGTACAGCAGGGGTCATGAGACTCCTGCAGGTAAAACAACCACCAGCAGCCACTGCTTGTCCTCGTGACACACTGGAACCACAAAGTTCACTCTTCAGTACACGAAGACACGAGGAAACTCACAAATCAAATAAACATCATGTGATCAAGTGGCCTGACAGTGCAACAAGAATATGACAACAATGCAGTAATGCGAAAGCTGAAGAAATGACTCTTTGAAGCAGGTCAGGTATGGTGCACGCCTTGTACTGCAGAGTTATTGACAGACAGGGAGGAGGTTCTCACCCACCTTACACCCAGATTCAAAACAACTGGGCTGAATCTTGACAAACATTCGATTAAGCATTAATCTGAAGTCCAAACTTGCCTTCATTGCAGCTACGTCCTTGTCTGAAATCAGGGGCAGGACCTAAAAGAAACTTGAGAAAATTCTCTGCTGCATCCTCCTCTCTGGCATTCCAGGCTGACTCGGGGGAAATCATGCAATATTTACAGGAAGGCAACCTGATTTCCTCACTCAGACAGACCCATCCACATCCTATTAATAACTAGGAGGGAGGAGAGCGGGGTGGGGACGCTACCAGAGGGAGCACACAACACACAGCACTGGGCCTCTATGTGTTGCAGTGCAACTCCAAACTAAACTGCAAGATAAGGTGCACAGCACAGAGCAGTCTGGATTTAAAAGGCCCTAAAACTATTTTCTCAAACACCTTCATATGCACAACATTTCCTGCCAGAGTAGGTACAGTTTGGGCTATTTCACGAGAGATTTCTATAATTAGTTAATGCTACTACACTTCAAGCTCTCTATTTTCATATTGATAATGTGCAGTTTACGATATAACGATGGTATAATTACCACTCCCAACTGTTAGTTATTTTTGAATCAACTAGTCCTTGATTTCAGACAGTGAGAGACAAAAGCGGGTTCCTCATTTTTACCCCACAACAGTTGAGTCATCAGCTGAAATGACAACTGTATCTGGCAGATTTGATCAGCTTTAGCTAGCCATGGAGTTCCACGAGTTGGTTCAAATGCTTACTGTCTGTATAAACAGCATTGTCAGAGTATTGCAGTGCAGAGATAGTTAGTCCTACTATTATATTATACATAGAATGAAGAGAAATCTAAGATCAGACTCTTATTGTCCTATAACCCTGTTTGACGGCTTAACTAACACACTTGGACGAGCGATTGTGTTTTGAACCAGTGTGTTTGACTTTTAATGTTGCAAGAGTAAAGGCTTTAAGCTTGAGGACTCAATGGGTTTGGCAAACATAACACTGTCTTGGATAACAAGTTTGGCTGGGGTTGCTGGAGTGCAAACTTCTTCAGATCAAATAAAGAGCAAGACGGAGCTGCTAACATGGTGGGAAAACACTACACAGTAGATATGTTCGTCATAAACAGTAACCCCGTACATAATTAAGTTACTGTACAGTAGTACAGACCAATATATTGGTCGGCTGATACCACAGACATATCTGTATCTGTTGATTTTCCAATATGCATCAATATGAAAACTTCTTTTTAGAACATATCAAGCAGAAAGCAATGCTTGGGTTGATTTAGAAATGGACATATAGCTATTCATTTTAGTTTTTATTCTTTATTGAAATGGTCAGCATTTGACTGATATACTTTACATCCAATACCATTTAGCTTTTTAATATATATAATATATGAAAATGTATTTTTTATTTGAATGGTCAGCAGTTGTCCGATACTGACTCTGATGTTTGTTCAGCCATTTATTTTATTTTGATTTATTCTCTACTTTCTCAGTGTTTTCTTTCTAGAATTGGTTGACTGTGTAAGAAAGCTCCTTTGCATAATCCACAGTGAAAAGCTCCATTTTGTTATTTTTTTCTACTTGAAAAATTCAATTCATGTCGGCCGCCATTTCAATATTCTGTGAGTTTTTTCTCGACAGGTTTTCCTATAAATAACAAGGACTTAAACTAAGCCTGTTACTCACTAATGAAAACTGTTATTGTCAATTCTTTTTTTTTTAAAAACAGCAAAGTAGTTCAAATGTAATTTCAACAGGCTTTCTGACAAACATGCTTGTCTCTTCAGAAGGGTGACTTTTATGATCACATTTTTTTTTAAATAGTGATCTTGACACATCTTGTGAAATAAAGCCGTCAAGTGTCATGACAACAGTGCTGAGTCATCGGTCCTTGTGAAAGCAGGACTTGGTTCAAGAACGCGTTCCCCTCTGGTCGTGTCAGCAGCAGATTGATAAATATATTATCCTTTTCCTTTACGCTATAATGCTCGTGTACAGCAAGTTGAAAAAAACGGATCGACCTTGTAGCACAAAGAGTTTCCGTCACTTAAAGTTAAAGGGCGCCGGTGCTGCAGTTGGTTACAGGCTGTTGGCAGGGAATTACTGGCAGAGATGCTCAGCCATCTCTAAGTCATCATTTAAGACGTGGAAAGATTGAATGCAAACACCTTGGCAGATACGTCTCAGAGGAAATCAAAATGGTGAGACCAAACTGTAACTACAACATTTACATGAGCCTACACGCCAAGTGTAAAAAGAGCAGCAGCTTTCGAAAATAACTCCCTGTGGTTATTTTGGGGTTACGGGTTTTTACAGTTGGGACATAAGACAGACTCTATTAAGGTGTTTGTACAGCCAGGCCACCATGAGGCTGTTACCCATAAGTACATGCCACAAGTAATATACAATCCAGCTACTGTTAGCTGCACACCTATTTCTGCAGTACATTCACTCTATAAGCTTTAATTTTAGAGCACAGTTGAGTGCACCATTTTAAGCAGCCAATGCTCACGGTCTTTCTCTTCTTGAAACAACACTAAGCAAGCAAGAAGCGTTTGGCTCTTAATGGGTCTCGTCCACCGCCAGCCTTTTCCAGAGCTCATTTTTACTGCACCTGTGTTTGCCGACCGGATTGATCTTGCGTTGCTTGCGCGCATTAATATGGCATATTTTGATGACAGTGTTGGAATCTCTTCCGTTTTCTCCCTGTCTAAGCATTACGCCATCGCAGCCGGAGGGAACTGGGTCGCCCTTAATGGCTGCTGGCAAGATGGAGAGCTGAGCAATTCATTTCAGCCACTGGCAGCAGATTCCATAATTAAGATAATTAAAAAGAAGGGAGGGGGAAAGTGAAGGAGAGGCGAAAAGTGCAACTGCAATTCCTCAGTAGTGGGCACGCATGCTGGCACACTGTTCCAGCTGGCTTGTTTACTCTCTCAAAAGAAGGAGCAGCAAGGACACGCCGTCCTCAGTTATATTGCCAGCAAAATGAGCATGATAGGCTGGCTTGGGCTCTGCAGCAGGTGCTGGTGGGAATAAGGCCAAAACAGCATATAGCTACATTACCATTTGTAGGCTGCAGTGTCCCTCTATCTCCACTATCTTATGTGCTGCAAGTCAGTGAATATAGTCGAAACCTGGGTTAATAGAAAAAGTGATCTGTGGCTCCAAATAGACCCCCCCATCCCATCTGATCCGGCGGCAGTCAGGGGTCCCACCCTGGGAGACAAGTAATGCCTGTCAAGCCTCTGGAAATAGACTGGCCTCAGCAGCAACCCCGAGAAAATAACTACCGTGGCGGCTCCCCAATGGCGTGCCCTGTCTCTACCTGTCCACAGCTTTGCCTCCATCGCTCAGTGTTGTCACCAAAATGTGAAATTGTTATTATTCCGACGGCTAATGAAAGCTCCTGCAAATACCACAGCTTGTGAAGCCGAGCCACTAATTATATTCAAAGGGTAAAACACATCTGAGCTCTAAACAAAAACACAAGACACATGGAGCAATTGGCTGTCTGTACATCAAAGACATTTTTAAATATAAAAGGTAGCATTGTGTCTGTACTAAAGAAATAAAAAAATAGGAAAGGAACACTGCAGCAATGATGCAGCAAAACAGATACAGCTACTCTCCTCCTGCCCACTTTGAAGTGCACTGATGCCCAGAGTATCCTGCAGCTGGAACTCCTCAGACAGCAAAAGTAAAATCGCAGCTAAGAGGCAAAGAAAATTACTTTTTTGCGTTATTAGTAATTATTCAGAGTATTACTCATCGGGCATGAAACAAGATGTAATGAAGCCTTGGAGTGCCCATCCGGTTGTGTAACTACTGAATGCAGAATGCGTTGTGGATTGCTGAAAGATGTACGTCAAAAACTGCAAGCAATTACAGCAAAGCAATGGAAGTCTTATTGAAAATTAAAATTCTAACAAAACAGTCACAATGTGGTTAAACGCACATATCTGGTAACAAAAGTAACAATCCTTTACTTTGCAAAAGCAGTTTAACCCAAGGTTGTCAAAAGTATCGACACCTTTCACTACCATGTGTTAAAACAATACAGTACAACCTAGTAGAATCAACAGTAGTAGTATGTCAAAGTTTAAAATGCTGGTGTCGTGACAGCCTTACTTTGACCCAAGGCTGACCTCATGCAAATCAGCATGCAACTTTTGCATGTGGTGCACTGCTGTAAAAGGATCAGGTCTGTGGCACATCCTGTTCCTAACTCCCTTATAACCTAGAAATGTCACCATCACAGACCTGAGTTCTAATGATGTGTGATGGGATGTTAAAGTCAAAGGGAAACACTGGAGGACAGCTGCAATTTCACAGATTCATCAGCAGAGCGGCAGCGTGACTCCACTCATCTATCTGCTCTGTCAGCCTTTGATGAGCTGCTCCATCAGCTCCTCCCGTAACCCAGTTTCACTCCCACTCCTCTCTCCTAGACAAATCCAGCATCTGTGCACAGCTCCTTCGCTGTCTGACAGGCACTTTTCCCTGTCGATAAGGAGTTTCTCAGGTAAACTCAACATCCTCGATGCATATAACCAACCAATGTGCAACTTCCTGTCCTGATACAATCAGCTGTTAGGGGCTAAATTTTGGCTTTTTGGCATTCAGGACATAGAACAGCTTGACTTCAATGGTTTTGGTTTAGCACCTAAATAAAAATATATAGCCAATAAGGTTGGTTACCTGCTATAGAAAAGAGAAGGGTAGATGAATTAACAAGACAAAAGAAAGGTTGCAATACATAACTGCTATTATGTTAAAGTGTAATTCCGGCCCAAAATCATCATGGTCTTTTCGGCACTTACAGTACATACATCAAATAAGTGATCGAGACATTTTTTTGCTAACAACCGGACGTGGTTAACACTGATTAGCTCTGGGCAGTACGGTGAAGGCATTAAAACGTCTTTAACCACTAGTACTGCTCAAAATAACACTAAACCTCTGCAGTAGCATGATAACAGTCCCTTCACACAAAACGAAGCATGAACAAGTTTGGAAGTTTATTAAAAGAGTGTTTTAAAGACTTACCAACTGGCCCCTGTACCAGCTCTTGTAGTAGAGTCCATTCAAGTCGTATACCAAAGTCAATCTAAAGGAAGGAGCCCAATGGTGCTTTGTTTTATGTGTAAGGATACTTATCATGCTACTGTAGAGTCTTAGTGATATTTTGAGCAGTATAAGTGGATAAATTGTAAGCGGATATTGCCTGCACTGTACTGCCCTGAGATAATAAGTGTTTCTCCGTTAATAGTTGTTACTCGACAAAACTCTCGCTGGCTTATTCTATATTATGTTAGTGCCTTGGCCATATCTACCTGTCGTTGATTTAATAACACCTTGATTTACAGTTAAATTCTGCATTTTATAATACTACTTCCATCTACATGCACAAGAGGTAGACTATTATTTAAGCAAATTTCAACCATTCCTGTGTTCTATGGTCCTATTCCTTGTTTATACCGGCACATGCATGCACTGTACTTGACTCAGATGCAGAAATTACAATGTATGGTTTCAAATTCAGTGTCACATATTTATTGTGCTCTTTTAAGATGCAAGATAGAAGGTAAACAAACAGCACCATCACTGTCATGACAGTAGCTACAATATATAAAAAAGAAATACCATACATTCAGAATAAGGGGTGTGACGAGACGATACACGATATTGAGTCCAAGAGAACGAGACGACATGGTGGTTGATTTTGCTGTGGTGGTGCTGCAAGTGACTTTGCATAGTACCTGTGTTAGCCACGGTGTAGCCTACAGTACGGATGTAAAGTATAGATCTGGACCGTTTTTGACATCTCTCACTTAAAAACGCAAAATTGAGTTATCTCTCCAATAGGCAGCAAGTTAGATGTGCAGCATCCTCCCAAACATCCTCACAGTCTGTCATCTAAACTGAAGGGAAACAAAAACAGTTACACATGGCTAAATGAAATTCACAAGCCTCAGGTTGCTTGTATAAAGTCCTCATTAAATGAGCGGTGATAGTTGTAGAAGAATGCTGTATCATTCTCTGAGAGATCATCACTCAGCAAATCAGCCACAGTAAAGAGGAAGTTCCCTTTAAAAATAAACCACTGGCTCATCCATCATGATGCTCTATTGCTGTTGGCCAAACCACTTGGGCATTTTAACAAGTGACAAAGGAACACAAACTTAGGATTGGATGTCAGAAGTTGATGACATTTTACCTTCTGGGCTACAACTCCTTACTGGCTGTCATAAAAAAAAAGAGCTGGCTAAACAAATTTCCAGCCATGGCCCAGTTGAGAGAGCTGGGCTTTAGTAAAGTACGATTGCACATGTACAGTATTTTCTTTACAGGCGGTTGATTTAAGCTGTGGTGGAGCTGCAGGTGTCTTTGCATAGTGCTCATGTTAGCCGTGGTTTAGCCTACCATACCCACGCCAGGTCTGTCAGAATCACTGACTATAACTACTTATAGTCACAGATGTTAAAGCAGCTGTGGGGGCCCACGTTTGTGTTATGGGGCACAATCTTCTTACAGTTGGACCAGATCTCCTTACACCCCAAGACGATGTGGCACACTGAGAAAACACTGATGCAATGTGTCTAAATCATGTTCTAAAGCTACTGTGTGAAACAGAGACTCAATGTCAAACCATGTGAATGAGACCAACATTAGATAGCACAAACATGTTTGTGGGAAAAGTCAGATGAGAGACCTACAATAGATTTGTATTTGATTTAGCTTAGGTCTGAAGGTTAACCTAGAAAAGACTTACAATACAAAAAAGATACATGTGTTCAGTCCTATAGAAGGTTATCTTTTTTAGCACTGTAATCTGCTAGAATGAATCAAACCACAGGGACAAGGTACGTGAATATCCAATGTATTCATGACAGAGATTTGTTCTAATTCAGCCCAAAGATTTCCTTTTACCATGTTGCTTGGCAACCAGTCAGGCACGGCTTCACTTCAATTTCACTGAATCAATACACTTTGTTGTGCTTCCTTCTTTCCCATACATTTGTAGCATACAAGTAAGAGTTATTCTTACCTACGACACAAAACTCTGGGGGTACAAAGTACACCTAAAGTTGATTACGCTACCCGCCTACTTACACTAATTACTGTAACCTTATTTCTGATGTTAACTTAAATTAAGAGTTGAAAAAATTTCCTAAAAATCTGTAAGGGTTGATACAACATTAATTAACAGTCCTATTGGGACCTGTGAGACAATTAACACAACCTTAAATACAAAAAGAACAGGGCCTGGCAGACACATTCACTAACACCCAGCAAACAGCCATGTACTAATAATCATCTCTCTGGGGGACATGTAGACATCCAATGGGTTATTTACTGAGGAGGAGGTTTAAGAAGCTGAGCTGAACCCTCTGCATATAGCATCAAAGTGACTGACAGCACAGCCTTGGTCACTATAAATATATATGAACCTGTGTACCAGCCGGGACAGGCCTCCTGCAGACTGGCATTGTCTTTGAGCCAGCTACTGTCTCAAATTGCAACTTCTCTCTCTTTGAGGTTGAGATGGTAGCGGCCCTGTGGCTGATGGGTTGGCCCGTTACAACTGTGCACTATTAACCTTTTATGTGTCCAGGACAGATTTTGGCATTTGGCTGTAAAGGGATAAAGCTTTTATTTTTGCTGTCCCTACAATATTTTTCTGCCACTGTAAAACAGCAGAGGTTAGAGGCATAGAGAATGGGAGACAGCGACAGTGAAAAGTGAGGAGGTTGTGGCCAAATATACATGGTTGCATATGGTGTATGTTTACTAAATGAGTCATAACTGGTGTTTGGGAACAATTGAGGGCCTCGTCACTCTGACGTCTCGGGATAATTGAGGCCGCCACTTACCCCTAAACTGCTACTGGTCGATCAGCCAGGAGCTGGGCGTATAATAAGTGAGCACCCTTCTGTTCCTTGTCAGGCTGAAGGGGAATATTTACCCAGATCACCACAGAACCTATGCTGGCTCTGGAGTAAATAAACATGCTCTCAGAGTATTGGGTATAGTTACAGGCAACAGCTAGTAAGGGTGCCCTCAAAGAGCAGCTTCAGCAGTCTATTTATTTTTATTCTATGGTGCCAATTCAATGTTGGTGGAAAATTAGAGTTGTTTTAACAGTTTGACAGTACAACAAATTGCATTCAGAATTAGGACTTGGAAACTTCTTGGCAGTTTCTCAATCTATCTTAGTGCTACATTGCAAATCCGCAGACAGGCAATCCTTTTTCCCCATGTTCGTAGTTTAAAACACCCATCACACACCGAGTACTCCAGAGTTTTAGCATTGCAGTCCTATAACATTGTCAGAGTGACAATGGACAGTTTAAATGAAAAAAGATCAAAACTGATCCATCAGAACCAAGGATATTGTCTGTTCTATACCATGCATTCTTCTTCCTTGTCAAAACATGGCGTATACATTACCTACAAATCAACTCCATCACATACATACACACCAGTGGTGACTGCTGGTCTTTCAAGGAGGGGGAAGATCATTTTTAAATCATAAATGTGTTTATTTATATGTAAATTCTACCCTTTGTTCCTTTTCAAGAAAATGAAATGTGACCTTGTCGTACCGACAAGGCATCTTTTCCAGGGACTTGACCAGTGTCCTCTCAATGGCAGCAGAGCTAGGCTGCTTAAACGGCCCTGGCCCAGCTGGAGCTGCTGCGCCAGGCTACTGTGAAGTGTGACCGCCTTTGAGTGACGGGGGGAGAAGCTCGTTGGGGAGAGAAACCGCAGAGTGACAGAACAGAGTCGCCAAAACACAACGTTAGTCATTTTTAACAAAGACAAAGTCGCTGGGGATCAGTACAGTCTCCGGATCCGTTCAGAACAACGGAATGAAGAACTTAGAAAATGCTCCGCTGGATGTTTATTCTTCAAGATCGCTGATTCGCTCATTTAGCTGTCAATCAAAAAAGGATTCCGTGTCAGACAGCTCATCCAATTGCCTTTTACATAAATAGCTAGGGAAATTTTTATCTTGTCTCATGAATCTGGGTTAAAGCTGTGTGAACTGCACTTGACCGTGGAAAATATAACTGAAGGAATATTTGTCCATTTCTAAAGATTTCCGCAAGCACAGGAGTCATACTCTGAAACGTGAGCCCCTTCAACCATGCTAACTGATCAGAAGTAATGAAGTCTGGCTCACCGGATGTACAGGGCTGGGATAAAGCCTGACATCCACTATCTGGTTTGTAAAGGCACCGTCTGCTCAGCTCTGCCCATGACAATTGTGACTGAAATAAAAACAAGCCAGACCAGTGCCGTGGAGATCTGGCTATGCTTGACTAGGAATGAAGCATCTAGGCCCTAAAAGCAAACACAAAGCTAAGCTAGTGCCACGTTATGATTAAGCTGCCAGCTAATCTCGCTACTCTTAGTTTTATCATGTGTAAGATGAAACCTACCCAGTTTGGGAAAGACGATGAGGTATTCTGCGTTGCATTGTGGACAGGCCACGCGTGCCGTGCTGTTGCCCCGTTGCTTCTCGTCCACCCAGCGCTGCAGGCAGGCCTGGTGAACCCACTTGGTGGAGCCTCGGCAGCGACATGGCCGTACCCACTCTGCCGTGCGGTCGTCCTCGTCTGTGGCGAAGCACACCCAGCAACTCCTAGGAGAAAACACACCCACAGGTGGGATGAAGACAATGTAACACATACACCCTGATAACTGGAAAAAGGCTGGTGATTTCTATATGAATTTTACATTTTTGATTTTGACGTTTTACACGGATTTCTCTCTCTAATTTCTGTAAGAGGGAACAAACAACTACAGAATAAAAATACCTTTGGCTCTAGTAATAGAAATCCCCCCCCGAAAAAATTATAAATAACCATCGCCATTTATAATACTGCAATGAATTAAATATATATTATAACAAATACATAAAATCTATTGAAAAATCTAGCCTTACAATTTGTAATTTTGTGCTCGGTTCTGCTGTCATCAGTGCGTTTGACTTTTATTTTGGAAATGTGCAGGATGTTCATCATGCATAATGGCGCATAGGTTGCTTCTTTGTCTTGCTTTGTACGTATATGCGCAATTAATGTGTGTGGATTTGGTGTCGGATCAGCTACTCTTAACAACAGCCTCTCTCATATCATTTGTGACGTGCATTAGCTGAATCTATCCCATCTAGTGTTGCGCGGTATACCGATACCGAAGATACCTCGGTACCCAGCTTTATAAACAATACTTTTTCACGTTTTATTAGTATCGGTACTTTATGCAACAGCGGGGCAGTGTGTCTGTGTCCAGTTCCTCTCTGCTTCATCACTGCCTGCAGCCAGAGTGGACATGGTTTCATAGTGACATGTCACTCACAGAGCGAGACAGACATGGCTGACAGTGGCTCAAGTGCTCCTGTCGACCGTCCAAGGCTTGTTCATAAGCAGACGCACAGAGTGAAATATGGAACAATTTCGCCTACGTTGCCGACAGTAAGGGCCAGCCCACGGACACCACAAAGCCCGTCTGACAAACGACCAACTTAGAGATACATGGAGCTGACAGACATGCGTACTTGTTCAAAGAGTTAAGAGAGCTGCAGGTTAGAGATAGATAATATATACATCCCACCGATGTAACGTTAAGTTAAGCAAGTGTTTAATTTGTGACAAACAAACTTTTTTCACCATCAGAGTTGATCGAGGCAGTCAGGGGTAAAGCTAACTGTTTAATTGTCCTGTGTGGTTCACACATATCTGTATGCAAACAGCTTACACTGGAGATATTAACTTTACCATAACATGCACTGGTGTTCACGAGTACGATCAACAACAACACAACAAAGGCAAGAACCTTAAATTGGTCAAAGAATATTGAACATGTTCTTGTTTTCAAATGTCATGTTTTCATGTTCTGTGACAAATCTTTTTTTATTTTTTTAAACAGCTGCATAATCATTTAACTGTTGCTATAACAAGTTAAGTAGCTGTAAAGCTCAGCAGCTTTAACAAATATGTTTTTATTTTGACTTTTTAGGTTTAAGTGTTTTAATTAATAAAAAGAAAGAAATAATTTTAAGTTCCACGTTCTGTCATCTAATATTTGATTCCATTACTGTGGATGATATTTTAGTTTTACGTCGTGGTATCGTTTCAGTACTGTTATCGAGATATGTTAGGCAGATATCGTACCGAAGTCATTATTTTGGTATCGTGACAACACTAATCCCATCTGTCCATCTGCATGCGAATAAGACATCCAGATCACACAGCTTTGTGCAGCAGGTGTCTTTGTTATGTCAGCCACAAAAACAATCATCGTCCTATTGAATTTTTTCAATTCAATGACAAGTTATGAAACTAGACACAGGCCTAAATTTTTCACTAAGTGGTGGGGTTTTAATTTTTCCTTATAATATCTGGTACTAGAGGTGGTGATTGCTTACTAAAGTTAGTCTCTCTCCTCCTGAAGCTGTCCATGGTTCTGACCTTCTGACATGAATCTGATTTGTTTGTTTGTATGAGGTAGACTGAAGGAGTGAGTGAAAGAGCACGCAAGAATAACCTAATCTTTCATGTCGCCTGAAAAGTGAGTAGTCAGCAGCAACATAAAGCCACAAACATGAGTCAAAGGGTTCGGCTCATCGAAATATGGTTCGGGTTCAATCAGGCTTTTTTGGAGTTCTTACTGAGAATAGTGTTGGTCATTTTTAACCAATGATATTTGTTATGTGTTCAAAGTCTCTCAAGTAACTCCAGACTAAATGGCCAAGATGGAACACACACACAGAGCCTCACTCTGGGCCAGTAACTCTATATAAAATCAACCAGGATCAATACAAACCCTATAGGCAAACAGGCCGTTATGCTGACTGTACAGTATATCAAGCAAATCTGACAGCACAGCAAAACTGTACTCACTCACTCGCTCACTCGCTCACACAGGCCCTTCATCCTGCCATCTGGATATAAATCAAAGCATTTCTTTGGGATTATCTTTTAGGTCTCAATGACGTAAGATTTATCATCAATATCCTTTTTGGACCAAGATATTAAAAAAAAGTCCAAAGTGTATCTTACTTGCACCGTTTCTATTGCTTTTCAATGAATATGGCCACATGCTTTTCCTCTAGTTTGAGGTAGATTATTTTGACATTGCCTTTAGGACTGATCACATTGCAATTAAAACTAAATTCACCAGGGCATCCCTGTGCGAGTGCACACAATATTCTGATAAACCACAGCTAGGATACACAGGGAAAGCACAAAGGGGCTTGGTTGCAGACAGACCGATTACACACAGTCTCCCTTGTGTGTGACATACAGACAAATGTCTTGTTCTGGACTCACTTCTAGCCGTATTTTAAGGACCCTCACACACACCAGGCCCTCCCTCCTACCCATAAGCATCCCAACACATCCTCCTTCCTGTCGTCCCACATTATATCCTCCCAGTGAAGGTCCTTCTGAGTAAACAGTTCTTCCACTTCAAAAGGTGCACAAAGTCTGCCTCTCCACTCCCCCGTGTCTCATTACATGAGGCTAAGTGCAAGAACCTAGACCACGGATATTCATATTTTAGCTGTTACACACTAATGAGAATAGTCATAGGTTAGACCTGAATAACTAATGTAAGAAAATCTGCAACACCAGACCATGAAAACCACAGCCGAGCTCCCAAACATTGACTAGTTCCATTGGTTCTCATAAAAAGTAGGAAAAGTGTGATAATTGCTCAAACAGGGTATATGCGGGCCTCCTCAAATTAAATTTAATACATTTTAAGACCTCATTGCAAATTTCTACATGGATGTCTACTGTTTCTTTTTTTTTTTGGTTAATAACTGGGCATGAAGGGACCTCTGCACACTAACAAACATCAGTCAGTCAGTGGGTCAGTGCGCAGCAAGTGGGTTATCTTTTTTGGATGACGTCAAATCTATGAGGATTCCATGAATAAGCTTCACAGAATCAAACTGCGTGCCAACACAATGATTCTATTAATGTAAACTTAGAACACACCAAAATCTCTTTGGAGAAAAACATGTTGAAGCTACAAAATGGTATTGGGTTTAAGACTTTTTAAGGACCTTAACTTTTGCTTGATTGATTTATCAACTTTTGATGCTTTTTAAGACCCCGCAGACAACTTGTGAAATGAAGAAAAATAGCCAACTAATATCCAAAATGACAAGATTTTCCTTTCAGCCACATTCATGCCATTCACTTATACCTAGGACTAGCCTGTTGCTAGGAGATCCAGTGGTTTAGTGGCTGACTGCTGCCTCCGACTTATTTAAAGCCTGACTATCCGAGTGTGACATTTATGTTCCCATTTTCATAATTACAATGAACCCTGAACAGTTGGCATTTCACTGGATAAATGAAGCAATGATTAGACAAAACACCTAACACCTTCCATTAAACCCCATGAATTCAATGAGACAAAATGTAAACAGTTTTTTTTCTCTTAGGCTGTGATTATATACATTTTGGTTATCGTTGCATAGAACATTTCTGCTTATAAATGGGCCCAATGCAGGTTAAGCAGTACCAGTGCAGTATTTCTTCTCTGACACAGTTTAGACTAACTGCCTGTATGTGACCTGATTACACATAGCTTAAGTTTACTGTTACCTCTTTCCAACAGGTATGCCTGGAATAGAAGAAACCGGTCATCGTTTCACTGTAACTAGGAAGTATGAAATGCATCATGGATAGTAGAAATATCTGTGGTATGAACTACAGCTCTAATTGTTAAATGTCATTTCCAAGTATGGGAAAGGTCTGGTAGGTTCACTGACGAGCCTGTGACCATAAATATTCGGCCATTTTTTTGTCAAACGTCCCAGTCTATTGGTGCACTGGTCACCTGTTTCTCTCAGATTTTTAATTACCTTTAAACCTGTAGGGACTGTAGGGAAAATATGGACACGTCTGGATGTTTTACAAATGTCACCCACAGATTTTAGGAGTGTATGAAAATATTGATACTCTACTGTCTTTAAGCAGCCTTAGTGGGCTTAAAGCTAAAGTGAAGGTATTGGTATATGAAGCTAGACCATCTAAGCATCCATTGGAACCTTGTCATACTAGCGTGTTGGGAAGGTAGCTTAATAATGCCCCAAAGTTGGGGTCAAATTTTCTGAGGGAAAAACTGTCATTGCCATTTTCAAAGAGGTCCCTTGACCTCTGACCCCAAGATATCTGAATGAAAATGGGTTTTATATGTGCCCACAAGTCTCCTGTTTATAGACATGCCTACTTTATGTTTGTCCCATGCAATTACAGGGAAGAAAAAAAATACTTTTTCTCATTCACATTATTTTCCCCCATTCTAAAATTTTGTATTTCAATATTTGTGCACACCGGGGTCCCTAAACAATCTTGGAATTTCATAAATTGCATTGGGAATGACTAGAAAGCTGAGACTCCTGTGGAGTGAATGAGCCAAATATTATGCATATGAGATAATGTTAGTCCCCATAGTAGCCATTTCAACCACAACCTCACTGTATACTATGACAATTTTCCTAAAAGCAGATTTTAAAAGTCACAATATTTAGCCTTGCTTACAGTTTCGCAATACTGAATCCTAACCCCTGTATCATGATATCACCAGATTCTTGCCAATAAACAGCCCTATGTCTTGTTGGCAGTTCATTTGCATCATGGTGAACATGGTGTCTCCCCGGATGCAGCCAACCCATGAAAGCTGTGTTGCGAGTTGTAAACTGTCTGTGCAGCAGGAGAGCAGAGAGAAAGACATTTTTAAAAGTCTGTGTTCAGCTCTCAGTACGTTTGTAGCTTCTTACTGAATCTCTGTGGTTTAAAGTTTAGTTTCTCTCCTGATTGCACTTTCAGGGATCTGTCATGTTCGCATTGAGCCAATTCAGAGTCGTGTTAAGTAAGTGCATTTCCAGTTTTTGCTGCTTCACAGTAATAGCTTTCCAATAACAACATAATGGAGGACTTTTATTTTGAAGAATTTTAGGCTATAAAATGTGTTTATCTGTTTCACAGCAGCTCTTTGACCAGTCACTCGCCGGCTTCTAAATAACAACAGCAGACTTTGCGAAAAGTAACATTCCTACATAGCCAACATATTTGTGAATTTGGGTACATTTTATGAAACTAAAAATATAAAATACGAAGAAGGCCAAAATACACTATATCTACTATAGAGTCAAAGCTCTGAAAAGCCACACCTCTGAAGACACACCTTCAAGCAGGTAACCCTGTTGTAATGAAAATGCAAATCCCTGCCATGCTGGTCCGACGGGCCGAGTCAAGCAAAGTCAAACAGAGCCAAGTCAGCCTATGCGTTTGGAAAAACTGCATTGGGGGCAACCTCTAGCAGCAATTGGCTTCAACATATATTCAGCAGTTGACTCAACGAATCCCCATAGGTCATCATCTATATTTAACCCTCCTGCTACCACAGCTGAATTATGGATGCCAAATCTGTGGTCTTCTTTCATCATCATACTGTGTGCTCTATTACTGGGGCCGCAGGGGAGTAGGGGGGGCTCTTCTGTGAAAGACTGGATGGCCAATTTGGATTATTTGCTCGGGTTGCTGCCTATCTGCAATGGATGATTTTCCAATACTCCCCTCTTGCTGAATAAAACATGACGATGCAGGAGAGGAGCCTTAGGGTCAAGGTGCTCAGATGACATGGCAAGCTGAAGGGCCAGGACGAGCACACGTGGTGAATCTGAGTCTGACAGAAACATTAATCATCCATTCACATTTAGGTCCTTATAGAGCTCTCCACGTAACTGCCCACCTTCCCTGGCAGGTATTTGAGCCTGCGCCATACTCCAACCTATTTGACTCTACATGTAATGCAATTAGCCCATCATTTTGCACTGCAAAGCTGGCAAATATTTATCATGTTGCCATTTCCTAAACGGTTGGTTTATATCGAAACAATCAACAGAGATTTAAATTGAGGCAGCCATGAAACACGAGAAGATGAGTAGAACAGCGGACAGATGTCTCCACAGGAGCACGACAGTAGAGAACAAAACCCAGCGCTCCCTCAGATTCACTGGCTCTTATTCCTGTAACCCAGCCCCGCAGCATGACAGGACCTAATACAACAGCACCGAAATGCTATCCTCTGTGCGAAACCTTAATCTCCAGCTCAGTGTTGCCTCTACCCTGTTTAACAGAACACTCGGGCAGATAAGCCTGCGTTGCACATGTACAAAATGTTCTCCTGCATACAGAAAATTCTGTTGCAATTTGACATTAAAACGGCCTCATTTGAATGAAAAAATAAACATTATACAACGTATACAATGTGTTCACAACCCATATTTACACAAGACTAAAACGAAATCCAAACCGACAGACAACATTTTGACACATGCTATCATATCAGCGTCACTGTTACTTCAAGAAAATCTGATGGAGACTTGTATGAACTATGCTGAAGCAAGGTGACCTGCCTTTTCACTTATTTACATGATAAACAGGCAAACTCAAGTGGGAATTTGGTGTTTCCACTGTGAGCTTTATTCCATCTAATGCTTACTGACTGCTTTGAAACTTCAAGGGCAGGCAAACAGCTAGGTGTATTATCCTTTATATTCCATCAGTTATTTTTGAAAAACCTTCAAGCAGCCAAGATAAATAAATAAAAAACACCGAAGGAAATGTAGATTCTTCGAGTCAAGCTAGGCCAACATTGTGTGTTCCACTTGAGCTGAAGAGGTAATTTCGAAGATCTAAGAAAGTGTACAACTCTATGAAGTCAGACAAATACAGGTGAGGGGGGGGTCTGATGGTGGTCTCTGGAGGAATACAGGATGACAGTGTGATTGACACTGTGTACAAAGATGAGTGTGACAACATAGCTTCTTTCTCATCGTCTCACAAGTCAGGCTCCCCATTCTTTAAGGGCGCATAAGCCCACCCCACAAAGGCTCCTTTCACTCAGCAGCGGTCACGTGACTGTGGGAAAACTGGAGGTTCATCAGCACAAAGGCAGGGCACAGGAGTACTGAATTTTGTCCCACAAAGAATTTAAAAGAAGGATGATGTCTAGGGGGGTTCTCCATGTCTGGCTGCTTCCACTCAATCACAAACTAGTCTTGTCCATGTCAGTTTGACAACAACTCAGGCTGTTTGTCAACCTGGAACAGTATAGTATCCAACTACCCAGAGTCTAATGCAGCAGTCTACTGCATGGATCAATATGGTAGTGCTCAACTCAACTTGACCTACCACTCTATTCAACTTGGAAACATTCTTTTTTTAGTTTTCATTAACAAAGGATAGTACGTGGAATTTGTTTTGGTACCACCTTGGTCAAGGTTTCAAGCGGACAGATACTAAAAAGGTGGAGTTAAAACACTGGAGACTGCTGATTGTTTAGAGAGCACAGTCACTAGCGTGACACGGGAGATCCTGCACAAATCCGCCATTTCTAGGAAGCCAAGCTAGCATTATGGACATTAAAAAAAGGCTACAGTCAATAGCAATTTTTTTATTCACTCGACCCCATTTAATCAATGTCAGGATGCAAAACAATGGCGTATACTACACTTTAACATTGACATAGTGCAGACGTTGCTCTGTTTGGTTGCTGATGAAAGCATTGTTTGGCGTTGAAGATTATGTCATGGCAGTTTCACATGGCGTTGCTATGACAATCAGCTAAGAATCCGGCCTACAGTGAAGAGTTACTATCTACAGTGGAAAACAAAATAGAGAAAAGCACCTGGTACCAAAATTGATTTGAGTTGAGTAAAGTCGAGCCGAACTATGTTTATTGTTATGTCAAAGTTTGTGACATTTCAAAAATAACAGCGACACCAGTAACCAGTAAGCATTATTTAGGGAGGTGTGCATTTATGGTGTTTATCAGTCATTGACAAGTAAGCAAGGTTTGTTTACTGAGTCAACTAACACAGGAGCCTCCCACCTGTATTCCAGCCACAGGTTATTCCATGGCAAAACTTTGTACTTCTACAACCTACAGTACTCTGCACTGTGACCTTTGTATTATATTATGTGAACAGGAGTCCAGGAAAAGATGTTTGTTTTTTTGTCGCTTTGATCCGCCCACAAGTGGCTGGCTTCCAAAGTTAAGAAGACTATGACCAGTGGTGGATTACAATCCATTAATCCAATACTTCTTTTTACCGAAGTCTCTAGTCACTTGGCTCACGTGTAATGTTCACATGTCATTTTTGTTTTAAATACTCTGCCATCTGTAAATGCTATCAGTATAAAAATGTATTAAGCATTGTAAAAGGTTCTATGATTCAACAAAGTAAACATGATGGCATTCAGTTATTAGCTTGTGGTTTCAATAACTCAAGCCTGCTAGCCAAACCGCCAAGCTAAAGAAATGTCATTTGGTGTGACCTTCCACTGAAGTTAATACCATGCACTACAGGTTGTTTTTGCAATAGGTAGGTTACCAAGCCATTAAACGTCAGCAGCAGCCCAGCTTTTGGTTTCTGTTTAGAATATAAGAGCAACTGAAGACCAAACAGACAATATGTAAAGCTTGTTGTGAAAGACTCAGAAATTGTTGATACGACCATAATAACAGTGGAGTAAAATACAGATATGAATTAACAGACTGATGACTTTGTACATTGGCCTTATCTTCTTTCGGAAACAGGCAAAAATAATATAATATCATTGATATTTGCGGAATTGTGTTGATTCTACTTCATCTGCAGTGTGATCTGATTTTTAAGACAATTGATGTCACTTTCTCAGGATATATGAGACTACAGCCTGTAGACACTGACATCACCCCACACCAAAATTGAATCAAATCATGGATAAAGGGTCAATCATTAGTAGCCCTTATGCATACACACCCATACACCACATGCTGGTATTTGTATGCCCATTCATACAGAGAGCAACAGGATCAGCAATTTGGACAAGAGAAGCAGAAAAGAAAAGAGTAAAATAAGGTGTGTGAGAGCCAATAAAAAGGTCAGGCTAGATTGAATCCCACATCTATTTGTGAAACACTGCATTGCAGGGGCAGCTGGCTGCTTGTGGCAGGCCCCGATAAGAGCGTGTGGAGCCTTATGTTTGTCAGTGATAGAGGCTGGGTACACAACCGTCTAGAAGCAAAGGGGGCATGACATACACCATCCTGCTATCAGCTCCTCAAACACTGCCAGGGTTATTGCATCTGCCACACACCTGCAGCAGACGGCTAAAGAACATTTCACAAAGCTTACATGCCCCTTCTTTCTTTTGGCTACTGTACCATGTGCTTGGGAAATGATTTCAAAGTCCAACGTTTGATTTTAACAGAAAGTGCTGTGTTAAATGCCTATAAATGCCTTTTAGTCAAACTGCTCAAGCTATCAAATGCCTGGGACTATTGAGGGAAATGGCACAAAAATGTGCTTGGACCTAATGTTGCAGCTTTCGCTCACCACCACCCACACAGAAGATGGACATTTTTGGTCACATATAAAGCATGCACCCTGGACAGGACACCAGTCTATCGCAGGGCACATAGAGACAAACAGAGACAGACAACCATTCTCACACACATCTACAGGCAATTTAGGGTGCACTCACACTGTCCTTCTGTACCGGGAGAGGGAGGGGGGGCAAGTACCCTAAAGCCCGGGGCGCGGTGCGGAAGGACAGTGTGAGTGCGCCCTTAGAGTCATCGATTAAGGGGAAAACATGCAAACTCCACACAGAAGGGCCCCAGACGGGATTATAACCAGGAACCCTCTTGCTGTGAGGCAACAGTGCTAACCACCACACCACTGTGCCGCATTGTGGCTTTGTCTGACTTTAAAAAGTGAACACAAACATGCCATTGAACCCTTATTATTACTTACGGAATAAAGGTGGGTAGACATAAGCATGGTCACGTGTGAAAAATGTTGGACATTTATCTCAGTCCAAGTTTAAAACCAGACAACTTGCTCCCTGGGTGGAAAGACTGTATCACATTTAATCTTTCTCTGCATTGTTCGTATGGCCAAGTCTAAATGTGCACTTCAGTTTTTTGTTTTCCAGGCATATGAACTAAATTAATTACACGCCACTTGCCAATTCAACTAAATTCATTACATGGACTTAAATTACCCATCCCCCCAATTTTGAAGCGAGGCATTGAATTAATCATTTCCTTAACACACAGGCCAGCAGCAAGATGATAACACTTTGCATATCACAACTCACGCTTTCTTAATTTACGATTTATTCCATATATTTTAACATGGCAAATACACTGATTACACAAAGTGAGGTGACATTAACTACATTCATTTTAACAACTTCTCCCATCCTGAATGACCTCTCATTACATTTCATTTATCTTGTGCAAAAGTTTGGAAGTTGAAAAATGGCATAATGCTATAATTAAATATATTAAACTAGCATTTTGTTTTTAAAATGGTCTTAATGCTTGAAATGCCCGGTTTTACAAACATTATTGAATTGTTGTCTACTCTTTTTCCACATAAAGATAAAATCATCCTGGACTGGATTCAGGTTCCAAGTTTGTGTTTTGAATTTTGGCGGTGTGGTAACCCTTTTGTTTACATTTGATCACAGACTGAGCTTTAAAATGTTCAAAAACACCTTCATCACACACTAAGGTTTTTAATTTATTTGGTTCTAACAAACATGTCTAACATCCTCAGCTCGACCTTGGCAGGTAAGAATTTTCTGTTCCCACTATATCTCCGACATTACTTATGTTGTACGTATAGCAGATCACACAAGTATTTTTGTTGACACGTCTGATTAGTTTAAGCGTCCCAAAATACTAACTGCTCGCTCAATTAGCCTTAGTTGATTAAGCCACTGCCTACTTTTACTAGGATGCTCTCTATGAATTCAGGCCATCTGATTTAACATAATGCAGTCTTTAAACTGGGTAAGCCGTATTCTGTAAATAAAACATGGCTTTCGCCTTCTCTTTATCTTAAGGTCTATGAAAATGTGTTATACAATTAGCAAACTCACATAAGGAATAACCTCTGTGTGACAGTAAGTATGAAGTTAGCAGTAACTTTATAGCTGTGGACGTACCAGTGTGTGTACAGTTTAGGCTATTTGTCGGTGAATAAATACACAACTCAAGACCAATGCCAAGTTCCTGTGTCCGGCTGATTAAAAAGGGAGCAGGGTTAGTTTTGAAGTTTTTTTTGACAAGAAAGCTACTCCTTGTATTTTGTGGGTTTGAGTCTTAAATCACACTTGATTTGCCACTGTGAAATGCCTGTGCATCATCATTTCATTGTAGAGTAAGAAGAACAAAAAGCTGCAATACAAAACAGCAACACTGGAACTGATGCTCTATCCAACACAACCCAGGAAGCCAAACTAGGGCAAATTAATAATGTGCCGAATGTGAATTTAACTTGGTGCCCTAAGAGCAACAAGTGGCCCTCTCTTAGTCATGGGTTTGAGGCTGCATTGTCCAGATTTTATGTCTATTGTGACCACCAAAGTCACAACTGCAGCTTTGCGCAAGGTTCAGGACCTCATACTGCTCCAAGGGACCTGCCTGGTTGCTGACTGTGTGCCTTGACATCCCTAATGAAAGGCACTGAGAGGTGGATTGGATATGTGTTTATAATTCGTAATAATTCCCCACCTGTCCTGATGGATCTCCCTTCTATATGACCATGAACCAGTGTAACCTACGGTGCTGCATTCTGCCAAGCAAAGGCAGTTCATCCAGAGAGTTGTCAAACATTTCAATGTCAGAAGACACATTTGAACTTCTAGAGCCAGCTGTAAAACTTGCCACTGCAACACTTTCCAACAGTTTAACATGTTTAATTAAGTGGTAAAACCACAAAAAAAGAGGTTGGAACGTGAGTTTCTCTTGCATATTGATGCTTGGAAAACTTCAGGAAAGGTATTCCCATTGTTTGTGGCGTTTAACACGGACTTGATTTTGACCCTCAAAAACACTCACAGTGCAGTGTGCACATTCTGTTACTTTGTCCCCCGTGTATTGTAAAATACCTCCACATTCCAAGCCAGTGTAAAATGATAATGATACCTGCTCGTTCTTCCTCTCTCATAGCCTACAAGTTTTGTCAGTGTATGATCCATATGACTTTCTTTCTTTTTGCATATCTGTGTGGCAATACAAACTCTGTTCATGCATATGATTGAGTCATCTTATCAAAACTCATCACGTTTTGGTTATTGTATCCACTGGTTTATCTTTAAATAATGGGTATCAGGGGAATTCAAGTAAACTTACCATGAAAATGGTATTCAGTGTCTGTTGTTACAAAAGATAAACTAACGGCTTACTCATTCACTGCCATAATGATTGTTCACTATGAACGTGACATTTTCAAAAATTCTGCCGGATACAGTCTTATCCTTGCCCATGGGTCAAAAGTTAACAGGCCAATTGTTTTGGGAAACGTGATAATTGGAACCTTGGTTCATTTACGGGTAACAAGGTTAACGTTGAAGAACATATTGTTAAGGTGAATAAGGTCAGGGCAGAGGAGGACGTCCTGTGTCAACACTGCAACACTAACGTTACACAAACCGTTAGATAACGTATGATATTCAAAACGGTCTCTAACGTCTGTAGTCGGTACAAAACGTCGACTACATATAAAGTAAATCAGTGTCTGATCCCGTAAGTGCCCCCATCCACACCCCCATCGCTGTCAGTCGTACTGATTTCACGTAAAGCTACGTAGCTGACATTAGCATGCTAGCCTTTAACTTGAACTCACCTGTCCAAATTCTGCTGCATGGCCACTGCACCCTGTTCCGCCATTATCGTAGAAAAGCAAAACAATGTTCAATGCTGTCTTGTTGGCCAAAGTAAAAGATAAAACATTAAAATGGCACGCCTGTTAACTAGCTGCAGCAGAGGTTGGCGTTGCTAGCTAGCTGAGGAACTAGCGCTAACTACAGCTCCTCAGGCCTTTGTGTTGACAACGGCGAGCCAATTATTGATCATAAAACTACTCCTTCGCGGTCATGGCGGTCTGGATAGCATCTATCTGCAACCGGTGCACTATTTCAGGTTTTAAAAAATCCCCTTTGCATCGGCTACGGTTCACTTGGTCACTAATATTATCGCATTGGCGTGACCGCTTGACTCCATTAACTGCCCGTCTCTGAGGTAACGCAACATAGTCCTGCTGTGCGTGTCTACGTCATCACAACAACGACGGCACCGTTCCGCTTACATGGGAAATGTAGTTTCATAATGCTTCCCTCCCTCTCATGACCAAAATATCAAATTAATGTTCTGAATCCACTCCCGGCAGATGTGCCAAAGAGACACCACGGCTCCTTGAAGATACGACACATCATGAAGATGCACATATGGCTACAGAACACGTCTAACAGCGGTAGGATGTTTTAATTAGGCTACATCATGTTGACCAAGTATTTGCTCAACATCCTCTCTGTTTGTCTTTAGGCTGTCTGAGTATAAAAGTTATTTTGTATCATGTCATTTCAAGCTATCCACAAAATCGACATAAGCAATTCATATCAACCTAAAATAATTCTCACTGCCCATGATAGCCTACAAAGTATGCACATGTGTGCCTGCGCGTGCGTGTGTGAGATTTATTTATTTATTGCTGCTTTAAATAGTTGCCTAATATTGCAACCTCCCCTGTAAGTTTTGAAACGGGTGTTTTGTTTTTACCACAGATAAATATCACCATAATATTTGTTGACCAGCCACTGCTTAGTGAGAAACTACAACTCCCTACAGCCTCCTCGGCACCATCCATGCGCCGCAGTCAATCAGCTGTTGAGGCAACTGCTGACTATCTCGGCACAAGGGTAGCTCGTTAGTCATATCTAAACTCAGACGAGGCAAACAGAAATATCTTTATTTACAGAGTCCCAAAAAGGTGAACGCTTAAGGTAATTCAAACTAGAAGCGACGGCGCTGTGTGTGCATGCTGTTTTGCTATTATGTAGAGGAGGACATATGGATTAAAGAGGGATTTCAAGGCAAGACAGCTTCATGAAATGTTTCGGATGAGGCATTCGATCGGTGCGATTAATTGGCATTTGATTTTGGTAGTGTCTGTGATAAGGGGCCGAGGAGGTGAGCCACTGTAGGCTGCCGATTATGCTGCTTTGATGACCTTGGAAGCGCAGCTCTTGGAGGAGAAAACTCGGATTAACTGGTGGGGCTATTGCGATTACACTGGAAGCCCAACTTGTGTCACTGCTATCATGCTGCTGAAATGATCCGTCATGTCATCTGATGTGTTATTTTCAAAGTCTACAGACTATTGCATTCGTGTTATTGAAAGGCCTCAGTGTTGGCTACGTGTTAGCTCTCCTGTAACCAGGTTCCGACAGTCGTAGAAGAGACTCCTCGGTGTTATTATGAGTTTTCATATAGAATCATTTGAACATCGGCTGATTTGACACTGTCGTGTCTTATGGTTTGGCTTGCGTGCGCTCCGGCTGACAGATTATTCTCACTTGCTCAATGTAGCCTTGCAATGATTAAGCATATTGCGGTCTATTTACATTTGTGTTTCCCTTTTTTCCTTGTTTACTGTTGAATAGAATAATGTGAACTCTTTATGGCTTTCCGAATGCAAAGACCTGCAGTCCTTATAGTATTCGAGGGCAATTGGGCTTCTGCAAGGCGTTGTCTCTGAAATGCAAAGTAAAGAAGACTTTTGCATAAAGGACATACAGAGTCGAGTTTCCATTGATGTTCCAGCCTCGGCTTTAAGTTATGAAAATGTATCTTGTAGCCTATTATGTGACTGCCAACCCGAGGCTGTGTCATTGCGGACCGATTCTCTTTGCGCTATAATAAAATCCCTTATCACATCATTCCTGTATAGACTTGTGTATTCATTATTGTATATCTATCTGGCCAGTCACCTTTATGCTATTCATTAAACTATATTTGATTTATAGGCTACATCATTATTTTTTTTATTATCGGCAGGTTTTGCCGGTAAGCCTTTAATAAAGGTGCGTCACTTCCCACTGCATAAAAAGCAAGGTGTTCCTTTTTATGGAAGTAGTATTAGTTTTCCCTGTGGTCGCGTGTGTCGATAGGTCAAGGTGGACCTGTCTTTAGCCTCGTTGAAGGACAGCTGTATTTACTGACGTATGTAAATGAATGTAGGGGAGGTCCTTGGGCAAAAAACACACACTGAATCAGTTTCACATTGCAGCTCCGGAGTTCCTGCGTGGAAGGAAAAACGAGACGTGGCGAAATCTGGTGAATATTTGCAGCCATATGCTCCGTGTATAACCTGTGGGGTTTATGAATCCTTCTGATATAGTCTTGGGAAGTGTGTTTTCCTCTTCTACTTTTCGGCTAAATGGGTGATAACGCATTCGCTGTGCAGTTGCCCGGTCCCTCTATCATGTCCTTGTCCGAGTTGTCCCAGTTCATCAGATACTACAGCAGCCCAGCGAGCCCGGTGCATGATCACCTAAATTACAACAACAATCTTAATAACTCCTCGTCTCTGTTTCCCCCCGTTGCAGCTCAGCAAACCATGCAGGATGATTTACTGATGGACAGAAACAAAGCCCAGCCTCACCATCAGCAAGATCCGACGCAAGTAGAACCTCCTCCCTCCACCCCGACCCCGTCGTCGGAGCCCACTTCTTCATCGGAGTCGGAGAGCCCGTCGACCGGGAGCAACCAAGCGGCTTCAGCGCTGAATAGCAGCAGCAAGGACAAAGTGCCGATGGAGTCGCCGATCCTGCCCGGGTTGAGTTTCCACCACCAGCCGCAGGAGACCGGCGGTCCCCTTTCCTCCCCGTCCTCCTCTTTTGGGAGCACTTGGTCCACGGGAACCACAAACGCCGTGGATGACAGCTTTTTCCAGGGAATACCCTCGGTGAACGGGACGATGCTTTTCCAGAACTTCCCCCACCACGTCAACCCGGTCTTCGGGGGTAATTTCTCCCCGCAGATCGGTCTAGCTCCCCAGTCTCAGCAGCATCAACAGCAAGCCCAGCAGCAGCAACCCCAGCAACCCCAGCAACCCCCGCAGAGGAGATCCCCTGTCAGCCCAAGCCAAGGCCCCTTCCCGCAGAGAAACGCTTATCAGACCATCATTAATAACAGCAAGGGATCGTCGTCGTCTCCCTCTGCCTCTTCGTCCGCTTGGAATAATCACCAAAACGCCGCATGGAGCACAGCCTCCAACCCCTGGAGCGGGCTGCAGGCAGGCAGGGACCCGCGCAGAGCGGTGGGCGTCGGGGTAGGTGTCGGGGTCGGAGTCGGCGTCGGGGTGCCGTCACAGCTGAACCCCATCTCCCCCATGAAAAAGCCCTATACCAGCAATGTTATAGCACCTCCAAAATTCCCAAGACCTGGTCCCCTTCCCCCTAAGCCCTGGATGGAGGACAGCGCCTTCAGGACTGACAACAGCAACAACATACTGCCTTTCCAGGTAAATACACTCCCAATAAGAGAAGAACGGGGTTTACCTCAATTGCTAAAAAATATATATTTCAAATGTCAGTTTTAAATTAATTTCTATGTATATTGATAAACCGTTGGGATGGGGGTCCCTGGTGTATTCTATTCCAAAGTTAAGGGGAGCAGTGCCTGAGGTGAAAATAAAAAGAGGCTATAAGGCAAGCCTTAGATAAGGTCACCCTGAACTCATTAGTAGCCATAGATTCATTATGGGGTATTATAGTGATCCGCAGGCTATTTATGCCATGGTCAATTAGAAAAAAAATCATCATTGTATCGCCTGAATTCAAACATACAGTAGGTTATTGTCAAACTGCCATAGCCTATAGTCTAGTGTTTTCACACAGTGGATATAGTGAAGTATATAGGCACCAACAGCAGATAAATTCATTTTGAATTGATTTGTATTATAGCCTGCACCGAAGCTGTGACTTTAAATGACAAATGACCATCGGGTTTTGCCGGTAGCTTGAGTATGCTGTCAGTTTGTGTGATGGAGGCCAAATAAATCGAATGACACTGTAAGTCCTTGAAGTATTACTCATCGATCGTGGCTATTTTTACGCATTCAAAGACAACCACACTGAGTCGGTCCTAGAAATAGTCGATGTGCCCGGTTTATTTCAGTAAATGGTTAAATTCACTCTGCCAGCTCATCCCGTGGGGTTTAAAGGACACATGACGCATTCAGGTGCTGCTCGTAACCTTCTATATTCTGATTGACGGGACCTGAGCACCAGCTCAACCTATCAGGAGGAAATCTTGTTTTCAGTGTTGTGTTTTATTAAATACATTACAGTAAGCTGCAGAAAGAATGATGTGTTGAACTGTAAATGGGAGAAATCATGCATCATAACTTTGAATTTATGCCTATGTAAAAGGCTTTGGGTAAGTTGGTGTACAATACATGACAACTGGGCTACTGAACATCAAGGATTACATTTATGATCATTATTTAAAATAATAGTAAAATACTAACATGCATCCTAATACTACACTACTCTATATAGGGTAATACTACCAGGCTACTACTATTACTACTAATATTAATAATAATAATAATAATAATATAATTGTAATAATAGGCATAACTATAATTATAATGTGTCAGACCAACCGCGCTTCATAGCTCGGTTCCCTTGCTCTTATTCCGAAGAAATTTCTCTATTACCTACATCGTTGGTAGTTCATTTGGGCTCTCCTCGTAATTACATGATTTTGGACAGTACCTGAAGGCCCCATCCATACTCTCATTTGATTGGTCTGTGATCAGATAATGGGCGGAGTCTGCATCTGAAGCAGACCGCAGGTCTAAACCGGAAAGTGGAGGAAAGTTTGTTTTGTGCAGTTGACAGTAAGAGGAAGACTACAGTATATTAAACTGTTATTGTGAGTTTCAACAAAATATTTTACATAATACAAGTGCTGACATCGATATATGTCTGTGTTTCTGCTGTGAGGAAGCTGTACGACCATGAAAGTTATCTTAATCAGTGTCAAAACCAAAACATGCTAATAGGTCATAAATTAGCATAACGTTAAATATCGTTTTTATGTTAAAAATGACGGCTAACAAGCAAAGCAGCATCACAGTTAGATACTCTAGCCAGAAAAGGGTTACTGTTTCTCTCAGAAAACCAAGTACAACAAAATAATGTTGACTGTAGTTACATATCACAACATGTGACTAGCATTTGTTAGCGCGAGTAGCATTATATAAGTTGACATAGGAAAAGGGGTGTCCTGTTTATTATTTGAATACAAAATGACTCATGTTAGTTATCTCCCTCTGCATTTCTGTTTTTGTATGTCCCACACAGATATGTAAGAGGGTGTGTTTCATTCATTGAAGTTAAGTTCCATACATTAGATTCCTCAGGACTCATTTAAGTTCACCAATGGACACCAGAGAGTCACCAGCCACCCTGCCTCGATTGACATGTCTGACCCTAGAGTAGAGTAACATGAACAGTCCCAATACTGTTTTGTCTGTCTTTTTCCCCCCGTGTTTGGTTATGCTGCATGACAAACAAGCCAACATGAATAATACGCCAGCTGAATACTTCCCCCATAAGTCACCTGACCAGCTTACTTAAAAAGGAGTAGTTGTTCACCCTATCAAAGACATGGTAGAATGGAGCACCAGCCAAAATGTTCACCTGTTACTGCAGAACGCTCTACATGTGCAGGCGAAACACAGCCCGGTGCAGGGTGAAATTCCAACTGGCTTTAAACGTATAGCCTTTTGAGGAGATAATGATTGTGTGTCAGTCAGGCCTCCCCAGGGTTCTTCTGTTGAGTGCGTCTCTCTTGACCTGGCCAGTTTACAGCTCCAGTTATCACCAGGGGACAAGGTCAAGAGGCCACATGTCATGCTGCATAGAGTTGTCTGTTTACTGAAGTGAAACTCAGACAAATAGCAGATATGAAGTCCAGTCGTGTACACTGGTGTGGTCAAGTGTTGTCAGATGAAACATTAGGGTTAAAGTGACATATTGCAGTACTTACTCGTCAGTCAGAGCTGAAATGATTAAATGACGATCGATTAATATTGAGATTGTTCTCTCAGACTTCAGAAAGCTTCCCCTGAAACCACAGAATACATTATTTGACATTTTTCACAAGCTGGACTTTTCTTATATAAAGTCCAGATATATAATCTATAACTTTAGTTGTATTGGTACCTGTGATATCTCTGTATATCTGCAAGCATTTTATCTTCTTGGATAGTAACCATATAACAGAGGGCATTTTCTTAAAGGCTTATGGCTACCTCAGTGATGCAATCCTGTCCAGAGCTCACACTTAGCTGTTTAGCAATTACACCCATAATTGGAGAAGAGTTATCACTAGGATGCAAGGTCAGGGTGCCACATGTCAGCTGCCCTGTTTACTGAAGTGAAACTGGGGCAAATTGTTGAGCCAAACAGCAGACAGGGAACACACATACTTGCTCCACAGTCATGTGGGCAGCTGGTGACAGGTGTACTTGTTGTCATTGTGTAGATTTACCTCAGTATTGCTCAAATTCCCTAGGTGCAACACAGGGCGAAATGTTGAATTGTGTGTCCTCCAACATGTGCTTGTACTCGCCTGCTGCTGGCTGCCGCATACAGGCAGAGGAATGTGCGGAATTCAACTTAACATGTCAGTGTGAGGCTTAAGACACAAAGTCACATGAGCGTCTCGGGAGATACCCTGATTTGAAATGATGCTAGTTAGTGATGACAACTGTGTTGTCCTCTGTGATCACAATCACATCATATCAGATCTGGAAATGTGAAGTTAGAAGGCGGACTGACAGGTTGAGTCTCAAAGTCAAATGCGGTCTGATGGTCATGCAAAAGGGCAGCAGCTTGGACGAGTTTGTGGGTGAAACCATTGAGTCAGTGTAACATGTAATATAAATATCAGATGGGATATCCGGTCTTTGAGTCTGGCACAACAACCTTTCAAAATACTATTTCTGTGTCCGAATGCAAACAAAACAAACAACAATGGCCGAACCTGCGAACTTTTTACAATCACTTCTTTCTTCAATGAGACACCTTTTCAGCTGTAGGAAAGCTGTAAAATGACAATTCCATCAGGTTTTTTTGTCAGAAATGTTCATTAAACAGGGAACACAGCACTGCAACATTGTAGAAATACGAGACTTGGACCAGCTTGTGCGTTACATCACAACTTAAAGAAACATTTATTTGTCATAACTCTTTGGGCCTGGTGGATTAATTGATTGAGTTTGTGGTAGTGAATGTGCACATTAGTGTTTCCTGAGGTATTTATAGTCAGTGTATAGTACTGCAGTAGGTGGCAGCCGACATGCCCACAGTTTATTGTAGCCAGTTAAAGTGTATGCTATATTTTCAATGTTTTCACAGTTTTACCTGAGAGGCATTCTCCTAGCAGGGGGAGCAGAACTTGTTCTATGCTCTTGTAAAAGCCATCAGACTCCATTGACAAAACAGTAATTTTACCGCACAGAATATGCCTGACTAACCGATCAAGGCAGCGGTAGACCAGTTGCTTCCATATTCTGCGAGGTAAAATTACTGTTTTTGTCACTGGAGTCTGGTGGCTTTGACGAGAGCTTAGATGATGGCTTCAACAGGGCTGTCTGACTGCAATGTAAAGTGGGGAAAATATTCTAAATATCACATACACTTAAACTGATATTGATTGTTTTAGATCGCTAAAATATATTTAGCTTACCTTCTGTGCCTGTCTCCCTGTCTGCTTCTCCAAACTGGGCGCATGCCAACCGCCATCTACACTGACTATTGACCTCATACTTCTTTAAAAAATAAAATCCATAAATCCCTTTAGCATAAAAAGAAGTAACTGGTGTTTATCTCTTACAGTTATAAAGGGAAAAAAAAACATTAGATGATCAATTTACTAACTGTCTCTGAATCTGGCAGCCCTTAACCTCACAGACCAGACTTTACTCATTAAAAACAGGTATTCAGCCATCCTTTAAGTGCTAAGTCTGTTTCTTATCATGATCTCCCTCATAAACACTCTTGTTTATGTGTCATGAGGAAAGATGAGCTGCAGCGTAGTCAAGATCGGTCAACCTGAACCTGCACTACGCACTATAGGATTCTTACGTGATGTTTAAACAGTAACGTTTGTTTGGGACTCTATATGATCTCTTTAGGTAATTTGACTACACCACGTTCTCCAACCCCCCCAACCGTCACTGTGCTCATCCACATGTGTCAGAGAGGAGGGGACGGGCAGAAAACTAAAAGCTCAGCGTTTTAAGTGTTTACCGTTTGTACCAAGTGGGCAGATTTTTATCTACGTGGCGCTGTCGGGTCCAGAGTGGAGGGAATAACACTTTTGAATGCTCAGCCGAATGGGCAACAATAGCTGTGGTGTGCAAACAATGTGGCCCCGGCTTGGGCAGCGGACACAGGACACAGCTGCCAAGGCTATAGCCTCCAGCTCCGGTTAGACGCGCTCTCAGGCTTTACCTTTGGCACACATGACATTCTCATATATTCATTCACATGCAGTGGGCGTCTAAACATTTCATCAGCAGTGAGCTGTTCAACCTTGAGGTTTTTGATGTTGTGTTGATCATCCAATCGATTGGACCAATCTACCTCATAGGATCAGGAGATTAGTTTGGAGAGGTTTTGTAAATCACCAGGTCAAAATACATTTCAATTAACACTCAGTGCTACCTGCTACAGGCTTGACAAATAGAGAAGATCGTCTGTGTTGGATCCAGAGCTTTAACTAATGATTATTTTTATTACTGATTAATCTGTCAAGTATTTTCTTGGTTAAACCATTAATTGCTTGGTCTGTTAAATATCAGAAAATATAGGACTGTGAAGACCAGCGTATATTAATATTTGAAAAGGTAAAAAAACAAATTTTAGGAGATTAAGCAATTGATTATCAAAATGTTGATCATTTTTTTAGTTATCGACTAATCTTCCTCTGCAGTTGTTGAGCAGTGACATTTGTCAAAATGATTGATACTCCCAGCTGAACCTCCCAAGGCTTATAAGTAAAGCGAGGAATACTCCATCAATTACAAGAAGAGCTGTTTAAGATTTAATTGGCCCTTTTGTTCAAATATTCTGTACTAAATTATATAAATCCTCACAGATGAGGCTCCTCAAGGCAGAATCTTGTGCTTTCATCATAACTTTCTTAAATGAAAGGCATAAAGAGCTCATATCTCCCTTACAGCTGTATCAGGCTGACACACATGTACATTCTATTTTCCCTTTTTTCACCTGTAACATCTAGTCTCAGATCCTTAATTTAGATAAGCTAAGAATGCATCCCACACTGTCTTGCTTTTTGAACAAAATGGGAGCTGTTGCTACATGCAAGTTGTTGCCAGTGATCTTCCCTTTGGCAAGGTACAGGTCCAAATTTGCCAGTTTTTTTGAAGATCATGTCTTTATCCATGGTTTTTCTTATTGTTCTCCACTTTGTTGGGGATTCTGATATTTTTGGACGGGTGTGTTCCAAAGTTTATTTAGTCTTTTTAATGTTTTTAATTTTGTTATTTCAACATTATTATAATCCTTTCAGCTTCACTGTGCAATATTAACACTGTATTGACATATCTGGAGTTTACCAGACTATTCATTGTAAAAGTATGATTAATGTATGTTCTACCGGGTGTTTATTTTGTTCATTACGTTTTGTTGTGACTCACCCTCTTCCTGTTTTACTGTGTTGCAGGACCGGAATCGGCCCTTTGATGCTTTTAGCTTGCACTCTTTGGAGAATTCCTTAATGGATATGATAAGGACTGACCATGACAAAGGTAAACCACACCCTGCCGGTGGCCCACCAATGACTATCGCTGATATTATATGGAGGAATCATTTTGCAGGTTAGGAATATTCATACGTCCACGCTTACAGTATTTGGGTTTTGTTTTTTTGCTTCACGGGTCATCTCTGGGTACATTTCTTTTTCTTTTGCTGTATTTGCCAATTTCTTACCCAATCCAGTACGGATCATCATGTTTTGTTTGAAATTTAATAATTAACATTATGAGCCTTACCTGCAAAATCTCACATAATTTGTGCGTGTGTGCGTGTGTGCGTGTGTGCGTGTGTGCGTGTGTGTGTGTGTGTGTGTGTGTGTGTGTGTGTGTGTGTGTGTGTGTGTGTGTGTGTGTGTGTGTGTGTGTGTGTGTGTGTGTGTGTGTGTGTGTGTGTGTGTGTGTGTGTGTGTGTGTGTGTGTGTGTGTGTGTGTGTGTGTGTGTGTGTGTGTGTGTGTGTGTGTGTGTGTGTGTGTGTTTGTGTGTTTGTGTGTGTGTACCAGATTTGCACCAATGCTTGGTGATCGTACTTTCAAATTACACTTTCCTTTACCCTTTCTTTGCTTGTTAGCTCACTGCTGTTTGGAATCAATGGATGAAGTGAAAAATACACAGGACTTGAATATGTTGTGAGAGTAAATGTTGAGCTATTAAATATATTTGTTCACATTTTTGCACAAAGCAGAATCCAGAACCCCTACGTGGACCTTTATTTTGTGTGTGACTGTGGGCTTGGACATGCCAGGACTAAGTCACAGCCGGAAAATCTAATCAGTGTTTCCAAGGAACATTGATACACAGACACAGTTTTTAATGGCGAAATGCCAATTTCAAATAAAATGAACTAAAGTCACGCTGTTATATCTCCTGGGGCTTATAGAGACTTTATGAAACCATGAAAACATTGTTAAGAAATCTCTCCTCACACCCCTTATAAGGCCATCCAATGTATGTCTGGCCTTCTAAGCCAATGTTTTCGTAGCACAGGCCACGTGTAGCCTATTGTAAAAACTTTGGATCCAGTCTCCCAGACAGGGCCCTGTCAGGTTGGGTGTAGGGTTTTTATGCTCCCCCATCCTCCCATCTTAACAATGGAAAGATTGGTGGGAGGGTATATAATGAGTAGAGGAGCATGTCGCTTTCTCATGCGTGGAGTCTGTTTTCCCAATCTTGTGCTGAGAGAACATTGTTACAGCAATATGGTCATCCTGGCCCAACCACTCCAACTCCACTGGAAAGGTGTTGTAATGTCCTGCAGGGCTTCCCTGGTGATTGTTTATCAAAGCACAACAGAGACAGAGGAGATACGAGGAAAGACGGGGTTTATACATGGACATGGGTGTGCACTCCTGCATCTCTCTTTGCTTGTTTACTCCTCTTGCCATCATGTAGACAGCGTGGGTCTGCATTAAGCTACCGTGCCAACCACAGAGCAGTTCCGCCCTGCTGGCATACCTACTCACTGTCTGAGAAGGGCCCTATGCTTCGGCCTTGTCTGCTGTGTAATGAACTGCAAAAAGCATAGTTGCCTGTGCCATTTTCAACTCAGGAGGTCATTTAGGTCATAACTTGACAGGTCTGGGTAGTTTTGCTGTGGAAAGAGTCAGGTCAGGTTCAGTCATTTTCAGTAGTAATATGTTAAGAACGTCCTCTATTTCTCTCTGACTGTACCATTTGTCTACACCCATATGTGTTATTTGTTGCAAGTAGAAATGTAATGCGCCCCCCCCCCCCCCCCCCCCCTGGCTAAGATCTTCTTGGCTTTAAGAAGCATTATGGAAATGGGGCAGAGGTAATATGAACATGAATATAATATTCACTGAAGTGTTGAGTCAGCATTGTCGACAGGTGCGACCCCACGAACCTGATCAACATTTCTGACAAGCAAAGTGAGAGTTAATATCCACTTTCTAAGTAGATGACATAATATGGACATTTTAGTTTGAAATCATTCCTGATTTCAACTTGAAGCTCGGTGCTTACTTAAAAATGTGCAAATCAAGGTCAGTAGTTCTTTATTGTAACCTACTCAGATTTGATGATAACAAGAGGAAACACATTTTATCATGCTAAGTTGTTTCCTAAGCCCACTTTGAGGATAATGGCCCACCATCTGAGAGCTACCAGTCAAAACTAAATAAGCCCAGTTTTGCATTCCCAACTGAATGTTACCACCCACATCCATCCCATCACAGACATTTATTGCATGCTTCTCATTGTGACTGGAATAGTTAAGTGTCTTATATCCCTATATGTGTTTGTTTTTCTAAAGAAGGAGAAGCACTTGCACTGTGATGCAAATATATGAATCGTTGGGGTGAGAGAGTGTGACCCCACCCACACCCCTCTCTCCCTCTCTGTCAAGACGGGGAGGAGGGCGAGGCCATCTCGATTCAACCTGTTTTTTCCTTAGCACTTGTTTGAAGAAGAGTCAGCTACAAACGGTGTGAGCGCGTGTGCGTGTGCGCGTGTTTTGTCTGTGAGAGGGACACGTTATTCTCGAGATCCTCTCAAACTTTGTAAAAGCTCTTTACTCCTGGGTGAGGGGCCGCGGGGATGTCTGAACAAACGGCCCCTTTCTGTAGCAACACACACACACACACTGGTCTGCATGAAGTTTCTGATCTGGGTCAGCTGAGCTCATGTGTGGAGAGCTGGGCACCCCCACACTAACACACACACCAGAGATTCTCCCCTTGGCCTGGAAAACACCAGTTTGAAAACACCAGCAGCTGCCAGCAATACCATCACACACGCAGGATACACACATCCAAATAGTTCTTCACATGTAAATCAACTGTGACATTCCATGCAAAGCAGTCTCACCTCACACACTCTTTCTTTCACCCGCCGTCGTCTTTGGAAAAGTGAACACAACAGACACGATACTGCCACACACAGCCTCAATGGTGTCACTAACCATTTGAGACTCAAAAGTGTTAATAAGTCCCTTAATTCCTCATGGAAGGTGTGTGTGGATCCCACCCCACCCACAAAGTCTCTCTCTGAACACACATTGCCTCAGCTGGTCTGACTCACATGAGCTTACTCATGCGTCAGTTACGATTTGCATTGTCTTATGTAAGCGCAGCCTTTGGAACCCTCATCATAAGGCCTTAGACCAAATGTTTTGATCTCTTTCTAATTCATTATGACAATGGTTGATTCCCACTGGGATTTCTTTATAATTTGAATGTAAGTAAGGTGCCATAGTGTCTAAAAAGCATAAGAATAGAGTTTTTTTATAAAAGAAAAAAAATGCCAGGGGAGGAAAGCTAAGCTAACTGGCCCCTGGCATCCTGTCATTTTGCAATTGTGGCCCCCAGGCAAAACAAGTCGATTATCCCTGTTTTAGAGGATCGAACTCCATCAACCTTAATCCAAGTTTAAGCCCAAAAGTAAAGCTGCAACTTGTGATAATTTTCTTCATCAGCTTTTTCCATTTCAATTAGTTTTTTTCCCGATGGTTAGATAAGAAGATACCACCCACTGTACAGTAATATGAAGCTACTGCCAGCAGCCTAAAGACTGGTCCAAAAGTTTTAAAAAAAGATCAGCCTACCAGCACCTCTACAACTCACATACAGTATTTACATGGTATATCTTGTTTGTGCTTGTTTTTATCTTGTTTTGCACTTCAAAAATGTCAATCTATTCCGTCATTTGTCATGTCTAAAAACTATCAACTGTTAAACTCAAAGTGAATCTGTTTTGAAAAGCTCACACTGCATAGCCTGCAGCCGACAAATATTTGCAAAGTTATTTGAGAAATTGGTTAAAAGCAGAATAAGTAGGATTTCTCCGTTGCTCCAGGGTCAACAAGGGTTATGGAACTCCCTGTTGAAGCCCAGAAACATCTCGAACACAACAAAACGAAAAGAAAAGCGAAAATCCAGGTAGACGGCTCTGCAGATCCAGACACCCCCACACACTTTTAGAGGGCCTTAGATGATGATGATTAAGAGGGATTCTTTTTGTATATAGTGTGTGTATACACTGTTTTTTTTTTTAAGGACAATCATTTAAAATATTTAATCCGTTTATTAAAAATTGTTGACATTTATTGTGGAAAATACTAGCTAGTTTAGCATTACACACGCAGTTTCCCATTGATTTAAATGCTATGTTTGTGTGTCAACCATCATGTGTTGGTTAATGGCCTTCATGAGGTATATTGTTGTAACAGAGAGAAGGTGCAAGTTGCAATTGAAGTCAGTAGTCGTGGGAGTGAACTATTTGACTTTATGCACTTGTTGACAAGAACTGCGGATAAGAGTTGACACACAGGAGCTTTTATCACGAGAAAAACGTGCTGTGCAGGTCATCTGAGTAACAGTGTGATTAAGCAAGGTGCTTCAAAGACAAGAGGGAGTGGGTGTCTCGGTATAACTTTTCTTAAAAACTTTGCCTATATAGAGCCCACACAATGGACTCCACATTAGGCAAAGTTGTGGAGTAAAGGTCTCTAGTGAGAGTTAAGATTTTGCTAAAGGTTTGAGATAATCATAAGGATCACATTTGTTTGGGAGAGGAGGTCTATGTGATCTTTTGTCTTTGTTTATGTTCAGAAAGGGGTCACCCCGGTTTAACCTGAGGTGAAAGGTCAATACATAAAACACTCGGTTGGGCTGCAGCTGTGGAAGTGTTCTTGACCTCGAAACTTTTGAAACCTTGTAGTTAACAACACCTGCGATGATCTCAGTGTCAGAGGGATGCCCCTGTACTTTAAACAGCCAGTAATGATTGTATAGAGATAAGACGTTGTGTTTGTTGGCTGTGTTAAAGGTTAATCACACCTTGCTTCCAATAATCTACACTGTCACAGTGCTATGTTTTGTTATGGTGGAAAATTCATGACTCCAGCAAGCATGACCGAGCTAATCCAGTCCAGGCAACTAAACAAGTCTGGGCTTGTTTTGTCTATTAAAATCATGGTTTGTCCAGATCTCACGCGCCATGAAAACTTTTGAAAGCATTACTAACACTATTACTATTATTATGGAAATCATTTATTATTATATGAAAGGCTTTTACTGGTTTTATGATTACTTTTCTGAAACATTAAACAGCAGTGGGTGGTTGGCATTTGGGGATTAGCTTCAAGAAAGATTTCCTGACATTTGTGTTCTAAACTGCACACAATTTTATATAGTTTTACGTGTTAGGGCTTGATAAAGGTAAAGGAACTTTGGCCCAGTTGTGATTTTCTTGTCGAAGGTTGATGGGTTCAGCTGTAGCTGGTATGAAAGCAGAGAAGTAGGCCATTCGGACAAACAGAGACACACAAATAAATCTCTCACCAGGTTCTTACAGAAACATCCATCCCACTCAATCTTTTCAGTCATCTGTCGGCTGTGTGCAAAACACATGCCTCTCTCTGTTGTATTGTCATCTTTTTTTTGCCAGCGTAGTGTTGGTAATTGAAGCGTTCTTTGGCAGTAGTCAGCAAGAAGTGCAGCTTTGGGGCACCCTGCTGCGGAGGTGTTTTGTTTTTTTGTTGTTTTTTTTTCATCAGTGCGAACATTTCCACACCTTGCTGTTGGCACACCCACTCTCCTCTCATAACTTCTGCTGGAGCTTTCTCCTCGAGGTGTTATTGGGGGCTTAAATATGTGCTTTAATGTGGAACAGAGGGAGCAACACGTGACCAAAGCAGTTGAGAAGAGCTCCAGGTGGGACACAGTCGGTGGTGATCTGCCGCAGGGAATGTAGTGAAAATTGAACCACTTGGGAACTTGAGGCACAGTTCTCGTGTAGCCCACAGTAGTTCCTAATCGTCAGTCCATGCAGACCAATGTTCCCAACACAATTTTCTTTTATAGATTTCTCAAAGCCAGTGCACTTTTGAGAGGACCACATGCTGTGTCCAAGACAATGATATGTATGGTTGTCGACAGTGTTGGGAGGGTTACTTTTAAAATGTATTCCCCTACAGATTACTGATTACATGTCCTAAAATGCAATCTGTGATGTATTCCATTGGCTTACTCAAGTAAAGTAATGTATTCTAAATATTTTGGGATTACTTTTAGCTTACTTTAAAATCGTTAAAATCGCAATCTAAGGTGTTACAACCGTCCCGTTACAACTGTACCTGATCTCCCCTACTACAAAATGTATTTTTCAAAGGTGGAAGTAATGTAGTGCGCACTTATACAATCATATCTGGCACAGTTAGATGTGGCCTGAAAATCAATTGTAAGATGTTTGTGAATCTGAGGAGAGAGAGGCTGAGCACAGCTGCTGCTGGCTGAGAAACACAACAGGGAAACCAGAGTAGGGGTAACACCGGCTCCCAGTGATGGCGGTACCCGGGGAAGCTGTGAGTGTCTGAGGCTGATGTCGGGGTCGGTGCTCTACCTATGTGCTCTACTCATAAGCGCGGACCGGAGAAGTAGATCTGCCTTTACTGGGGTTGACTGCAGAGAGTGAGCGTTGTGTTTTCCTACTCTGCTGGCGAGAGACCCCTCACACCACACACGCACGCACGCACACACGCACACACGCACACACGCACACACACACACAACCGCTGCCGTGGCGGCTCTCTTCCTCATTTGGTGCAATAAAGTATTCTGTAATGTCATCTTTTTTAAGAAAGAAACTGTATTCTGCATACACCAATTTTAAACTAACTATAACGGAATACAGTTACTCGTATATTGTATTTTAAATACGTAACGCCATTACAAGTAATCCGTTACTCCCCAACCCTGGTTGTTGATCATCTGACACAGCAGTTAATTTACAAGATTTTCAAATAATTGAAGATGGTGCTACGAGGCAGTCCACCCTCCAGCCAGAGAAGCAAACCCTAAAGGAGTAATGTTATTAATATTTCTTATTATTAACATTTCTTGACAACCCTTTAAGTTAAACAGCTGATTTTGCTTTTAACCGCATTTTGCCTGGTTTCTTGTTGTCTGTTAATCTTTATTTAAACCTCTTAGAGGCCTCATTCTCCCCCACAATGACAACTTTGGATTGTCCCTGGCACCAGGTCCCAAATTGATGGCCACTGGCTATGTCCTGCTAATCCATCCACTACTCTTTATCCCATTTCTACCAAAGCGGTCACTGCGAGGTCACTGTCCTGTCTGCAGATTTTCAGACATGTGAAAGGGACATACTGTTGGATCCCTGCGTAAAGAAGTGAATGGCGTGTCTCCTGAGTGGACACGATGCTGTGCAACCATCATTTGGGGAGGTTGAGAATAGCTCAGACTCTCTGTGAGGAAATGTCACTAGAAGAGCAGCAGCAGCAACTCAGGGGCCCCCTCAGGCCCTGCCAGTAACCTCCTGGGGAAAGCAGATGGCACATGCCCAGAGCTATTTTAAGGCTTCAGTGGGGCAACTGTCCCCCTCTGTCACCCAAAATGACTAATGTAGACGGAAAAGGGAAGTAGAGACACCCTGTGTTTGTTGTGACTTTTGCCCTCCTATCAGCAAAGTCACGGCTTTGATTATGAATGTGTTCAATTGTGCGTACTAACGCAGTATTTTATAGATCCTCTTACTTTTTTGCTCAACCAAATGCAGTGGTATTAGGTCATGGTCTGCTCTGGATTTGACTCTCAATGACATTACAGCCAGTCAGACACAATCAGCCTTAAATGTTGTAATATGGTTGGACTAACAAAAAGACAACCCACATGTTTACTAATACACATGATAAGAGAATGCTGGATGCTACTCATTGTGGGTGCATAAGGTCTTTGGCGACAAAATGTTTATTTCCTCATGATGAGTTGGAAAGACTATGTGACAATAGGCCATGTCGCATGTGTAACAAATGTGTGCATGAATGTATGGGCTTGTCGCGCTCCAATTGCCCTCGAGTCCCTCTGTTGCCTGAATTCTGACTGGCTGAGAGGAGTGTGGAAATCCACATCTGTGGCACTGCAGGGTGGCCGCCCCCTTGTCCTCCCCCTACCCTGCCTCTCTGGTTTTCAACCAGGTCTAACTGCTAGTTCCACTCTTGTTTGCGAGCCAGGAAGAGGCCCTGTTTTGCTGTCCCCATTATCTGTTTTCCGCGGCCAAATTTAGAAACTTTTGACATGTCATCATGTTTGCGCCATAGCAGCTCGCTACATCTAGCCGGTTAGTCTGTCAAAGTCCATGTATGCATACGCATATGGAGAAACATGCACTAGAAGTAAAGCAAGATATTTGTTGCAGTCATCCCTCTCGATCTTAACTGCCGCTACATTTGTAGGCTCAAAAAAAGCTGTTTTATTCATTCTAAAGGGTTATTGCCAAATAGGGATGTGTATCCCAGTGAAACAATGCTTTACCTTCTGTCTTCCCTAAATGACTCTAGGTAGGCCGCTCACTAGCTATGTTGAGTAAAAGGTGGTGTAGGTGTATTAGGGCCCTAATTTTGAGTGGTTAGGAAAAAAGGTTGTTCCTCTGCGGCTGCAAATGATATTGACAGTAAGACTGTAATGTTTTGTCCTAAACCAGGTAGGCTATTTCTGCCTCAGCTTTAGTGTATCTTTCTTGTTGTCGCCTGTGAATAGGATGATGGAGACAGAGATAACCAGGAAGTCTTCCATTTAGATGTCCCACACCACCCCTCTCCCCCACAAAAACACTGACAGATGGGCCCTTGTAACATGCACACATTGTCACCATAGCAGAATGCACGCTCTGTTGAGTTCCTAGCCTTATAGCTGCCTTTGTGTGTGTTTGTGTGTATGTATTAGAGATATGTGACAACAAAGGAATGCGTGTTTCCACCTCGTTTTGTTGTCTGTAGATGTCCTTTGTGGTTGCATCAGTTGTTTATTCATTTCATGTGAAACATTTCATCATGTCTGGCATTTTCACATTGCTGACAGTAGAATGGAAGATGAAATATAATGTCTGACAACAGGGTGACTTTTATAAGTGATTTCCATGTTTCCCCTCTTTTGAAAAATCCTTTCTTTTTTTTCTTCGACAGGACGCATGGGCCTCAACTTTCATCATCCTGGAGCAGAGCACATTATGCCATTAAATAGTAAGTCACATTTCATTGTCGTGCCCATCATCTTCTTCTCCATGTGGAATTTGTCTCAGTTTTACTCATAAAAGTGTTGCAGCTGCTTTTTATCTTTTGAAGGAACCAAGAATGGGTAGTGTTTTTGTGGCGTGTTCCCATGAAAAATTAAACACCCCCTAACCACAGTGGCCTATGTCAGTGTGCTCTGGGCACACCTGCCTACCCTTTGCTAAGGTCTGGATTCCCTGACACTGTAAACCTAGGACAGACCTCTTAGCACTGAGGCGAAGCCCAGTTGACCTGTGAATAGCACTTCCAAAAATACCCCAGCATGTAAGACTAGATTCCTCCTAGTATCCCACCAGCCGGCAGATGATCACCAGTGACAGGAGATGAGCCAGAGAGAGAAATCAGGTCTTTATTCATATGCTGCTACATGAATGCCACAAAGTTTTCCAGGCCAGGCCCTGTCCTTCCGTCTGCTCTTTATTTGTCTTTGGAGGTGAACAGGGACATGATTTCTTAGCGTCTTACACACCCATTTTTTGGCCATGTCCTCTAGTTATTTTAGGGACAATCGTATTTCTTCTATCAAGGATATCTGGACTGACTGGTAGGGCTGGGAATTGTTTATAAAATCACGTTGCAAGTACCAATAACAGTACCCTTAATTAGATATAATACTTACACATTTTATTCATTTCCTTTATGTCGGACGCTTCAATTCAATTTTATTTATTTACAGAGGTGCAGTAAAGCCAAACATTTTGGTGGCATCTCAACAGGCTGAACTACTAACTCCGTCAAATACAATCACACATTGCGGAAGAACACTTGCGCTGATTGGTTGCGCTGATTGGTTGCGCTGATTGGTTGCGGGCAAAACCATACAATTGTGGGGTTTTTTTAGGTTAGGGTACAAAACGGATCAAATGCAGGTATCATTTGACTGGAGAAGCTTCTATGCTAATTGGTATTTTGGTTGACACATTTACGGTATCAAGTTCCGCTACCCAGCCCCTCTCAAAGAAAACAGCAGAGCTCAGTTTCCTCAGGTATAAACATGGGTAAAGGCAGAGCATATGGAACATTAAAAAAAATGTCTTCGCTCCTTCCTTGTTTTATTTTTTTCCCTCACTCGTATCCTCGGAGAGCTGCTCCCAGATTGACGTTAAACTGTTGTGTCATGGGATTTCACTCAGGCAAGCACAAATCTTCCCAGTCTGTCAGAACTGGCTATTTCCGCTGTAGCCTGTGATGTTTGTAGACAGGGAAGCCTTGGTTTCAACTTTAAAGTGTTTTACTCTAGTGTTTCTCCTTCATTTCGTTCCATTAGCTTTGAAGCTTCACGCTGTGAGAACCTGCAAAGGCCCTACTTTCTCCGGATGGTGTTAGCACTTTAAGTGAAGAAGAAAGGATCGAGAGGAGTAAGCGTAGGTCCTCTATTCAGATTTATTAGTGGTGATCACTTGACAGCTCAGTAGACGTATCTGAGGTTTTCAAGCATAGCAGAGCAGGAGACCTCAGATTTATGCCCAGAGGAATCACCAGCTTCACTTTCAAACAATTTTCTTTCTCCCGGGCACCACACAGTTTGAAGTTGGTGCTTATTCTTAACCCTCGCTTTTCCCTTTCCTCTGCTCCCTCATGAGTTGTATTCTCTCTCACGGAGGCATCTGACGGTTTCCCACATAACGTTTACTTAATTTTGCCCTGGTTGCTAAGTGACTTTGTTTCTGCCAAGGCCAGACGGTGAGACGGCAAAGCTGCAGAGGGTCCAGGGTTTTTTCTGGATTGGAGAGCTAGATCTTTTTTAATGAAAACAGAGCACGAGAGAAGAGGCTCAGAGACAATATATCCTCTGAGAGAAGTCAGAGAGGCAAGTCACACAATGGGGCTCTCACAATGCAATAGGCCCATATTGGTTTTTGAGGCGACGATACTGCTTTGTGACTGATGCTTTTTGAGGACCAGGAGGATCTGTTTAGTACTGTTTCCCCCCCTGCCATCTTAAGCCGCATTTGTCTTTCCTGTGTGGCTTGCATTCATGGCACAGAGGATCCAAATTGAGCTTGTTTGTGGGAAGATTTCAGAGATGAGGGAAAGGCTCAATCACAATCTTGAAACAAGATGTGGTGTTTTTTTGCACATAAAAGCCAGGGTTTCTGCCAGACTATTGCAAGCCTGGCAGCCACCCCAGCCTAAGTTGATTCCTCGTTGGGCCTAAGCATCGAGGAATTAAAAAAAAGGTTGCCATTGTTTTCGACTGAGCAGGCAACACCATTATGTTGCTGTGCTTGGTTGTAGTTCACGTTCATGGTTCTGATTGGTCATAGATCTATCCAATTGTGTCTAGAAGCATTTGGCTCTGCACCGTTGATAACTATGGAAAATTAACTGAGAGGGCCCAGACTAATACACATTTGAGAGAAGTGGTGATGCCAGGCTAGAGGAAACCATGAATTGTTATTGAAAGCTCTGGAAAAAGCAGAATGTATTTGTCCAAATGAGCTACATTATTTCCAAAACTACGCAGATTTGAGAAAGGCACACCGATTACACCGGTAAAATTCACAATTGTTATTTGAGGCATTGCAGTGACACGAGCACTAAATAGATAAGACCGGCCATTTTGAGAACTGGCACATGTGACCAGCTGTTGATTAGATATGTGATCACAGCGCTGTACCTTCGCCCTTTCTTAGATTTAGATCTATCCAGCCCTGACATCATAGCTCGCACTCCACTGCCCCCCCCCCCCCCCCCCCCCCCACTGCATGTTATACTCACTTCTAAGAGCCCAGAGGCTGCCAGCCACCTCTGTACCCTCTCTCCTCCTGTGGGAAGTTTCCACTCGCACCTGGCCTGCCATACCTGACCTGAGAGCAACTTTTAATATTTCACCAAGGCCATGATAATGACTAACCTGCTCTACCTTCAGTCCTGCATGCACTCTGCTTTATGGCCTCATTTGAGAATATTCACAGAAGATTATCACGAACGCAAGCTATTGTGGGTTCATTAAACTGAGATTACGATTCCTGGCTACAGGGCGCCGCATTATGCTGCTAAATATCTCGGCCATTTCCGTGGCTAAACCTCACCTATCGTGCCACACTCCCCCAACATCTGCATGTGGTTGTTGCCAAGGCAGGTGCAGCAGGTTTAGTCTGGGCTGTTGCCAGGCTGTGATAATCACCTGAGGCTTAGGTGTGACCATCTGTGGTTCCTCTGTTGCCTTAGAGATGTTCCTGGTTTTGGTTTATTTCCACGAAACCCATGTCTCTGTATCTCTTTCCTACCCTTGTTCCTGCCCCAACCCTCTGTCTCTCCTTGTGTCTCTATTTCCCCACTGTGCTGACAAGCAGCCCGGAGCTATGGCCGCAGAAGAGGTAACGTGTGGCATTTTCTCTGGGGTTCTGCTTGCCATGCCGGCTGTGTCTCTCTCCGATGCTGAGGGGGGTCTCAATGTGGTGTCACTATCTGCTTTTCATCTGTGCTGTGATCATATTAATTTTGACACAAATATTTAGATGTTGTGCATTTAATCGACATGGGGCAAGGGTCACCCAAATCTGTCTATATGAATCTTGTTTTGCTTGATGGTGAGAGGGAAAAAAAAATCCGTCTGCCATTTTTCTTTTCTCTCAATTCTGAGTCGGTGTTCTTTCTGTAATGCTTATGATCAATTAGTGCAAATTAGGGATGTCACATAAGATCTGTTTGCAGTATTTGGTACAACAGATGGATGGACTCGCCTCAATTCTGCAGTCCACCAAATCAAACACTAAACCTTTTCAGATATTACAGCATGTTTAGTTGAAGTGCTTCCAAAATGAATCTGGAGGGTTTCATGAAGTATGCTGACTCAGAAGTGATTCATCATCTGAATGGCAAAGATAGGTGCTTCAAACATGGCTCATCTCTGATTTGATGTGGGTTTTTTTTTTACTAATTCTGTCTTTCTTCAGCAATGACGAAAGCTGCAGTGTGACATTTGTAAGGTCACTGCGCTATATGTTTCCGTTTTAATAGGAGACAGCAGATAGAAAGTGCAGTATTCCCTTAGTATGTAAAAATGTAATCAAACAGTCAAACCAACACCACTTGTTAAAATATGGCTAAAGCTTTTTTTCTCATACGAACTCCAGACAATGTCCAGTGAATCAGGTCCGCACATTGTCTT
>NC_139836.1:8802751-9012751 GCF_963691815.1 Echiichthys vipera | reverse complement strand
CTACAAATCATTGCAAAAGTTAAAAGTGACTCAATAAAAGCTGGATTTAACATTTCCATGAGTGATCTGTCAATGTTAAGCTCCTCAACTTGGCCTTTTTGCCGATGGAGTTGGCATCAAAGGTAATTTTGCCATCCAGGATGTTGATCCAGCCTACACTGACTTACTGTAGAAATTATCCAAGGCTGGTTGCTTACCTCATGGCCACACAGGCCAGTCACAGTTATTACATAATTGCCTGAATGCAATTATTTGAGCTGACTGTGATCACTTAGCATAATCATAGGATTCTACAATCAAGGGAATTTAAGGTGCTCATTTAATTTAAGTGGATAAATAAAGTTTCTACCTGAGCAGAAGGTAATGTCGAGGGAAAATACATATAGAAAAAGGGACATTGACTGTCTAGGTCTTACTGCTGTTGGACAGGTTCTTCTGTTTCAGCTTATATGAGATCATATTTGTTGCTGTCCAAAGTGAGATAATGAGAGAGGTGACGGTAATGGGTCTCTTAGCTGAGAGTCTCCCCCAAGGGTGCAGCGGTTCGTTTGATAGCTTTGGGGAACGTTACGCTGCCATCCAGCTTTTCTAATTAGATTATTCACATACAGATGTTTGGATGGAAACATGGTGTTATAAGAGTAGCGTGGTTCCTTTCAAGGAGAAGCTCAGGGCAAAGTCTGAATGTAGAGAGTGACAGTGGATGTATTGAGAGCAGAGAGGTGTTGGCGAGTTATCTAGTGATAGTAAATGACCAGTGTAACCCAATGGACTGCAAGCTGAAGTAGGATGGTAGTGGAATGTTTCAACATACAGATTATACAAATAGTTGTTTTTTTACCTACTGAATTTCTAACTTCTGAAAATGAATCTGACAACTGAATCAGACACTAAGAAGAAGATCTAATCCTAACAGCACACTGCAACATTAAAACTTCCAGAGCTGAATCAAGAACCAGTAGGCTACAATACTAATACAAAATTGATTATCAGCCATCACAGCTTATGGCACACTTGAATAGAAAGGAGCCATCGTTAATGATTGATTAGTAACACATGCTTTTCCGTCAACAAGCCAAAAGGTCTGCACAGTTTATGTGTGCCATAGCCCCACATGGTTCTCATTTGTTTGTTCTTATCAGGGCCATTTGTATATCCTGGGTTAGTTCCTCCAATTGTAAAGCTGTGGTGAAATATATATAGTGGATATTTGAAACAGTACATTTCTTAAAGTAAAAGACACTATAAGATTCTTACAATCAATACATTAGTAGATCATTGCAGATGAGGTTCTATTCTTACCAAACTGGAACATTAATTTATATTTCTAACTTTGTTGAAGCCTGTCAAGAATCCCATGGAGATCCTCAAACCTTGGCTAAGTAACTCTGTTGTGAAAAGGTTTGATTGAAATTCAGTTTGCAGGATAATGGTCCCAATGGTCCAAATTTGCAAATTACATGGAATTCTGATTGCCTTGGAATGGGCCATAAGAAGTGGGTAATGTTATATTTAGCTGGATTGCTGAAGCTGAGAGCATGCTTGCAGGCATTTGCACTTGAGAAGTTCCGTTCTTGACTTCTCTACAGTTTTACTAATTTATGTTTTTAATCTATTGTGTGACTAATTTTAGTCAGTTGTATTTAAGCACCACATGTTTTCTAAAATGCCAGCTTCAGCTCATTTTCCACCAGTTTGGTCTCATACTGTCACTTAATCACAGTACTACAAAAGCATATTTATTGAATTGTATGTCATTTCAAACGTAAATAGAGGAATTATTAAGATTATCATACCAACCATAAACATTTCATAATGGCAATTTAAACCGAAAAAGGCAATTATAAAAAATATCTAAAGAAGCATTTTCTGAAGGGCACCGATGCTGACTAGCATGAATTTGCCATTCACCATAGTAGGTTTCATCGTTTAGCACCTGAGAGACCGGTGTTTGTGTCTTGTGTGAAAAGTCAATGTTGACTTTTTAAAAATGATGTAGGCCACGTTACATTTCTTACATAACATTATTAGCTAACACTACAAACATGAGTCTTTAAACCCAAACCATGATCTTTTCCTAAACCTGACTTTATTTGTTTGAATTCACAAGGGGACTCTTAGAGTTTAAAAATGTGATGCCAAGGGGACCTGCTTAAGCTAACGGCGACCGTTGCCATGTGAACAGATGATAATGAAGAAACAAAACAAAACTCTGGGCACCCACAGATAGAAAGTCCTCATTTATTATATGATTTTTGTTGGACGTGCTATAAGCCATCATCAGTGTCGGATGACAATGGGCTTCTGAACCGACTGGTAGGTGTAGCAGGCTCCTTTTAACCCATAGGTATGAAGCCGATAACCATTGATAATGCCCATTCAATGAAGTGATAACATTTGAAAATGGTGGCAAATCAATCAATCAGGCAATCAATCAATCGATCCGTTGATCAATCCTTTAGTCTCATCAGCTCATTAAAATTCTTGTCAACACTGCTGCTTTATAATCTACTTAAACGATCCCATCCATCACCCAAACCGAGCCTCATTTAATGAGCATCATTTCCATTTCCCCATGTTTCTGTAACCTGCAGCTCCCTTAGGAGAGCAACACTGGAAATTAAACAACAGCTGAACAAGAAGCACACACTGACACATGTAATCCTCTTAAACATTTTAGGTGGATTGTCAATAAATTCTGACTACAGCTGATACTTCCTCAGCACATCAACATGTAAGTGAATCTCATTGCTCTCATGCTTTGTCGCACAGTGTAGCTCCGTTGCTATGCAGAGGATTTGATGATGGAATGTGATTCCATACTACCATCTTGTGGTGACTCAGAGCAACACACTTTGCTCTGCTGGCTGTGTCAGGGCAACATGTTATGGTAATACAAGGTTAAATGGTTTACTGATTTTAATTTGCAGTGTGACTGTTTTTAGAATTAGCTGGCTATGGACATGTCACACATTTCATCTCTAATGCTTAAATCAGCCATGTGGAGCTTAATTATGGGCCAGGTGTGCAACAATGTAGAAACAGACAAAACAAGTAGGTTATATGTAAGGCCTAAAGACAAGGTACACAAGAAGTAGTGGCACAAGTACTCAGATCATTTAGCCTACTTTAGCCAAAGTAGCAAAACTACAATGCAAAAATGCATTAAAAGTAAGGTAAAAGTACTCGTTACGCATAAAATATATACAACATATTACTTGATTGTAATTATTGATACATTATTGTGTTCTTCACTTTATTATTACTGCTGATAAAGGTAGAGCTGATTCCAATGGCTTTATACACTGCCAGATATCTTAATCTATAATAAAATATCAGAATTTATTTGGTAATTTATATATTGTTCTTAGTACAGCCATGTTAACACTGCAAAGTAACTAGCCGTACTGCAGATGTAGTGGAGTAAAAGTATAAATTACATAATTATTATGTAATTATAATTACCAATGCAATGTACTACATTTGAGGACAGTATATAAAATTGTACTTCAATACAGTGTTTGAGTAAATGTACTAAGCTACATTTACAACACCACTGCACACACGTATATTTATGAATTGCTATATAGAAATCTCTCCAGAATCCATCATAAAAAAACACAGACGCACTTGTGCTACAATCAATTACTTGCATGCTTTCAAAAGGTCTCGTCAATTCTGTGTCAATAATCTCAATGACTTTAGACATTTATCTTCTCAGGCCTCTCTCTCTCGTGGCCTCGACCTTCTGCCACTGTCTGTTTGATTGGACCACTATTGGTATTCCACGGATGGAGTAAAAATGATTGCATGTGTGATTTCACATTCCTGCGTGACTTTTCTGACAAGGCCAACGCTGAATCTGCCTCAGTCATGCTGAATCTGCTACCCAGAGATCTGTTTTGATGCTGTGATAACTCTCTCTGCCATGCTACTTCACACCACATCCACACTGTCCTGCAGGGAGAGTAACAGGAGCCGAAATATGACTGACTTATCAGTTTTTACACTGATGTAACTGATATTTCAGTTCTATATACAGCCACAATAACAATACACTGTGACTGGAAGAAAAGTTATCTGGGATACTGCAAATGTTAAAAGCATTGTTTCTGCAGTCACTCCCAAGACAACTGGTCATTTGATTTGTTTTTTTGTAGTGTCTTTCCTTACAGGTGCAAGAATGTATGATTTGAAGTTATTCACTTTCACATACATGAAAATGATTTGACACTCAAATCCATTTAAATTTTACAGTATTGACTCTGGCTACGATATCCTTGTGCAAAAGTTCACCTTGTAAACATTTGGTTGGACTGAGCTTTCATATGTGGGTGAAGGGTTGGAAACAGAAGAGTCTCTATTGTGGAGCTTAATCCTGATAGCGGCTCCAAGTGTTATTATTGTATGATGAAATGTTGGGGAGCTTTCTATTGCACATTATCCCAGAAAACTGCGAGGAATTTACAGTGGATACTATCAGGTGTTACAATTTATAGGAGAACGTAACAACTGCATGAGAGGGTATGATTGAAAGTTTGAACCCTGACTGACCATAGGAGAGTCCATTTATGATCAAAGCTGAGCATATAATATTTGCAGTGAATACTTGACAAGGTGAAAAGCAGCACCTTTGATATTTGCCACGTCCAACTAATGAGCTCTTTTTAAAAGGATTACTGAATTTACAGAGATTGATCCAGTGATCAGGATTTACAGTAGGGGCACCAGTATTTCCATTCCTCTTTACAACCTTGAGGCAACAAAGGTAATGAATTGAGGTTACATTGCCAGACTGTCTGGTCTTTATAATTAAGTCGGGTGTTCATACGGATAAAAATATATATGCACTATATTACTTGTGATGTTGACATTTGGTGGAATACTGTTGTCTGGAGACAAGATTAATTATTTAAATGTTCATATGCTTTGTTGCGTTGGTCCATACAGCACAGCTTAATGAATGAAAGGAACATGGCCTGTTTATAGTCAGACTGACCAAAAACCCAAACAGCTACATGGAAAAAGTCCTGTCAAAGCTGGAATCATCTGCATTTCCCCATTCATCTTGAAGAAAATATGTTCATGGTTTACTCAAATTACATACTGTATTTCAATGTAATGAAAAATTCCACTTTGCTTCCACTTGGAGCCGCCAAAGAGCAAAGTGGCCTGTTACATCTTAAACAAAAGCATCTTACAGAATTCACTCTTAAGTAATTGTGCGTGAGTATGTACTGTATGATAATCTCAGATCATCCTATCACTGCTTACTCAGAGCTAATGGATCTGCAGGGAATTAATATATTCTCCACCACTCCCACTGGGACATTGCTGCCCTATCATCTGGAACACACAAACACATACATTGTGTGCAGGCTGGCTAGTCTTACCCACTGTACTTCTAATTCATTGAATGGACAGTTAGCATATTTCCGAAGTGCTTTGGTAAATCATGATGCTGTCTTTACCGACTCATACCACATAATACACAATAATACAATATAACTAAGGATCTCTTCCTGCTTGTGTCTGTCCTTCGCATATCTCAAGAACTGTTCATCCAATCTATATCACACTTAGCAGGCATAATGCTAGTGAACCGATGGAACCCTGTGTCAAATGTAGGTCAATTTGGCCAGATAGTGGCAATATCGTGCTGAGAAATTATTAAAAATGAATAATGTATTCATGAAATCCACACATACTGTATCTGCGTAGATTGTTTTTCCCCCATTTTGAATTGTGTACAAATCTGTTTTTCACAATTTCTGGAACACTGGACAGATGGGGGGCTGGAACACTTGGTGCACAAAGGGTTCCAGTGATATCATCGGCCTTGAAAGGTTAAATACCTGGATCTCCACACCAGATAGTTGGACCAGTCCCAGCCTCAGTTGCGTACATGAACTGATATAGCCTCTTGGATGAGAGGTGAAACGTCTTCCTAGACAAATAACCAAGTCCAGTTGCTTTTGACTGAAATTGCTTTGGGAATAACGATGACCTGGACAAATGAAAACATTCACAGGCCAATTTCTTCTACACATTTTGAGCAATTTAATTAATTTGGTACAGAAAATCTGTGGAAAAATGTTTGCTCAAATGCTGCGGGCAGAGCTTACATTACAAAAAATGTCAAATCTCCTGAACACTATTGACATGTGTCGATATGACGTCTGAGAGGCCATGGCTAATAAGGGTAATTTTGCCAATAGGTGGCACTGTAGAAGCATCATTGAACTAAAGGAATGACTCTCAGGATACAGTATGCATGCATGTATGACTGTCCTTTGTATAGCTCAAGAAATGGTAGTCCGATCAAATTGACAGTTCGACAGTGTATTGCTTAGGACAGAGTGTAGTATCGAGTGTTCGATCGAATGGATGAGCATTCCACTAGAACGCTGCAAGAAACTCTTCAATCAATCGGGCATGCATTGTGAATGGCCACAGAATCCAAACATGCACGCACTCCACCCGCCGGCACACACACACACACACACACACACAGACACATGCAAGCAGCAGCCAAGCAATTGGCCCAATCTGATCGGGCTTAACCTCTAATCAGGTCATACTGCACTATTAAATAAAATGTATAATATACAATTCACATGTTAAACCTTTTTTATTGCTATCATTCATATTCATACATCAAATAAACATGCACAGTGTAACTATTTATTTACAACAGGTTAGGCAAACCAATGCCGATATTAGCATGGTACTACAATGTATAAATACATTTCACATGAAGATGTCCCAGGAACTGTAAGGTTGGTAGCCAACATTCTCTTGAGGCATGATTAGACACGAATCACAACAGGAAAGAAAGAGCAGTCCAGCAGAAGCCATTTTCTGTTGTCCAAAGTAGCTTAAAAGTTGCTCCATATAGGTTCTGGCAATGTTGCCCATTATGTTTCATACCTTTGTTTCTGCGACATATTCTCACCTTCCTGATGCTGTTCATTTGGAGCAACCCAGCACTGATAATGGAGATGGAACCATGGAGACATAGGAGAATTAACACTCTTGAGCCATGTGAATAACGTTCTGTGTGGTTGCTCTTGTGGTTCTTTGGCTCCATATTGGCATTCATTTATTGGTTACTGAGGAGATGATTATCAAAACTGTGACTGTGTGCTACATTGTATAAAACCTGACAGTCTGTTTTATTATATATATTAACCTTTTAAATTGGTCACTGCCTGCCACAGAGCAGACACAGCTCAGAGGCAAATGAACACTGTCACTGATCACTCATCCTTTCAATAAGAAGTGAAAATGAGAACAGAAGTTTGACCTGCACTTTTGGACCCAGATGAGAGCCCAACACAAGGTTGCATCATTGTCAATAACAGATCTAATCATTTAGAGCATTGAGCATTTTCTGACGAATATTTCCATCATATTAAACTAAAGCAAAATCAAGCAAAGCAGCAGAAAGAAAACTTGCACTTGATAACCATGCAGGAAGAACAGAAACAAAATGAAATCCTACTTTTCAATTATCATCAGGCAAGGAGCAATCAAACTGTTTGTAAGTTGATGGCATATTAAAAAGTAGATTAAAACATGAGAAACAATTCAGATAAAATATGAACTTAAACAGTTTGAAATCCAATGAAATAGAAAGAGAAATTACTAATGCAGCTTATCAATATACATCATATGGTAGTTCTTAAAACTGGAAATGAGTGAGTGTATGTCGCAGTAATATTGAATACAGCAATAAATAAACATGCATCTCTGTTGTTAAACTCAATCCTGTTTTCTCTCTGAAATGTAAAGTGTCATGTTGATTTGCTCATTTACTGCATGCTATTTCATAGTTATCATATCAATAACAAACTTGATATTAACATTTGGAAATGCACTTTAAATCTTCTAGTTGAAGTACTAAAGAGAAAAGAAGAGGACATTGAATTGAAATTGAAGAAATTGGAATCTTTGGCTTTTTGGTTCACATCACTGGTAGCAAACATACCGTATCACCTAAAGTTAAATACTCAATACTCATACGACGAAAGATAAACCTTACACACGGAGTGAAATGATACCTCAAGTGAAGCATCCAGTCCTTTTTTTTAATGCACAGATGATGACATCCAGTTGAAATATTTTTGCCCTTTCATTCATATTCAAATCACTCTACAATCTAACACATCAAAAGCTTACTACTGCTTTTTGTATTATAAAAGCACAGTGAGAAACACAACCATCAGCTAATAAAGAGGGCTGCATATCACCATTACGTGGTACCTGTCTGTCTAGGTGTTGCTGCCCTGTATATCCATTACAACTGCCCAGTTATAATGAGATACAAGGTGTTCAATGTTAAATAAATAAACCATAATGAAATACACAAGAATATGAATCAAGAAAATTAAATGAATAAACAAATAAATTGTGCATTTTTAAAATGAATTATTCAAACTCATCTCCATTACCATGGAATAGCTTATTATTGTTGTTAAACAACTTATTTTCATTTTATTTCAAAATATTACTTTTTGATAATGGCACACTCACCCACCGCCAACCAAAGCTGTGCTGTTTTAATCCTTCACTGTGTTTTTCTCAGGAATATTGTTAGAATCTTAACACTGCCAAGGTTAATCTGTTGCCAAGTAAATAGTTTAAGCATACAACCTTGCTACCTAGCTAGCTAGCTCTCTGGCTGGTAAGGTAGCATAATATAGCCTTTTTTTATCATTTAAAAGAAGAGCTTCTGTGCACTGTTTATTTGCCGCAGCTACTTGGTTGATTTCGAAAATAGCATGGCCATTGCTTAAGCTACCAGGAGCTAGCTGGGCAAAATTTGATAATGTTAGCTAGGGGCATAGCACACAATTCTGGACCCTGTACTCAACATACAAGTAGTGCATTAGGCTACAAACAGTATACACTTCCTGTCTCCTAAGTGAGCAATGCTTTATTTGGAAGTGTTGTGAACATCGTGTGAATGGATGAAAAGTTATGTCTGCTTTATTTTCCTGGCATTAGATATTTACACGGCTAACAGCAATATTTAGAATTACCTATGAATGTAGGGCATTTGTGAATGTTTGTTGACATTCACTTAGGCCTATCTGTGTTGCCAGATCGCACAATTTTGTGTCGCTGTGACAGACAGGTCAAGTACATTTTTTCATGATTTGTCCTATCTTAAAATTAAATAATTTCCCTCCGTGGATTATTAAAGTATTTCTGATTCTGATTCTGGTTCTGAAAAATGAATGTTCAGGAGTTATGTTGCTTGTCAAAATGGGTCCAATATTATTTTGGTGATAAGCCCTACTGGTCAGAATTGATCATAATCTGTGTCAACTTTAACCTCTCACATTGGAATAAATTCACTCAGGACCTGACGCTAGTTTCTTAAAGAAATAGGGCAGTGGTGAAACATGTGGCACAGATACAGGAAATTACTATGAATTACACCATCTGAAATTTGAACTGTCTCTTCCTGTACATCATACCTGTATAAAGTGAACCAGATACATTGTTCAAGACAAAGCCCTGTTATCCTAAATTGCTCACTAGTGCAGGAAGCCAAAAAAGTTAAACTGCTGCATAGCCTATGAAATCAACTACAGTATATGATCGGCACTGCTTCTGCATTATGGGGCCCATAGAGCACTAGAGACTTCTGCCAACTGAGCTGGCTACTTCTGATATAGCGCTCTGCTAATTTAAATAGAGATTAAATTATTTAATCGTGTATCTTTTCTAGACTTTCCAAATGTTATTTTAAAGACAGAATGGATCAAATTCTGAGTAAATTCACAGAGGTTGAGACGCTCGAAAAAATGTATCCATTGAATTACAGACGTGTTTTCCACACACAAGGCCCTGGGAAAACGTATTTTTGTGGGCGCATGGCAGTTTTAACTCCACCATTTGGTCACTATGTCAAATTGGCCTCAAAGCCTGGTGCATTTTGTCGGGGCCTGCTGTGAATAGGCATCCTCTGAGTTAGCTGGAGTTGAGTCCTGCTAACTAAGACTTAGCATTATGAAATTATGAAAAAGTGTCATCGGGTAAAAATTATAAAAGTGAAATGAAAATTCGAGCCAAATGAAATTAACAAAAATTACTTAATTAAAAAAATGTAAGTTTTAATAATTTGATCAGAACTTGTATATAGTCTACATTAAAATATTTGCATTCATATGATTAATAATTGTATAATATAACTACACCACACAACTTATTATTCATCATGTTGTAATTTCATTTCCCTCCTTGTGAAAGTATTGATTTGTGAGATGTGTCATAACACTGTTCATGGTGGCCAGATTTTCAGAATACAACTGTAAGGCCACTACATTTATAGTGTCAATGAAAAAATGCAGGCAATTGAGAGTGCCACCTGCTCAGTGAATTAAAAATAACTCAGAAGGACACAGAATAAAGAGAGTCCAACAGCGAGCAAAAACATATTTGGGAGGCTGCTTTATAGCTTTTAACACACTCTCCTTGCTGAGTTTTTCCAGCTCTCTCTCTTTATCTCTCTTCTCTCATCCATTATTTTTGCTATTTCTTCTAAATGTTGTAGGTACCTGCAGGCAGGAATGGAAGATGAAGTTGTAAAGTATCAATGATCATTCCATCACAACAGAGAATCAAAGTTGAACGGGCTTATGCTCTCCCTCAGTAATGCTTGCATATTCTGTCATAAAGCCTTAAATTACAGCTCCATGTTCTCGGTGTCCAGCAGTAACAACCTGCAGGTTGATATACTTAATATTATTTATAAGCAATGTTCTTTTCATCTCAAGGTGCATCAGCATTGATCAAATCTCATCTCAGTGTCAGATGGGCCTATATTTTTAAATTTAAAGCAATGACTCAATCCCAATACTCAGTAACATTTAAAAATGGAGCTGTAATCATTAGAATTACTTTTCCCGATAGCAACCCTATGTGAGCTTCTTTGCTCATGAATCCAAATGCAAAAAAAAATTCACGCTTCTCAAAACACACCTAAACAACACTTACTGTACATACATACAGTAAAATACACCCTGTCTCTCTGTATCACGATCTCTGGGACACATGCTGCACTCAAGTCTATGCTAAAAGTACAGATAATATATCCAGTAGAGCAGGTTAACCATGACAAAAGAGAGGGGGAAGGTAACTCTGGAGTAGTTGTCTATGTGGTGGGGGTTCTCCACGTGACAGCAAGTTATGGAGCGGAGCACTTTGCGGACGGTGGCCAGAGCAGTCAGGCACCAGTTGGTGGGCTGCGGGGGTGGCACCTCGGGCTTAGGCTCACTGCCAGAGGGGCTGGACGGGCTGACAGTGAGTTCTAGGGAAGCGGGGGCTGGAGTAGGAGTTGTTGCAGCCTCCTTGCGTCTCTTGGCCCTGTTGTGATTGGAGATGGTGGTGATGATGCCGTTCATTTCGTCATCAAAGTCGTGCATGTGGTGGCTGTACTGTTGGAGAGTAAGAGCCAGGCAAAGAATGAGTTTTGAATAGGAACAAAAACACAACATCTAAAGTTCATGTGTGTAGGAATTCTTCAACTCACCCTAAAGTGCTCATGATGACTTGACGATGATGATGATGATGATGATAATGATGATGATGATGACCATTATGAAGACAATGACCGTGACCACAACAATTAACAATAACAGTAACAGTAACTCCAGAAGGGTCTCACCATGAGCATGTGTGAGTCGAAGTGACTGAGGGAGCAGAAGTGGGCCACGGCGTACTCAATGAGCGCTCCAAAGATGAAGCTGAAGCAGATTCCCAAGTAAACATCAATGGCCTTAATGAAGCAGTTGGCATTAGGCAGTGACGTCCGGGCTCCCATCATCAGAGTAGTCATGGTCAGTACTGTGGTCACTCCTGGCCCAGGAAAAAAACCCATTGAGACACTTAACACTTATATTCTCAATCAGACCTACTATATAAGTGATGGAGTGCTACACGAACACACAATGACTGATGTCATTCACATACACTGCAACAGGAAATAAACGAGGACTGTTTTGGAATGTTTATGTTTACATCTTCGAAAAGGTCAATAAGAGCACCTCCAGCCGTAGACTGAGACCACCAAAGAGCACCACAGAACACCACAGGATGTGGCCATCAAACTCTATAACCAACATGTTGGACTGAGATTAAAAATAATAATATTGTTCGTTATAACATTCATTCATTCAGTGTTTCATTGTGCCAATATTTTAATTTTAATTTCAATATTATATCTTGGGGTTTTGTTTGTTTTGAGAAGTTTGTGTTCTTAACGCCCCCTGCAGTAGTGTTGAATTTAATCCAATGTAACATCTATGTGTGGGTGCTCCCACTAGATAACAGCATTGTCACAGCTGCTCTCTTCAACCCCTAAATGTCTCTCATATTTTTTTTTAAGGGTGAACAAGTGTATTCTTGTGACACCCAATACCTACATATAGTTTGATGCAATGTAAAGGTGTATGACATTAGCACAGGAAGGCACATTTTCATATTTGAATGTAAAAATTATGTATTTGAATCCTACCTATACAAATACGTGCTGGTACAGAGGACAGGGAAATCCAAAAGGAAACCCATGAGAGGACAACAAGCAGGCTGGAGGGGACATAAGTCTCTAAAATGAAGTACAGAATGCTCCTCTTCAGCTCAAAGTGGAAGACCAGCTTCGGGTAATTGCCTTTGAGAATAGGGACAAAAGTCTGTCAATGTACAGTATTTGATAACAGAAAACATGTGGTGCGAATCAGAATCCTACCCATAAGGGCTCTAATTCTTTTTTTCTTTTTTTTTTAAACATTAATATAATCCATAGAGTAAAATTTTGCAATGATGTTGAAGGTCATTGTTACCAGTTTCATAAACAGCCTCTGAGACAGATGTGTAGTGGTCCTCTACTGTGTACTGAGCCAGCTGTAGAGTGTCTAAACCACTCACAGACTCATTTCCTCTGGTCCAATAGAACATGACATCATTAATGTTGTAACCCCCTGTAGGAGAGAAAAAACAATGGAAATTACTTTCTTAAGAAGATAACAGAAAATAACATAAAGTTGCACTTATCACTTAACAATAGTATGTTTAATCTGAAATGTGTTACTCACAGTAAAGAAACACAATTATCACCTGATTCTTTAGCTCCCCTCAGCTCATACACAAAGAAAGTCTATGACTGGATTTCAACTCACTGGCATTGGTTTTACCAGTGCAGTGCCTGTTCAAAATGTAAATGTTTTGGAACGGGCCTCCGGTACTGCTGCTTTCAGCAGCGTTCTAATAGATATAGCAATACACCAACCAAGTGTGAAGTTCGGATGAACGTTGTTGAGAAAAATTGAAGGACAGACAGACAGACAAAGACTTCCTCAATTTTAGTTAGATGGTCTGTAACTATACTGTTTTCGGCAAAAGAAGGGGTGATGAACCCACTGTCCGTTACCTACCAAGAACCTAACAGTGGCTGGGCAAAGTTAGTGACTAGCTGTAGACCAGGTCTGCTAAAAAATAGGGTGCAGATCTGACTTACATTCGTCAAGTGGCCACAAATGCAACTTCAAATAAATGCTAATGTTGCTCTATGTCTGCTGGATGCATGTAAAGGGAACTGTTTGCCAATACGTTCACTATGTAACTTTAGAAAGTGATGATATGTGAATGTTGTACAATAGAAAACACTATTTCTTTACACGGAGGCGGAAACACAATGAGCACACAACACATACGCCTCGAAATGGGCTATAATTCAAAATTACTGTGGTGGAGATGGTGATGATGATGATGATGATATAGAAAAAGCATTAATAATTTGCACTAAATCCCAAAGTACAGTAGCTATGGCAGGGACAGCTGGAAACGTTAATTGCCTAAGCACTACTAAAGTCAGTTGCTCTTTTGGTTAAGTTGTTTGGGATTGCAACCCATAGTGGGTGGTAAATTCCCTCCAATGCTAAATATCAGCACAAGAGAAACATTTGGCAACCTCTGAAAATCTAAGCCGTTATGTTACCCCTGAGAAGCAAATGGGTGAGGTCTACGATGACACTAAAGTACTGTATATTTGCCGTTTCTACTCTAAAATACAATGCTAATGTTTCAAGTACTTAGTTACAGTCACAGAGGAAACAGAATATTCTCCCATTATCCACTCTGACACAGTTTGACACAGAGATCCAACAGGATTTTCTAATGGAAATGCATTTGTGGTTTTCATGTTCACTTCTTCAAAGGGGGTAGCACAGAGCCCTGCTGAAGAGCTTAGCTCTTGCCTCATACCATAACAGACTAATCATGCATATTGCACTGGGCCCTAGAGAGCCCTGATAACCCAAATGAAACTTGGAATAAGAAGGCATGCAAAATGAAAATGGTCAAAGATGCCACCGCTAAGCGTGGCAGTGCTTTTGATAAAAGTAGAATTTAACCATAATGATAGAGATTAATAAGAAGTGGTGTGGTTCTTCTGATGAAATTTGTTGAGAAAAAGAAGGTGTGATTAACAACCTCTTTGGTGTACTTTTCTCATGTATCTGCAGAGGGAGCAAGAGAATAAGAAGATGAAGTGCAGTTGTCTGAAGCTGGAATACACCTCAATAATACATCTTCATGAAAAGCTCATTAATGTGCTGTTGTTCACCCCATTTAGACCCATATGGAGTCATATATTATTGACCATGGTGAGCCATGGTGCTGGCAGCAAAGTCCCCTAATGAAGGGCAGAGTTGACTTTGATGCTGAAAGGTCCTGTAAATTCACTGTGTTTTCTCTCATTGTATTTCTCTTACTAGAAGAACTCATTATTTCCCTGACCTAAAGCCCTGACATTACTGCTCAAATTACAGACACAAATGGGCAGTGACATGCTGTGCAATAGCATGGAAAGAGTTGCATGGGGGTACATTCAACCTTTCCGTGCCCTGAAGCCCCTTGACAACAAGTCACCATATCCACAATCAAAGAGTTTTTCAGAGCCACCCTGAAAAGTTAAATTAAAGCAAAGATCACAAAGGACTGCAACTATCTTCTCACTCTTTCTGCTGTCAGAAAGTACTAAATATTTCACCGCAAACCCGATCAAAACGCCCCGCACCCTCCCACAACAACGCTCGCTTTAAACCTTCCTCCTGTGCAGACGATCCTTTTTTGGCACAGCTTTAAAGGAAATAAATCCTTGAATATACATCTTCATAAAGAGACAGAGCAAGAGGGAGGTTGAGATTGAAGGAGAGGGGGAACAGAGAGAAAACAGCAGATATAGAGCAGCAAGATGAGAGAGAGATTGTAAGAGAGGGTGGAAAGAGAGAGAGAAAGGTGGAGATATTTAGCCTGGATTTATTGAAGCAGTGGAGGAAGGATCCATCATCCTCTAAGTTACCTAACTTTAACCTCCGGATGTCTTTTTGTCTGCTAAGTGGGACTGGAACTGCTGTTAAATGTTTTATTTGGCACTGAAGTCCTGGTGGGCTTTGGGCAGGGATAAGACTTAGCTTAGGTTGGCTGGCTGGCTGGCTGTCATTTAAAAGCATGGAGCAAGAGCAAGCTGTAAATCAAATTTGGCAGATGAGCGAAGGAGGCTAAAACCACTGCTCTCATTTCAGGAAAATGTCAAGAAATTTCAAAATTCTTAACAAGTGGACACTTTTCTTAGCCTACTGGCAGAGTTTTGCATTCTGAAAATGAGTTTAAAGGATTTGTGAAATTAGGTGGGCTTGTTGACAGAGACCAGCTGGAAAACCAGACAAATCTGCCAAACTCATGTTTCATTTGTTATGGCAGATATGTCTGGCCACAGCACAGTTTTTCAGGCTCCCAAAACTCAGAATATCGAGTCAGATTTGATCAGCACTGTCTCGTTAGACAGTCTTATCTGTTACTGTATTGCCTGTTTGTGACCTGGCAGCCATTGTTTTTCACGGAACAAGCACCACTGTTCCATTGCTGTAATTGGTTGTAGGTCATGTTCCATGTCTTTGATTGGTTGTCTATCCAATTGTGTCAATAAGCATTTTGCTCTCCTGTTGATAGCACCCCTTGTACATAGTAAACGAACACAGAGGGCCCAGGATAATACGTGTTTGTGATTAGTCTGGTGATGCCAGGTTGGTGAAAGACAAGACCACCCTAAAATATCACTTAGCTTAGCTGATAGGAAAAGCATGTTTGGATCATGTTTGGTGGTTTAAAGAGTTAGATAAGACATACTATGTTACACAAGCTGCTCCCCCCGTCCACAGCACTATATCTCTTAGCCTTTGTGTCAGTACTCCTGTCTGTTTCTCCAAATTTGGGGTTTTCTGACTGTGTATTACTGTAGGTAACATACTGACTATAGATAAATACCTTTTACAAATCCACTTTAAAAAAAATCTGAACTTTTCCTTTAAAATTTCAATCAAAAATGTTTGATCAAGACAAAGACAGAAAAGTGGTATCAATCTTAACCCTGGGCAAGAAGGAAACTAGACATATTTCCAAAACTGTTACCATCTTAATTTTCATGACTGTCACATATTTATGACAAACATGCACAGGAGCATACTCCATCATGACTGGAATTGCCCCTGCAGCTTCTGTCTGCTGTGTGACATAAGCATGCAGTCTCTCACAGACAGACAGACAGACAGACAGACAGACAGACAGACAGACACACACACACACACACACACACACACACACACACACACACACACACACACACACACGTACACACACACACACACCCCCACACACACACAAGAAGATGAGAGCAAGTGATTTGTTTGATCCTTTGGTTTGATCAGACCCATTTGACATCACGCCCACCCACCAAGTCCCTGCCACAGCTTGAGGCTGCACAGTTTGGATTTTCTTTATTAAGTACGAAGTGTCCTTACAGCTCTCCAGTTGTAGCGTGCAGGTCTGCTTGTCCATGGGATACTTGGTCAAATCCATGTTGCAAGCCACGGTGGTGGTAATCCTAAAAAAACAAGAATGTTGTTATTAAAAAGGTAAATTCAATGGAAGAGTTTACCTATATTACATATTATTTTGCAGTAGATCTAGCACATCAGCTGGTTTTCAGTATACCTGAAATATGCATTAATAGTGCCCTCTATGGCACATGAATGAGTATCACTTTTAAGGAGAATGAAGGCTTTGCTTTGCATTGCTGTCATGTTGAAATTTTTGATGCTGGTATTTTCATTTTGGTCTTAAGTTCATGAAAATAGTGCAATTTTGGTTTTAGGATTAACAATGTATGTTTATTGTTTTTCCCTGGTGTTAAATTAAAGTTGTACTCTATAAGACATTGGATACCTTGTTTCTAGCGGCCTCTTTGGCAGTCAGATGTAATTGCAGGTGAGCCTGTTCTTTCAGAGCCTCCATCTTGTCAAGTTCACAGTCACTATGTGTGGTGACAATAAGCCTGTGAATGTTCCCATTTGTCCAGGCAATTTCAGTCACAAGCAACTAAACTTGGTTATTTGTCTAGAAGACGTTTCACCTCTCATCCAAGAGGCTTCATCAGTTCATGTACGCAACTGACCAGGATCAGTTCACAATTGGCCTCCTGTGACTCCAACGACTGTCGTTATGACTCAATAGAGCACTAACGAAGTCCAAACCTACTTCCCACCAACTACTGTCACTCTAGCGACGGTCGCTGGCACTTGGAGCACAAATAGTTCCAGTGACATCATCGGCCTTGTGAGAGGTTAAATACCTGGATCTCCACACCAGTTAGTTGGACCAGTCCCAGCCTGGTCAGATGCGTACATGAACTGATGAAGCCTCTTGGATGAGAGGTGAAACGTCTTCCTGGACAAACAACCAGTCCAGTTGCTTTTGACTGAAATTGCTTTGGAAATATATGTGATGACTTTTGTAAACTTTTGTGACTTTATTAACACACTCACCTTTCTACTTTCGTTCTGTACCCTGTATGTTACTCTTTTAAATACATACACACACGTTCCTATTACACTTCTGCCCTTACTACAAGCCTGACTCAAGTTAGAAGTTCCTGATTTCCGATTAGAATTGAATGCAGCATAATCATTAGTGGCTAGTGTGGCCCGTAGATTGTATGGTTAAGCCGGCATACCAATTACTGTCAGCAGCGTCACTAACATGGCGGCGTATTTACATCCAGCCCGTGAATGACGCCACAGACACATATATTGGAATACTCAGCAATAGGCAACAAGTGCTTTCATTAGTGGGTCCTATTATCAATCACCAATGTTTTAACTCACTCTTTGATAGATAGGACCTTAACAGACAATTATAGGTGGAAATATTATGGAGTATAGCTTTAAGACTTGGTCACAGCTTATTTAAGACAGCTCCAAAGGTTTCCTACAGTAATATATGCAGTATGTTTGTTTTATTCATTTAATGTTTTATGCATGCTTAAAACAATCCAATGTGAGTTGATGCTGCATGTTTGTTTTATGTGTTTTTATTTATGTTTTTGTGTATGTTTGAATCAATTTTTAACTTCTGCTATCTTGGTCAGGGGACTCCCATGGAAAATAGGATGTACCTGGTTATTAAAGGTTTCATACAAATAACAATAATTATATGCTAAAAGTGACAGAGCTTCAAAGTCGAAAATTATAATTTCTCAGAAATGTCCTACATACTCAAGATTCATAATCACTGAAAGGGACATTAATTTTGTGTATGACCATCAGAAAATCTGTCTGCTTTGCACCTTGACTGTTAAAGCCAAAGTCTTTAATGCACTGAAATGCATGAGAGATACAAACTGGACCCTCATACACCCTTAAAACAGAATACAGTCATTAAACTGAACCTGCCCTTTTAATTGCTCATCCTTTAGCTCCGATCACCTCAGTGCTTTCTCATGTATTCCCCCTGGCAGTGGCACAGTGCTGAAACATTAACCAATGCTCTCCTTTCCACAGCACTCCATATTTCTCACTGTCCCTTTTCACATCTCCAATTCCCTGAGGTGGCTATCCCTCTCCTGACTATCTTTTTTTTGGCTTGTTTTACTCCCACCAGTCCTGCGTTGTCACTGTGAAGCGCTACCCTCCTCCGCATATTTCCTGTCCGGGTAAAACACAGAAACTGTGCAGTTCTCTCTATGGAGTTCAAAATCGGACGTGTGCACACACACACACACACACACACACACACACACACACACATACACACACAGAACAACATAAATTAACAAACAGAGTCACACTGCACGTAACAATGTCATGCACTTGTTAAAAGCAAAAGCATAAATAAAAACTCACAACAAGCTTACACACCAGAGCACTGCAGTGCCCTTTTGATGTTTAAAGAATATGAAGACATGATTAAGTGTGAGGCCAGACTGAACTGAGCCTGAACACCCAGTCCACTTTACTAAAATATGACACCCACGTACATTGTTCCCCCCATGATAGTTACAAAATTGCCATTAGAACAGTGAGTGTCTCCCATGTGCTTTTTTCTCTTTCATTGTGTAACTACAACATGTGTAACTACTGCAAATCTCTATGCATGAAAAGAAAATTGTGAGGAGTCAAATCAGCACCATGGACAGCTCTTATACAATACCAGACGAGCTGAGGTGATGGCGTACAAGCAGTAGGGTGTGTAAATCCCATCATCACAGGCTTAAAAAAGCTGAATGAATTCATTTGACGCTGGATCATCTATAAGCTTTCTATCCACTGTCTGCTTGACCCAATGTCTAATCAGAAAGTCAAGGTAATGTATGTTTCAGAAGCATGCCAAGAGCTTGTCAGATGTTAAGCCTCCTGCATTCAGAGCAATCCATGCTGGAAAGATGCAAACAGGACTTGCCCGCACCTCTTTGTATTGACAGATCACATCCTCCTGTATTCATACCATCCAATACCCAAGTAAGAGAATTGACACTGCTCTCTGCTTTGCAATCACATTATCTCAATTGCAACCCACGCGTCCTCGCTAAGCCAATTTCTTCTGCATTCCCTGGCCTACTTTTTATTGTCTGTTGGAGCAGAAAAAACAAACACAGTATCCAATAAACCAACAAGCATGTTCGTTAGCCCACCTCAGTGCGTAAAGGACAGTGCCGTTGGGAAATATGCGTATCAGCCTGTTCTCGACGGTGATGTCATGGAGGAAGGACTTCTTGGAGTCCACAATAAAGGTGTCAGGGACCCAAAGCAGCTCCACAAGCCGCCCGTCGAGGCTCAGGCTCTTGTTGCCGTCAAACACCAAGCGTTCATCCGTCCAGCGCTGGCGGAGGAATATGGTGGCGGTGTAGTCCTGCAGGATTGGGGCACAAGGGTCACAACAGAGCTAATGGACTATTTTAACAAGCATGTCAATGACATGCTGACATACAAATGACATACCTGTGTACCGGTGTTCATTAGAAAGTTTTTTTTTTTTTTTTTGCATTGTTGGGTATTGATGGCTTCAGGTCCCTGAAGCAAAAGTAATTCACAGCATTGATCCACGTCAGCAAGTCTGTTCTGGGTTTTAACTGGAAATATTTTTGTGCTGGACATCCAGTCCTGATGTTACAGCTTGTGCAGCTATGTAAAGAATTCCTCGTATTGTGTGGCAGCAAGCTATGAGTGATAAGCAAAATGAGCTACTATGCTTTGTCTATCCTGATGTGCCGCTATTGAGAACCAGGCAACATGTGCATATCGGGTTTGGTTGAGTCTCACTCACACTCTCCTCAATTCGGGGAGAAGGCACTGAACACTTCACTTTTTTGCCTGTGCCATTAGTTGATTATAGGGCTGCAAAACATAATTATTCTCCTTATCAATGAATTTCAATTATATTCTCCATTAATTGTTTGGTTTGTAAAATATCAGAAAATGCTGGGAGTTTTTTTATTTTGAGGGAGTACTCTTGGATAATTAGACTTTTCTTTATAAAACTGAGCTGCTGGCAAAAAACAACAAGTCGCAACATCTACAATAGATACAAAAGAATGCATTATATCAAACAGTGCATTAACAAGGCAGCACTTTAGTCAAGTGTTAGCTACTTGAAGCAATTGCAGCCAGCAGTGACCATTTCCTTTTATCTAAATTTAGAATTTTATCACTTAGAGAGATAAGGGTCTCAAGTTTAAGCTCAGCCTGCAGATCATTCCTGGACCAAGGACCTTTGTGCCAGCCTCTCTACTGATAAGAGGTTATTTGAAATGGAGCTACTTATTTGACCAAAGATTATGACTGATTTGCAAAAATAATAAAATAATAAAAACTTCTGGCTTAAATAGGTAAGAAATTTGCCTAAATAATCGTATAAACTTAAATGTGCCTATGCTGTAACCTACGCAAATTAAGGGATGGCCATCTTACCAGGTTGTGAAAGATACAATGATGGGTCCGACAACTAGAGTTGGTGACATACCTCAGAGCTGAGTGGTACAGGGGGTCACATTTGGACAAGGTGAAAAGTGAAGCAAATAGTATCACCAATGTAAATTTGAATCAGAAAACGTTGGCCACCAACTAAATGTGAAGTAAATGTAGGGAAGAACAATACATACTGAATATTACTTTTTTGTTCTGTAGTAATATTGTATTGAAATAGGTGAAGCTATAGCTGTCGGTTTTCAGTTTACACGCCTTTTGGGACCCAAGCAATTATTATTTGGCAAAACACCACAGGCACTATCCCAATAAACAGAACTTTAAAGGATTTTAGGAGCACGGCACTCAAGCAGATAACAAAACACTGTCTGAAACCACACTACAACTAACCATATGAAAGCAGACAAACAACATCTATAAAATGGAGGCAATAAATCACTGATGTGAGAGGAAAGCAAATGTTGTACAAAAAAAAAGAAGCCTATCAGGGTGAAAAATATGGGGGACTGGGGGGCATTGATTGACACTTGAGACCCCCTTAAAACTTTAACAGCAAAATGTCGGGGTCTCTGGAATAATCTGAAATGTTTCATATTCTAGGCTCTATTTGCTGCAACGGAAATGTGATAGACCAGCACGCGTAAACTGAAAAGTTCTATTGTGACACATAAATTTGCATATGTCGGAATTGAGTGTCTGCATGTTTGGAGAGGTGAGTGCTGTGTGGGTTCTGTTGCAGGGCATAGTTGTTGAGTCATTGTGTAGTTATATGAGTAGCCTTATTGTTAAGGATATTAGCTTGGTGATGTGTGTGCAACGCGTGTATAGGCTAGTTCTCTTGTGTTCTAGCATTCAGAGGCTGCTGGTGCATGCGGACCTGGATTCCAGTGTCATCTACACCAAAAATCTGTAATGATCTTTCATATTTGACACCTTGAGAATTCTAACAGATGCTTTTAGTAAATTACATTTTCAAGACAAAGTGACTGCAATTACTTGCACCATACTTCATTTTCATTTTTAAAAAGCCATGGTTGTTGTGAAAAAGTGTTATAAATCTGTCGAAATACACCCATATTTGAAACAAGACTACATCAATGGAACTTATTCTTATATATTTATCAATTTCAGGCCTGGGGTTGAAATCTTGAGGGAGGTAAACAGGACATAAGGAGACAATAGTAAAAATTAACAATTGGATGCTAGATTTAATTATTTATGTAGTTTTGAGCTTGTTGTTGAGCATAACAATATTATTTTAAAAATCAATCAATATAAAAGATTTTCTTACCATGTTGATCTCTGAGATGGTGTCTATGCTGGCAATGTCCAGGCTCATACCCACAGTTACAGGACCATCTAGAAACAAAGAAACCAATGATAAACTGCTGGATGTGTCATCTATCGTATGTTCACACACTACACCATTTGAATATATGCCTATGTTTGAATGTTTTCATGCATGCATACAGATGGCTAGCATCAGTCACCATACAGCTGACTGAGAAATAATAGGGTATATTGTGGAGGCATATGGTTGTATAATAAAGCATAGTGTTGTATAATCAAAGGTTTTTGGAGGACAGCATATTTCAGAACGCTAAAGACCCCACATTGCTGGCACATCAACAGCTGCAGTCTGTCGAGTGTGAACCCCCTAGAGGGGATTAGTTCTCCCTGATTCACCATCAAAGAGGGGTAACTTTGCTGCTCTATTATGTTTCAACTTTCCGTTCTCCCTCTCTCTCACGTATCAATCTTCATCGGTGTGAGAGAGACTAATGAGCCTGCTGTCATTCTACAGATACTGTATGTGTCTTTGTGTGTGCCGACTGTAGATGTTAGAGTGAGGGGGCTGCCAGTGACCGGCGCACCGAGCAGTTGGGGGTTCGGTGCCTTGCTCAATAGCACCTCGGCAGTGCCCAGGAGATGAACTGGCACCTCTCCAGCCACCAGTCCACACTCCATACGTGGTCCACACCGGGACTTGAACCAGCGACCCTACGGTTCCCAGCCAAGTCACCTTTGGACTGAGCTACTGCCGCCCCAATCCATGCAATCCATGCAAATCCATGCAAATCCATCCATCTGGCAGAGTCAGGTTAGTCAAATACCAACCCATTGTCACACCCCTCAGCATCTGATACCAACGTACAAGGCATCCTTTAGCATCTGTAGAAGAGGCAACGGGCTTTCAATTGTCCAACTAGCATAATTAGATGTGCAGAGCTGCTCCAAAAGTAAGAGTGATGAAGTCTGCATAGGGAGGAGGTCAGGATGGTTGATGGTTCACACAAAAACTTTCACTGCGATTTATGTGCCATCCGTGTCCAGCACGTATCTTAAGTGTGTATGCAAGAAATATATTTATTTTAACCCCAACAATGATCGTTTCCTAACCTTAAGGAAGTGGTTTTATTACCTAAAAATAAGCAAGTTTTGTGTAAATTCACAATGCTAACCACGTATTCCCCAAAACAGCAACTGTAGTGGAGCCTCACAGCTTGACGCACAGGCCTAACCAAAAGTGCCGCCAAGGGGTCATGACAAAGCGTCCTTATGTGACGAGTTGGGATGAATGTCCAGGTTGAGTCGTTATGTCAAGCTCAGTGTTGCCAAGGCTTTTCCTAATGAAAGTAGCTAACACTCATTTGGTGACAGTAGTTGTCACAAAAAGGTAGATAAAGAAATATTTCCCCAAATAATCACACAGTGGTCAAAGTCACCAGACTTCTTTGACAGAAACAGTTATTTTACCTCAGAGAACACAGGAGGAAGATCAATATTATACAATTCTAAAAAGAAGAAGAAAAAGAGACAGACTTATCTCCCCGCAGCACTGGGCAGGCCCAGCCCAGCCCCAACCCCTGCTTAGTGTCTGCGCAGTGCTGCTGCACAAGAGGACAGGGGGGGGAAGGACCAAAGACCTTGGACAGCATGCATTGGAATGGATTAGAATATAATACATTTGAATATATATTCTCGCTTTTCCCCTGATAGTCTGAATAAGTCACTAAATGTGTCACTGGTCGTCTTTTAGAAATAAAGTTTCTTAGAGGGTCTGAAAAGTACAAAAGTCACTAAATCTAGCGAGAAAGTCGCCAAGTTGGCAACATCGGTATAGCAACACTAACCATCTGCTGGCAGTAGCTTTATGAACAGCCTTTTCTGCAAGAAAGTGTCTAACTCAAAACATTGAACTAATCCTTAGACATTAGTTAAGCATTATAAATAATGATTAAAGTCCCCCTCCACTCAAAAAAGTGTTTTTCTTCTGTTTCTGTCCTCTGAAATGTCTGACGTTGACTGTACTGACTTGTATCTGTCCAAAGTTTGTCACTAGAGAGGTGTTCTCACATTCCTCTCCTGAAGGAGGAAATGTCTGTGCCTTTCTCAATCCGCCCAAGGGGCTCCACTGTCCCACCGCCTCCTGTCTGAGACCTGTGGCTGATTCTCTCCGATGTATTTAGTAATCTTGAGTAGCTGCGCTACTTGCGCTACTCTTTCACCTTGGACCTGTTCACCAACCCTCGGTTACCGAAGTGTCTCAACCTACCACGAGTACGCACAGGAGTGTGAGCATGAGCAGCAGGGGCTGGGGCGAGGTCAAACACAATATTTCTCAATGAGGGAGAAGTAGATGTGCTTCCAGTTTTTTTTACTATCTATGTAGGAAAACCAAAATAAACGAAATTTGAATTAAAGCAGAGTAGTTTTTAAATACTTTAAAATGTGTCTGGAGTGGGACTTTAAGTTTTGAGGAATGGGTAAATTGGTTTCAGACATGTCTAGTCGGACTGCACTGAGCAAACCAGCTGGCTTTGCTCAGGTCTGTCTGGCCAGAAGGTGGCAATGACAAGCAGTGAAACCTTACACCAAAATGTTGGAAATATTTTAACTTGCACTGTATGTGTGGCTTAAAATGCCATGAAAACACAGAGCATTGGAGAATCATGCATGATGACGGCATTACAGCTGAGATATTTCAAGTGAAGCATTTCTGGGTGATGTTTTTCCTCGAGGGTTAGGAAAATAATTAAAATCAATGGAAGCTCTTACAGTGTAATGCAAATACATATATGTGGGTGTGCCTCCAAGCAGGAGGACTAGTGATTGCGCTGAAAAGCATTCGCCTTGGTAAAGTCCGAGGTGTTATTACAGATCAAACAACATGTAAACAAACCATAATCACATTGTGACGGATATCCAGAGCCTAGAACAATAGTGACAGCGAGGGATTTGCAGGGAATGACATAACATCATTCCTCTGAAAGCACACAGTGAGATAGACTTTGCTTCTCTATTGGAAGTAAATTAGTTGCCTGCAGAAAATTGGAATTTAAATCGCCTCGTGTATTAGCAGCTCTGATCTTGGATAAGCTACTAAGAACATTACATTTCCAGATTTATATAGATATTAGTATTTAAAAGGGATTGTTCTGTTATCCATAGTCAGTGTATTACCTACAGTAGATGGCGTTCTGCACACCCAAGTTTGGAGAAGCAGGCAGGAGAACCGACACAGAAGCAAAGCTATGTACTGCTGTGGATGGGGGCAGTAGCTAAACATAGTTTAGAATATTTTCACCACGTAACCCTACTGTCAGACAGCCGGTTTAGGTTTACATGGAGCTTAAGTCATTCCATGTTCTCTTCATAGCCTTACCTCGCAGAACATGGCAGTTGCTGGTGTACTGCTGACTTGATGGGTTAGTGTGTTTGGTGTTTTATAAGAACAGGAATAAAAAAAATATTAAGATAACAAACTATCTGATCAAACTAAACTTAAACTAAAATGAATTAAAATCCAAACGGAGCTGTCGGTTAGCAAGGTTAAGCTGTGTAAATAGTCTCAATATAAAGTACATTCAAAACTGATCTTGAGAGTTTAAGGTGGGCCTATTTAGGTGGATAAAATAGAATACTTTTAGCTGCTGACCCATCTAAACTGATTTGTTCTCCAAACTCAGGGACGTGCAGACCACCATTTAATACACTGACTATCGATAATTATGTCATGCTACCCCAGATAAAAACTGTATATATATACATATATATATATATGTATATATATATGTATATATATATATATATTCTGGATATATTTCCTTTTTATCGTTTCATTACACCCAAAGTCATTTTGGGACAATTTCAAATGTCATATAATTTAATACATATGCAGAAAACCTAAATGTATCTATGTCAGCATATGTTACTCAGAAGGGACATTTAAGCACAAATTGCAATAGGGAACTTAATAGTTGGGCCTGTCAAACACACATTTCCCCTGAGTGCTCTGCCATTTCCATGGATGCAATTGTCTGCAATTTCCTTACTGTCAAAGAAAGGCCGGAGGTACTTGTTGTATCCTTTCATCAGCCTCTGAATGGTAGGAGGCAGAATCTCTCCTTCCTTCACTTCTGCGTTGAGCATGGAGCTCTCTAACAATCTGAGAACAAACACAGAGAAAGGAAGAAAGAAAGAGGTAGAGAAAAATAGAAACAAGAATTAGTTTTTGTTTCTTCTCCCGTTGCACATTTACCAGCAAGATCCCTCTTCATAACCACCTCACTATTCACAGAATCTGCAGGGTGTCGATTGAGTTTTACAGCAAATCGTAGAAACCATGCTGAGTGGGAGAATAGACAGGAGATTATATGACAACTGAAAAACGAGAGGAAGATGAATAAAACAACCAAAAAAAATGCTTCTGTCAATTGTTTGATTACCCTGAATCAACTGGGTTCAGAATATTTTAAACCATCCATTTCTTGTGCCTAAAAAATTACCATTTGCTTTCACAATATTTTTTCCTCATTGTTTCTGATTGCTATCCTTAAAGGCACATTGAAGTGTGGGAAGATGATTATATTACTGGCAATTGCGGAAGGGAAAAGAGCACTCGTTGCACCTTCCCCAGTGGTATGTTTGTTTGTGTATAAATTCGGGCTCTAAATACAGAACGCCTGCTCTGTATAGAAAGCCTGGGGGCACGTGCCATGATGTAAGAGGGGCTGAGGCAAGACAGATCAGGCCATGTGCAGAAACAGAAAACATTAATCTCCATATGCTGGCATTTCTGAGTCCCCTCTGTTGCTTGTACGCTGCTGTAGTCAAATGAGTGACAAGGAGAGCGGGAGTATTTGATGCTGTTGTTATCACACAGCATAAAATACCCACACATTCATCCATTCATTCATCATCACGTTGAAGATGCTATATGTGTTTTAAAGCATCAGTTTGGTATTGAAAGTCAACTTTGGTACCTTAATTGTTAATAAGTTGTGGAGATATTTAAACATGAAGTGTTTATTTTTGTCATAATTTTAGTTTTATTGTTACTCATTGTGCACATATAGAAATGGTCTAGCATGCTTTTACATTATTATCAATTTAACACAGAGGACACATAATTAAACGATGTTGCAGATAAGTCCCAAGTTAGAAGTAGGTGCAGTAAGAGGGGAGGGGATCATCCCCCGAAAGTGGAAACCTACAGAATAGGGAGGGTTCTTTCAACAGGAGCTGGCTGTTTATTGGATGGACCGTGTGACCAGGACTCAACTCGTGCAGCAGCAGTGAACGAATGAGAGCCTGTCTGGGAGTGATGGGTGGTCCAAAGCCTGGACCACAGACCGCCTCAGCACTATTCTTAACCAATCACAACTAGCCAGTGAACTTTATTGCTGTATAAATTGTTTGTGCGGGAGGAGTTTGGGGCTATTCCCGGCTATCAGCTAGATAACAGCTTGGCTAATGGCCAGGCTGATATCTGAAGCCAGCGAGAGGCCTTTGCCAAGCGGAAAAATCCTTTGCTGTTTTTCTGAGTTTTTATACACTTGAAGTAGTTTTGCTTTCTTAAGACAAAAGAACACTACAAAGTTAATCGATTTGAGTCAAGATAATTGGTTCTTTCAGTCTCTACTGTTCTATAAACCCTGCTGCTTCTTGTCATAAGGTGCTAGAAAAGCAACATCTGCTGTATCTGACCCTCTTTTGCAATGACCTTGTTTGTATATGTTAATTATAGAAATGACTCAAGATGAATGTAATGACTTATTAATGATAACAAGCTGCATGTAAGTTCTGTTTTCTGTAAGAAGATACAGTAGTTGCACTTTATGGAACAAAAGTTAAATACAGTCCACAGCCATACTAACAGATCGGTGTGGCTGTACCTGCAGTGCTTTGGAAACATACTAACATTTGAAAATTAGGACAAAATGCAAAGTACAGCTGAAGATGATGGGAATGTCTTAAATCATGAACCAAAGTATCGGACAAAGTGATAATTTTGTCTCATGGTGGCCTGAGGGAACATGGCAATCCTTTCAGTATTTGAAGAATTTTACTCTGATCCAAAAATGTCAACCTGCTACAGTAGTAGCACTATATGAAAAGTCAGGGGACCACTCATTAGGAATCATTCTCTTGATTATCTCTGCCAAATTCCATATAAATCCATTCAGTATTTGTTGAGGCATTTTACACAAAAACAAGAATGTGAACCTCATAGTGGAGCTAGAGGAAAAGTCAGTGGATCTCAGGTCATTAGCAGGCTTCCTCTTGGGATCATGAATGTCTGTACCAAAATTCATTCCAATCCATCTGATGTGTGGACATATAGCTGTCTGTACCATAGATGGTCTGTACCGACTGAACAACACTGCCATCCCTAGAGTCCTAATGTTAGCATGGCTGGAAGCGTAAAACAAATATAGCAAAGACATCAATTATCATGTTTTACTTACATTCAAGTCTTGTCAATATTCCCTCAACCCATTTTGTTTTAACATGAGGGATGTTATTTCCTTCCTAAAATCACAAATAGATTTTTTGTGTTCATAATTTGATTGAGAGCTCATGATTGACTAAGAAAGAATGAAATCAAGAAAGGCACAAGGGCGTATCAATCAGATTACTATCAAATCTATCCATGAAGGAATAACTACTCCTTTTTTATTTCTTCCCTCTGAGATGAGGGCAGGCTATTCTACTAGTGAATCCACCCCACAGGGTGAGAGACGAACTTCTAAACCAGACAGACTTCAAAAAACGAAAAGCAGAAAAAAAAATCTGAACTCAGTACTTGTCTCACCTGACTGTGTCAAATCAGCTTAGACAGTGGGGTAACTCGCTCCCAGTACACTGTTGCTATGCTGCATAAAGTCTCACTCACATGGCTCGCAGCCTGTTGTTTCAGCAGGCAACAGACTCGGATGGGAAAGCCATGTTAGTGACGGTAGTGGCAGCTCTCTGCCTCCGGCATACTCCATTATCAATCTGGGTCACGCTCTGTGACCCTCATTACATTCACAAATGGTTTTGCATCTGTGGAACTATAAAGTGGGTTCATGTGTGTCTTTCAAAATACAGTATGTCTCTGCAGTGGCACAGATGAGCAAGCAAGAAATCAACCATAATAAACATGTGACATGGCGAATATGATAAAATGTCAATAAAACAATTGTACTGATTTAAAAAAGATCTTGAATTCAAGACAAATACAGAAAACATACAACTTAATGATCCATATATCATCAAATTGATTTCCTTGCACTTACTGATAGCGACAGAGCTAGTCACCTTTTATGTTTGTCAGTGTTTTTAAATCTGATAATGAAAGAGAGCTTCTTTGTTTTGAGCTCCTCTCACGCCATCCTTCTCTGTAAATCCCCAGACTCTCTAACTTTTGGCTGTCTAAACCTTCACCTGCAGATGAGGATGAGACCTCCGCTCTCCAACCTGCCAACAGTCACTATTCACTGAGCCCTGACAATGAAAGAAAAAGGATAGATCCTTAGAATCCTTGCAGAATCACACAAGCTATTAATATTAGCAAGTATTCTTCGTTCTTATGTGCATGATCATGAAGACATGAGGATATTTAAGCTGTGTGCTGCAGTGGGAAGCACACATAAACTCACACTCTACATGCACACACATGAACAAACATCACGCATAATTATGTACTGTAGGGTCCCTGTCTCCCAAGATGAAAGCACACTCTGCAGAGTGCACAATATCCCCGAATGCACGCTGACAGACCTGACACACCTGCCCACCAGGCTGCCTATCAAGAATAACAAGATGACACATTGAACCAAGCTGAAGAGAGCCTCTGCCATACTAAGTCACAAGATATTGCCAGGTTCCAAAACAGTTGCAAAAAAATACATTTTAAAATGACTTTGTGCTTTATGCGTGCCTCGTAATTATTGGAGATTATTACAAAGCTTCGTTGAATACTCAATTGTGATTGGTCAATAACGGAGTTATTGTTACTATGGACGACGGTTCTGATCATAGACTGGAGTCTGGACTATTTTTTAAATCAATACAATATTCTTCAAATCAATATTTTTGTCAGTTTTTTTTAGATTTGTTTGAGTAAGTAGCTGTGTGATAAGAAGGATAGTGTCAAGCAAGCATGTCAGTATTGCAAATTAAACCCCGGGTGATTCAGGTCCTACAGCAAGTCAATTCAAGATTATTTTATTTACATAGGAAAGGATAGGGAGGAAGAGCCAGATGCCCTAGACCTCACTGCTACAAATAAATCCTTCCAATGGGAGCTATTTGCTGTGCGGATCCATCTGTTCTTTTCCAAGTTAGTTCTTTGATCCAGCACCCATCCCATTGGGCATTAGGGATGGGCGCAAGCATCATTTCATACTGTCAAATCATAACAGAAGTTATGTAAAGACATTTTTCATACAGAGCCGGTGTAGACAATACTAATACTAATACTAATCTACAGAGACGTAACATTGGAACTTTTTGTACCTTTTTTGTCTGTTTGTTGAGTGTTTTTTATGTATTTTACACCTGGCTGCAAATTGAGTTTTATTTTTCTGGGAAAATAATGAGACTGACATTTCCCCATTAGCAATGAGGGCAAGAAACAGGAGGACTGTCACCCTGATGGCCTGGTTTGATTATCAATAATCAATCAAACCCCTTACACTTGCACACAGCTGAATAAAACCTGTGCTTTGTGTCTACTGGTATGCAATATAGTGAGGCAATAAAGTGGTGGTAGGTTCAGTAGCACTGTCACCTCAGACTTCATCCTGTGAATGCACCAGCGGGGTTCCACCCCCATCTAAACACATGCAGGCTTTAGTTGAATTGCCTGTAGGTGTGAGTGTGTTTTTCTATCTATGAGGACTGACAGTCTGTCCAGGGTGTACTCTGACTCTGACCCACTGCATGCTGAGATGTGCTTAAGCCCCCTCACAACCTTGAACAGGACAATTTTGGATGGATGGATGCATCATTTTTAACATTACTTTTGACACGCATATCAACTACATGATTTAAACACCAGTACAAACAATGACTGAGATGTGATTTGTGGTGAGTGCAGTGTAAAAATACCAAAGTAATGGACACTTACAGTGAATCGAAACAGATGCAAAAAGATTTTTTTTAGAACTCATCTAGCAGATTAGCACTTCAACTATTAGTTGAACAGTGTGCCGACATGAGGGCAGACACTAGCTAAATTCTCAGGGCTTGATTTGTCATGGCACTTGAAACAGATTCATTATGGATCTGATCAGACACATGACACTGTGGATGTAAACAACATCCTCTAATGTGCTAATTGGCCAGTCCCGAGTCATTGCTTCTAACCCTTCGGAACTTGATGGGAAGGAAGTGCCAGCAGGAGACAATGATCAGTCCGTCTCTTTTTGTAACAATCAGAGTCTTCTACTATTCTTGGTAATGAGCCCTTTTGTTTGCTTATTGTGCTCTGCTTCTCTCCTGTCTGGGTCTTGTTCTTTCATCATATCCCTCCTCATCTCTCGTCTGTCTCTCCTCCTCTTTCTCACAGTATCAACAATAACTGTCTGAGCTGCTTCACTGCATTACAATGAAGATAATTGGCCAAAATATTACACTGATTATATTACTGCTGGCTATGCTTTAGAGAAATAAGCATAAAAACACATCATCGTGGTCATCAATGAAAGAGCAAGGAAGAAATCAGAAGCTGATGTGTGAATGTAAATTAACTGGTGGCCATGATAACATTTGCTGCATGTCAATTTTGTAATTTTGAGATGTTCCACCAGGTGTTTTCTTTTAGCATTTCACACATTGTCCTCTTTTTTGTTGCAACTGTCCCGGCTTTACATTCAAAATGGGCCCATCATTTTCTAAAAACTATATACTCTCTCAGTTTCAACATTTGATATGTTGTGTTGGCGTTATTTTCAATTACAAATGGAATTTCAATGTTTGCAAATCATCACATTCTGCTTCTATTTTCATTTTACAAAGCTTCTGAACTTTTATATATATTTTCTCAGGGATTACACGTCTTCATACCAGTGATAGGTTGAAGTTCTGAAACAGTTTTTAATTACATGGTGGAGTTGAAACAAAACTGCTGGGTTAGGTTTAGGAAAAGATCATGGTTTGGGTTAAAAAAAAGTGCTAAGTTTGTTCGGTAACTTGAGATGCCCACTTAAGACAAAATAAATCAGTGTTAAAGGCTATGCAGAATCTTTATTAAAAGCTATATCTTTTTTTAAATAATACACCTGGGGATGTTTGGCACAGCTACTGTAGGCTGGCACTGTGTGAAATAGAGCCAGCAGTTGAGTGACCAGAGACGGGCAAAAACAAGAGTAAATAAAAGCCAAGCATTCACTCAATGGACTGAGATAAAGGAGTTCAACGGCATTAAAACGAACGCCGAAGTGGCTATGTTTCTTCTTGATCGGTAAGCTAACTTTCATGTTTACTTAGCTGTAATGGCTAACAGTAATGGCTAATGGTAACTGTCAAACTCCTCTACAATACTTTTTTTTATGGTGCGATTTGCCGGAGGGGATGAGTTCAAACAGGCTCAAACAGACTCCGGTCCCCTGAAGGCTACTGGGTCTGACCAACATGGCAACCTGAGTGCTGGACTTATCTTTTGTTGTTCAGTGTTCTGCTCATTCTACCTATTCAACCTTTAACTTCTGGTTTCATACTTAACGTGAACAGGAGTCTCCTGGGTGAAAAGCTCAAGTTTGTTTCAACATGGACTTGGATTAGTAACTTATCTTTGATGAGTCAAAAACAAAAACAAAACACCCTCAAAACGTAATTGAGAATGTAGTTTAGTCAGTATGAGACTGTCAGTTTTAAGAGACAGGGTTGCATTAAGCTGTTTCTATAATTAACTGATTAATACCTAGTGTAGCTGACTGTGTTAGCTAACGATAGGACAGTTGGATGTGAAAACTCATTACTGTAAAACGGAGTAGCAATAGTATTGTATATCTGGCCAGCTGATGTGGTTCTGTAAGGCCGTGCGACCCCCACCAACATACTCTACGTTCTGTGGCCTATAGGCTATGCTGATGTGTCTTATGTTTGGTGTTGGATGCGTGGGTGGAGTAATATGTTCAGAGCAATACGGGGGTGACAGGGAGGCTTGGAACGAAGCACTCAAACCCTGTGGGAGAATTCGTCTTTTCAGATCATGTTTCATGACATAGCCTCCCTGGACCCCCCCATCCCCCCACTCTTACTCTTCTTTTCAGCCTCTCAAGGCGTTAGTCCAGGCAGCACTTGCACATTTCACAATAGATTAATTCAGTTGAACATAACCCCTGAAGAGAACTGAGTAACACTCTCAGTGGACCCCCCATCTCCCGTCCCTTCTTCCTCCCACTCAGCATTACGTTCAACTCCAACCTGCTTCTTACTCTTCTCTTATTGATTCATGTCATTCCCTGTTCCCCAAACTACCTAAGCCAGCATCCTCCCTGCTGTAGAATTCCCTACAGCCATTGGCATGCCATGATGCTTGTGCCTCACAAAAATAGCACACCGCATGTGTTCTGTATAAGAACAGGGAACAATGATTGATTAATTGATCAATTCCCCATTCAGGAGCATGCACAAATCAACTGAGCAGACTGGGATTTAATAATCCCAGTGTGTGTGTTTGTGTGTGTGTGTGTGTGTGTGTGTGTGTGTTACACATTCCCCGAAAGTGGCTAACACACATGTCCCCAAATACAGTTACATGAGAAGAGTTTCTTAAAGAGTCGCAAGCATGTCAGTTATATAGGCTCTACTGTAAGGGCATATTGAATGACCTATTAATATTAATTCACACTTAATGTGCTAAATGGTAGGATTTGAGGAATTGGTTCCAATTATTTCACCATGATTTAAATAAGGTCTTGGATGATTAGTTATTCAACACACAGCAGGAAATAAGGAAAGTCCTCAGTTGACCTTTAAGGTCAGAGAATCAAGCTTATTTATATTCAAATTACAGCCAATGACATGCGTCTTAATTTTCTCTTGATTCAGGGCTCAAATGACAGTGCTTCACCGCATGGAAGGTTACCTCGTGACTTCCTTCATACAGTACGTCAGAGGAGGCATCCATTGCCTAGTGACAGGGTTTGTGGAGAGAACAGGTAAAACATACGGCATTAGCTCAATCCTCAAGGTGTGCTAGAACCTCACATTGGGAGCTTCGCTTGTCAAGTTGCATTAAATTTCTTCTTTTCTTCTTTTGCAGAATTTTTTTTTTTTTTTTTTTTTGCCACTGTGAAATGGGATTTGAGGAAAGTCACTACTGCTCTCATATACAGAGATTATTCTCTCGCTCATCAGGGACTTGCGAGGCGTTCCTCAGACCCCTCAGCCACTGCAGGCTCAGAGATGCAGAGGAAGGCAACCAGGCACCACAAAAAAAACCTCCTCTGAGTTCACGTCGCAGGCTTTTGTGGATAGAAGCAGCTGTTTCTACCTTTCATGCTATCCCAGGCAGCTCCCTAAGCTCCTTCGCATAGGAGAATAGAAGAACTCCCACCTGCCAAATACAGAACATTTACTGTCTTCATAAGCCTACTGAAGTCTGAATCTCAGGGAAAGAAAATGTGCGTTGTGACATAAAAAACGTGTGACGTTATTTCAGGCAAACCGTGAGGTGTAGATGGTACACTTCTATATGTCTCTGGCTACTCTAGTCACATTTAGATCCTCAAACCTTAGAAAGAACATGTCTTCTTTAGAATCATCTTGGGAAGCTGCTTGTAATTAACCAGCAGGAAGGAAAAAAGTATTAACATCTGGATTACAAGGCTTCATATGCCTAACAATCTAGAGATTAACCATTTCTTCATCTTTATAGATGTGGGTGTCTAGTACTTTGCTCATTCCATTATATTATTCCCACTGCATTTTCATTAATATTACATGCAGACCTGGAAACTCTGCTCTGCTGATTATTGAATGAGTCAAGTGAGATTTGTCAATGGAGTGCTCTGCTCCATCACCTGCAGCCAATTAAGCTAAAGTATTGCTCACTTTGCACTATCAACTTGTCATGCCCTCTTCTATCCATACAGCATTTAATCAATTATAGCACCAGCACATCATACATTAACCATTATCCTAAATCATATAGTAAATTGGATGGATTATTCATGTCTGTGTCTTAATTGTGTTGTTATGGTACATCAGCTGCTGCTTTTATACAATCTATTCTCTACAAGATGTGTAGGCAATAAAACTATGCAGTGTGTGAATTACTTGGTTAGAATGAGGAAAAGATTGTGGTTAGGGTTAAAATCAGTATGTTTATTATGCAATTTACATACATGATATTAATTAGATAGGGTATATCCGTAACTTGACTTGTGTAGGCAAGTTAAAATAAGTCAACAGTAATGTTTGGTTTCCCATGGGACACAAACAGTGGCCTCCTGGGTTAAAGCCCTGTGTTTTTTTGACCCATCTATCCACCTTGACATCCCTACAGGGGCTCTGTAGATCCTTATACCACGTCATCTCACAGCATCGCAGTCGAGCACTCGCTCTGAGCATCTAATATTTAGTCACAGATGGGTTTGTATTGGAGTTAGTTGAAAGCCTGGTGCATCTGATATGGACGCTAAAAGAGTAACTTGTGTGCTGGATATTAAAGGCCAGTGGCCAAGCTGTTGTATTAGTTAGTAGTAACAACGGTTTGGAAAAGTTGAGATGGAAAGTGTAAATCATTAGTATACCTTTTATCAGATATGACTTTTTCACTTTCCTGTTAGAGGGCAAGCACATTTATCAAAACTGTTTCCAATACACCTAGAGGTTTTTCCTACTGAACAATCTGGAAAACAATGGTTTTCTTCATGGAGCTACTCACAAAAAAACCTAATGTTAGCCAGAGAAACTAATTAGCCAAAGCCAGTGCATGAGTTAAGTTAAGAGAAACCTCAAAGACTCAAATGTGTGATGCTATCAGGTCAAAGTTCATAAAACTCACCGGAGGTACTGTACAGAGATATTGTGGAGACAATATGTTTTGTTGCTAAGATACTTTAATTTTAAAGATGAGAAAATTTGAACTTTGTCTACCCTTCATTGCCTCTTTTATCGTTGAGATAAATATCGTTTGGTATATAGAATCTTCTCAGATCTTATCAAGAGTTCTTTGGTGTTTTGTTTTGGAGGATATTTTGTCTATACACACTAAAGTTTATACCCAATGTTGTAGGATAGTAAATAATTACTTGATAATGTGTCACAGGGATGTGTTAAAAATTAGTAATGACAAGTTTCTACATTCAGTAACTATTACATCGCATTTGCTATCTTAACAGGAGTTACCTTGGATGGATGGCTGATCGGTTTCGTTTCTTTGCATTGGACAGACTGGTTCGTTAGCTTGGAGCGCTATGTCCCCAGGGTCCTATGTTCCCAAGCTCTATAGCCTCTTATTATGAAACAAAAGGATATCTTCCAAAGGGTCTTATGTTCTCAGCAGGAGTGAGAACAGGGTTGAAAGTTCATGTGTATGAAAATGTATTTTTTGTGAACAGTAAGAATAAATCACATACACTGCAACTTGACAAAAGAGAAACTACAAGATCAAAATGCACAAAGATAGAAGACGCATATGGCTGTCTAAACAACAAGCGGTGCATGATTTGACAAGGAGGATGTAACAAAATGTTCTTCAGTGGGTTTTCCAGAGTGATTAAACACAGCGTTTGTGAGCATGCTGTGAGACAAATCCAGCAGGCTGTGGCCAGCCTGCTTTCAGTCTGATGTTAGATCCAAACTTTTGCTCACCTCTCTATATGCATTTGCAGCACAGAATCAGCTATGAGTAATTGACTGAATGTGTGTGCAGAGTCTCCTTAGTGCCTCATCTCTGGTGGATCGCTGGTTGTCATGTAGGTAAGCAGGAAGTCCTTAACTAATTTCCATAAATCCTAAAGAAAATAATGGCTAGGGCTGCAAGATAATGTAATTTTCTCTGACTGAAAAACACTGATGCAAATTTGAATGTCGCTTAGGAAAATGGTTTAACAGATAAGTAACTCAGACTTCCAAGAGCAATAAAATATATAGGTAATAACACTGTGTGAGCACTGACTGAGCTTGTGCCTTACTGACTGGTTTGGAAGAGTGAATTTTGTCTGGTTTAATTAGTGTCACACCGACAGAATGGCAGAGTTTGAGAAAGGATTCATGAGTAGCCAAGCAAAGTATCCATGGTCCACGTTCTCCTTTAGTGCAAATATTAAGAAAGTCTATAGAAATGCTTGAATGGATACCAGTGCAACCACAGCTAATGTAAAGAAATGTTTCATTCTAATTCAGTCATTTCATCTTTGGTCCAGACAAGTATCCAATTTTATTTATTTTTAGTGATCCTACAATTGTGATATTTGCATCATTATTCTCATTTTCATTCAAAAATATATTAAAATGATGATGGCGATGTACCAAACAAAGAAGTGTAGAATATGATTTGTAGGCCATGACATCACTGCAGTACTACAATTCATTACAATGCATTTCCATCCCCCACTGTTAAGCAAATACAGTGCTGCAACACCCGACACATCAGTCATGGGCCAAATGTCAGAGGCCGAGGCCAGAGGCATTCTCCTCCCCTTCTGATATCTCCTCTATCGGGTTAAGCACTGCACAAGACGATTATGAATGGTTTAGAGCATTTTTTTCCCCTTACCAGAAACCATAAGCAGTGTAGCCAGACCAAACTCCAGCGCTGATACAGCGCAATGGAGAGAGGTCTGGCTATGCAAGATTAGGTGTTGGTTAATTGAGATTAACAGCTGTTGGCGCACCAGTCAGTTCTACATGTAAAAGAATAGCCTCGCAAGACCATCCCGATCTCATGAGCTCCATTGTATTTTACTTGCAGACCAGTCTGGTAACCTGCGACAGAGAACATTTGGAGAAGGTTGCCCAAGCGACCGAACCAATCAGCATTGGTTTTGAGGCCTCTGTTTAGTGTAAACAATAGTGGCTTCCACGGATGAGATGAGAGCAGCAATTGAGCAAGCCACTTGTTAACGCTTTTTTCTCTGGGATCCTTCGTTGATCTGATTGGTTGATTTGGCCTGTCTATCACCAACATAGGTGGTAATAGACAGATTATTTATCCAATCAGCAACCAGTATCTCTGCCTCTTCCCAAAAGACCTCCAACCGAGAGTTCTCAGATGGATTTATTTGCATTATTCGTATTTGCTCAGCATATCCATGGCGGAGTCAGGTCCGTAAAAGAGAACAAAACAATGTAGAAAGAAAATATGGCATACATTTAGTTTTTTAGGTATTTATTTGAGGAAGGTTACAGTCTCCTCATCAATCTCCACAGATCTGATGATTTCATCTCTTCAGTGGAAGCTTGAGTGACGTCTAAGTTACACGCACGTCATGATTATTTCACTAAGTCTTGTTCCATGGCACTTTGTCACATTTTTTCCCATCAATACATCAACTCTGGCAACCCTGCCAAGCTTAAAAACTTTTTGGGGATATTTTGAGATATTTTTTGGAATTTGTGAAATTAACTTAATGTTTCTAAATGTATGTTCCTAATTACTCCTGTGACCCCTGACTGGTTCCTGTAGTGCCACCAGCAGGAGTGATTTTTTCAACTACTGAACACATTCCCATTCCCCTCAGGATTACGTGTAATCATTTTAGAAGATATCCTAATGTTTTCTCAGGCGCTACCATCAAGTTATTTTTCTTTAATTTGCCCAATACTATGGTTTATGGCCCAAATACCCACACAACTAATGACATTTCCATCAGCCGTTTTTCAGGATGTTATGAGGCGTCCCAAGTGCTGCGTTATATGTCATCCATGATGACACACTACACAGGTTACAAGCAAACAACAAAGCAAACAAAGAAATTGTTCTGGTTTCAGAAAAAGTGCAGGATTACTAAGAGTAATGAGTATTAATCATGAAAAGCACAATATACAATACATGAACAACATGATCAGTAAAATCATGTTTTTTTAGGCCTAAATGCCAACTGTATCATCTTACATTGTAAGGATATATCAACATTGATTTGAATCTAAGGTTTGTCATGGAGTTGTTTTCAAAACTAATGCTCTTTAAAACAAATTTCATTCTTTCAACTAAATCTGAAATATGAGCACAATCTGATATTAGCAAAATAAATTAATTGGACTGAAATATTACTCTGAAGCTTACTGTCAGGTTGACAGCATCTGTAGACGTTATCCTGCCAAGACTGCAATCAACAAGTTTGATTTTCAGGGAAAGAAACATTTTATGCCTCTGTGGGTAATTTATAAGTAATCTTAGCATTTTCCCCCTGCCCATTACATGCCGAGTTAAGTCATTACTGAGGAAAGAACTCATTAGTTATAAAGAAAAATTTAACCATCCAGAAAAATCCCATCAGCAGCATAATTAACAGTTTTCTTTTCAACGCCAGATGAAACAGAGTAACAAGCATTTTTAATGGATGCCTATACCAAAGGTGTCAACACATAACATGCAAATTCAAGCTCAATTCTTTGCAATCATGAAGTAAACAACAATGTTACTCTACTGACAACAGTGAGGTTCCATGTGACATTCTTGTCCAACCATATGAAAATAAAACTTTGAATGTTTATTGACTGAATTTGCATTTGTGTTTCGATACAGATCATTATTTAAAAAAAAAATAGAAAGATAATAGGCTGCTGCATAAAATGCTTGATGCACAACACGCTAGCACTGCATGCTGGACTAAACCATGCAATAACAAAAGTGTATTTCCAAGCTCATGAGGCTTTTAAAGGGCTGACATCACTAACAAGTCCTCCAACCTACATGACTATATAGGTTGTTTCTTTCTACCCTCTGCCAACATCCTACAGCAGTGTTTCATAGATTAGCAACCCTACAGGCAACAGGAGACTACCCCATCCTCTTACCCAAATATGTGGTTAACATTGTACATTAACACTGACATTTAGTAGTTGATACAAATAAAAGTGAAATTCCATGATTCTCAAAAACAGAATTAAATATAATTTTCTAACTTTTTTTAAGTTTAGTGTGGAAGGGAGGGATTTGAGGGTATGGCAGTCTTTTGGACCCACAGCCCACTGTGAAGCCTGGCATAACTACACAGCTAGCATACGGCAATGTCTTCCATGACTTCCCCTGGAACTCCCAAACAGCCAGTCTATTTCTCACTGCTGTTGTTTTTCATATAGAACCAAGATTGTTAAAGTTTATTTAACTTACATTATGCTGATGTCCGTTATGTTGCCTGTAAATAAAAACTAATGTTAGCTAATGTCAGTTATCGTAGCTAACCTTAGGCTCTGAAGAACAACAGCCGAGAGAAACGGACTCACTTGCGGTTGGTAGTTCCGGATGAACCCGTTGCCGTAGATGTACAGTAAAGTCAGAGTTACTATAGTGAAGTTTTCTGAATTTTGGCATTGACTTGGTAAAGTATCAGTTGTCATGACATCCCCTCCCATGTTTGTTCACATCCATCCACCCTGACCTCTCTATGTGGACTTTGTCAGTCTTCATTCTTTGTCACCCGACTTTGTGACTTTGTTAGGTGCAAGTAACAATGATCTATGGGGTCGTTTTGTGGAGGATGGTAGTTTTTAAATAACTTATGGCAATCCAGAAACATTTGAAGATCAACTACACATTTAAGTTTATATATCCTCACAGCTGCCCAGGTTAAAACACCTCCATCAGCCACAGCTATCTAATTAACAGCTGTCAACAATGAGTTGAGCTGCTGTCTGAATAGTTGGCAGCAGCTTTTGCTACATCCATTAGAAAGCACATTAAATCATAGCCCCAGGGTACTCCAGGAATAGTCAAGCAGCACTTAATAGAGTTTTTTACATTAAGGTAGGTATGGAGAATGAGATATCTGCAGGGCAAGTATATTAAAAGTCTAATTATATTCTTAAAAAAGCCACCAACCTACTATCATTGTGAAGATTCATTTTTAAGGCAGGGATTTGAAATGCATAATTTTGTTTAATATAGGTTGTTTTTTTTTTTAGTTTGGATTTATTCATTATAGAGGAAGAGCTATCATCACAGTTACATGCTGCGTTAGGTCCCCACACCGCATAGAGCACACACACAAACCTAGCTGAAGCATTTATATTCTGCAAAAGAAACCTTGAAGGGAGGACATTGGCTTGAAAGTGGAAACATGCTCTGTGACAATGTTGCAAGATTAATTTTTCACTCTGAATGCAAGAGCTCACCAAAACACCTGGGACATTTAATTTTGGTAAATGAGCTGGAAAGTGTGGATCATTAGTATAACGTCAGATCTGACTTTTTTGTTTTCCTGTTAGAGGGCAACTGCATTCATCAAAACCTTTTCCAACACACCTAGAGGTTATTACTGATGAATAATCTGAAAAACAATGGTTTCCTTCATGGAGCTACTCACAAAAAATCAGCCAGAGAAACTAAAGAGCCAAAGCCAATGCATGAGTTAACAATAAGTTTTGGTTCTAAGACAAACCTGCAGCCTAGAAACTAGAGGGAAGACTCAAATGTGTGATGCTATCAGGTTGAAAGTTAATAAAGGTTGTCAGAGGTACTGTACAATGATATTGTGGAGACAATATGTTTTGTTGTTAAGATACTGGCCTTTTAAAGATGAGAAATTTCGAACTTTGTCTACCCTTCATTGTTTATTTTACTGTTGAGAAGCTCCTGCGTTTGTAGCAGTGGCAGATGTTGGTCTTTCAAGGAGGGGAAGATCATTTTTCCGGCCTACATCATAAATGTGTTTGTTTATTTATATGTAAATTCTACCCTTCGTTCCTTTTCAAGAAAATGAACTGTGACCTTGTCGTACCAACTAGGCGTCTTTTCCAGGGACTTGACCAGTGTCCTCTCAATGGCCGGCAGAGCTAGGCTGCTTAAATGGCCTTGGCCCAGCTGGAGCTGCTGCAACAGGCTACTGTGAAGTGTGACCGCCTGTGAGTGTGAGTGACGGGGGGAGAAACTTTGCAGCTGCCGCTGCTCATTGAGGCAGGAAACCTTGAAGTGACAGAATAGTTGCCAAAAAGACAAAGTCACTGGGGATCGGTAAAGTCTCCGGATCAGTTCAGAACAACAGAATGAAAAACTTGGTAAATGCTTCGATGGATATGTATTCTTCAAGATCACTGATTTGCTAATTTAGCTGTCAATCAAAAAAGGATTGAAGAAGAAGAGGAAGAGCATCCGGGCCAGCCCACTGCCCCATTGACCCGTGAGACACTGAGCATCCGATGGGCGGGACAAAGCCCAGCATTTATCCAATGACCGTCTAGTTTTGCTGCAGTGGAACAACCCGCTTTACGCTTCCCCATTGAAGTTGGTAGAAGCTAAGTGTCCAACTGTGTAAAGTGTTGTGGCGCTGTGGGCATGAATAAAGGTTACCTATGATAAGTAGCTGATTCTGAACAAAAAATAAAGTTTTTCTAGTGCGTATTTAGTCAATGAAATGTACAGACAGCAGTACATATTTAACCACCTTTTTATTGTTTTTGGTGACATTTTATGGGAAGCTGAGCTTCCCTTGCAGTCTTATAGCAATCGCCACCGGTTTACAGATAGAGTCTTCTCAGATCTTATCAAGAGTTCTTTGGTGGGTTTTTTTGGAGGACATTTTGTCTACACACACTAAAGTTTATTCTCAATGGTGTAGGATAGTAAATAATTACTTGCTAATGTGTCACAGTGATGTGATTAAAATATTGTATTGAAAAGTTTCTACATTCACTAAATCTTAATGGGAGTTACCTTGGATGGATGGCTGATGTCAGTTTGGTTTCTTTGCATTGGACAGACTGGTTTGTTTGCTTGGAGCGGAAGTGTATGCCCCCAATATGTTTCCCAGCTCTACAGCCTCTTAATATGAAACATTAAAGAGACTTTCCAAATGGTTTTATGTTCTCACTAGTGCTTTTTTTCTCAGAGGTCAATTGTTCAATATAAGTTTCTGTGGGCCAGTTATATTGAAATCACCCACTTACAGCTTATAGCTTATTGATGTTATACTCCTTGAAACCTATGCCCTCAAATTTGCCAGCAAGACAATTTTCTTTTCAAACTGTATTTTAAATGGCCATTTCCCTACAGTCACATACCATTTGAACTGCAAGATAGCTCTTAACAATCTCTTGCTCTCCTTCTCATGAGGACCATGGGGCAATTGGGATGGATCAGGGGCTGAAGGAGTGTTGGTGGCAGCTTTCCTCTACTTCAGATGAGGGATCTCTGGAAATGTAAAAGTTGTCTTATTTACATGATGTGCATTCTTAGCTGGCTTGCTAATGTTCACTATGGCTAAGTCTATATTCAGGAATTACCTGGTGTTGTTCAAAGCCTGCGTTTTCACTGTGAGGTCCAGATTTCTGTAGTATGCAGTCAGAAACTAGGGAAAATGTTAAGCTAGCTGGTAATGATCAATAATTATCCTAAACTGAAGTTTGACTGCTTGTTTTTATGTCTTGATTTCTATTTATATACCTGATAAATACTGCAGGTACTAGAGCTGAAATTAATGTAACAACTTACTTTTGCATGGGAGACCAAGAGCATGTAGGTTTTTTTTTTTTTAAATCCACAGCTTGAACTTTCTGTGCTCTCAGATAATGATTCAATTCTCTTCAATTACTCTTGAACTTTATCTTGGGATCATCAGTAAGTGAAGCCAGTAAAGCTGTGATGTATGATACAAGCAAACACATAACCAGTTTGAAAGTAGCTTTCAAGTAACATCCTGCTTAAGGCGAGCATGTGCTTTCTTTATTAAATTTTCCTTTACACAAGCTCTGGGATTTTAAGAACTCAAAGTAAGGCCAAAACAAGATCTCAGTTAGTATTAATTAAAATGGCAATACAAAACGTTACCATGGTAATACGGGCCTTTTCCCTAGCTCAGGCTTTGTAGTGATGTAATATGAAATTGGAGCTTTGGAGGAGCTCCTGCACAGATACTGTACATACTGTATGGACTTACTACATTAAATTTGCACTTTGGATACTGATTCACTTAAAAACATTTACAGAAACAGTTCACATTCAGGCACTTGCATGGTAGCTTGCAGACTTTAAGTGACAATGCTAGCTAAGAAATGAAGTGTTGACCTTTTCCAGTTAAGCATCAGTGATGAAGGTTTCTAACCACAGGATTGAGACTTTCAGGAAAACCTAATCATTTCTGAACTTTGGAAGATTTGTACCCTTTCCTGTATTGCTGAATCAGTCACAAATGTGTAGCTGGAGGATGCAAAATGATAGGTCACCTCATAATTCCTTGTGTTCCAATTACTTAGCATTTCTGTTATGCTGAAAGATGAGTCAAAGGGGAAGTGAAGGGGGAAATAAATCAAGGTATATGTAAAATGAATGTTTGTGTCAATATGAAATACAATTAGTGAAAGACAGTCATACAAGTTATACTGTATATACATAATTATAACAACAACTCATTCTCAACTTGTCACATATGGAGCATGTTTTTTTGTTAAAATAAGCAGTTTCTTATGTAACTTAGGAACCATCGTCCATCCATCCATCCCAAACTCCTCCCTACATACTTTATAATACATCACCTGAAGTGAAGCAGTTATGCTGAGCATCTAATACTGCCACAGATGGCTTTACATTGGATTTAGCTGAAATCGCAGTGAATCAAATTTAAACCCCGGAGGGTGCCTTGGTGTTCGATACAGACATACAGGCACATGAGGAATTTGACAGTGTCACCTCTTCTCTTTGGCCTTCATCTGAACAAACTGCTGTCTCAGGGTTTCAGTCACTTTAGAGCCGCTTGCCATCTGTAAAGTAACCAGGAGAGCTGCAGATAAATAGGGTGTGTCCAGCAACTAAGTCAACTGTAAGTCAAGTGCCAGATCAACACCAATAAGTGGGAGGTATCTGAAAGTGTTCTATAATTTTCTCACTGCTTTTTTCACAAAATAAAGTGCCTTGGATATTTAAAAACATGCTAGTACAGCGGTGGTATAGCCACAGCGGATATTTTTATCAAATTATCAACAATAAAAAAATAAAAATATTTCAGAATAAATCAAGAATTAATACTTGTTCTCAAATTTTGATCTCCAACGTATATAGTGAAAAACAGCTCAATCCGACATCAATATTCTATTCTTTTTAAATTTCAACATTTTCATTGGCAAATTTCACTATCATCCTCCATTTCCAGCATTGTGAGGTGCTGAATTGTGAACATAATTCCTGGGGATATTGTGATGGACAAGGTGCCAGTGGCCATGAGGAAATGAAATTAACAGGAATATCAGAGCAAATACATGCATGTTCTAGTTTTGCTAATTAAATTCAGATTTTTCAAAGGACTTCAATGGTTAAAACTTTGGACTTCAAATGATGTGCCCAAAAATGCTACACTTCATAAACTGGAACATCTGTTACATTTGTCATCTGCAGCGGGATGTGAAATCTAGCTCTCATGCAAATTTGATTTGTTAAAGAAGACTCAGCTTAGAAGGATGCTTAACCCTGACAAGAAATGCCCAACAATATACACTTTCATATTCTTTCACAAATCATAGTGGTGTTTGTATTGTTGCCCAGTAATTTGTTATGAGCAAACAAGTTTATCTCATGAAAAAAAAAATACCTAGGTGAGGAAATGACTTGCTGAGGGAAATATAAGTGACAGTGGTACCATAAAAAAAATGGAAATAGCAGAAAAACCTAACAGAGGGAAGATATTTCCCAGATAGGGGACCTACAACTAAACTTAATGAACATGACAAACTGGTTGTCAGTTCGCTCCACTGCAGAAGATGAAAAAAGATGGAATTCAAATAGGCCTTGGCGAGACGGTAGTATCAGCCGCTGTAGTAAAGATAATTTAAAAGAATATCAATTGCCTCATTATTTGACTGACAAAAATTGGCACCATGATTTGTTTGAAATATTCTAAGATACAGCAATTCATAATTGTCCTTTGTGGGGACATGACACTGAGGCCTTTATTTCAATCACCATACATGCAGTCTATTTGAATCCTGATGTATTTTGTAAAGGGCTTTTTGTGTTGTCAAAAACATAGGGGTGTAACCAAAAGAACATATTTTCTTAATGGGTGAAACTGCATCAAACATGTTTTATGGCAGTAAGGGAGATCAAATGTAGGTGTTTTCTGTTCTTCATAGTGGTGTTGTTTTTTTATTTATTTAAGAGTCTCAAACATATTGTACTTAAATTTTAGAACTATATTATTTGTTAGCCTCTGAAAATACACATTTTAACTCATGTGCTTTGTGGGGGACAGTTTTCTTATTGGTCATTTTCAACCATATTCCACACTTCAGGAAACAACAGTGATTGAGGCATAACCGTATGTCCACTACAAGGGACATTTATAATGTGGTTAAATAACACTTTTGAGGAAAAAAAAGTCTTTGTGATATGATTCTCTCTTCTCAGATCCCTGTCAGTAGATGTAGGTCTTCTAACAAAAAAACCTGTAAGCTTTTAGTAAAATCACTGACAAACTGATAGATATAATAACATAAGCCACCTTCTGACAAAAGGCTTAACAACTGTAGGTGCATTTTAAGCCATTGAGTATAAAAGCTAAAGTCTGACATCATATGCTTTTTGTCCTTCACTCAAGCTTTAAATGGGCCATGGCATCAGCTCTAAAATATTAGTGGTATTATATTTTGGTAACCCTTGACAAGTGACGAGCAGCCTCAAGCATCAACTTTTCAGATGGGTCAAATTCAAGATCACTCTTCCAACATGTGCCAAAGCACTTGAAGTTCAATCTCTTTTTTATATATATATATTAATTAGCAACGCATCGTACCTTCAAACTGCATCAAAATAGAATGTCTGATACTGAATAGTGAAAATAACTAATTTCCCCCAAACTCAGCTCAACTAGAATTTCCTTTTAATCAGCACCCTTAACAAATCGTCATGTACATGATAAAGCAATCTTAAGTTACGCTAAAACACTAATAAAGTTCACTAGTACAATATTCTATAAGGCCAATTATTTCTCATGTTCCCTTCTGTGGTGGTTTGAGATAATTCAGTCATGTAATTATCTGAGAATATAGGGCTGCACTAATCTCTCCAGTGACAATCAATAAAAAAGCAGACATGAATTTCAGGGATTTCTATACAGGAGTAAGTCATCCCCTCCAGTAAAGGCAAGAAAAGCATATGTAAGCCTTTAATCTGCCTGTAATATGCTTCAGTAAAATTGTATCCATGCTTTCTGTAACCAGTGCCGAGAAACCATCGCTTCTTACAGTATATACAGTACTATGGTGTTACTTTATATTATTAAGCCTCTATTGAGAGAGATTAAATGAAGCTTGACAGCTTTGATGCTGCTGCCTTGGTTTGTAAATGTGGGTTGCTAAATGACTTGCAGAGGAACGCATCTACGTTTGCTTACAAAATTACTACATGTCCTTTATATGTGGTTGTTTTAATTGAGACATTTAGAGTTAATCAGATCAATGTTAATCAAAGGAGGGCTATATGGAATATTTTCTTTTTGTTTGTCTTCATCATGGCTTATAATAATTAGGCCTAACCCCTCCTCCAAAAACAGTGAATGATTAATTATAGCTTAGCAACCATAACAGCAAGCATGTCAAGCTTTGGATTTATCAACACCCTGGAGCAGTGTGCATTACACACTAGTAAAATTTACACTTGCATTTAAACAATTTGATGGATGGGGAAAAAGGATGTCTATTTATTTTATTATTATTTTTTGCTTTCTGAGCACTTGTTTGCTCCAACATTAGCATGTCCAGCTAACTAGCTTACTACCAAACTACAGGAGTAAATGTGCATCAAATCCAAGGCCAAGGAGTAGCTAACTACGTTAGTTTGTGAGGTTACAGGTTACGTAAAAAAAGCCCTGTTCATGACTAGCACATCCATTGTGTGGTATTTCCCCCACTTTATGGAAGCAGGTCCTGGATGGTCCGGTTGGAAAAGTTCATAAAAATTGGGCCAAACAAATTGGTTACTCTTTGTCCTAAAAGGCTTTTCTCTTGTAAGTGAAAAAATATAGTTTGAAATTATGAACTGGTGAGGATCTTAAGTTTTTGCTTGGGAGAAGCATCTGCCTCATCCCCGTTATACCATACATGTATCCATCAAATGCTCATTTAAGAATCCTTTTTGAAGGTTTATGTTTTAATACGAGTCAGCTGGAGAGGGCACATTCACCTAATTATTGAAGCTAACATTAGCTTGATTTACTTGCAAGCTACTGCTGATAAAATCTGCCAGTTACTGCAATTAAGCTTGAAGGTCGACTCACCAGTATCAAATGAACAGCCTGCTAATGTTTGCCAGGAATTGAACTGTAGTTGCATTTTATACTGACAATTAGGTTAGGTTTACTTCAATCCCCCAACCCATCGGCTACTTGCCTGATGGCAGATAAGCCTCTGGGGGCAACAGCTGATATTTCAGGGTTTACGGTGTAGCCAGCGGATATTAGGGCCAAGACGGCCTCTTGCGAGCGGCAGTTGTATTTACAGTCTGATAAGCAACCTGAGAAACAAGAATGAACCTGGAGTTGAGAGACAGCGTGTCAGTAAAAAGATATTTGCATATGAGTATAGATAATTAATTTGAACAAAAAGTAAATGAAAAGCTAAATCGTTGTCAGTACCCTGTGTTGAAGAAGCATTTGTGTGGTCTGATCAGTAAATACTGTATAAGGCTGAATGCTTCAGATGAAAAAAATTCCGTTTTTAAAATATTTCTTTGTTTGAAATAATTAGCTCAGCTGTAATCCTCCTCAATTTCTTGCTTTGTTCTTCTGACTCAGGGAATAAAAACAAAACTCAAGTACTGCCAGAGATTTCACTGATCTCCACAGGAACATGAGGCTGGATTGACACTCAAGCATTTCCTGACATATCATTATTGAATTCAGCTAGATTGGTGGTATACTGTATTCTCAACATGAAGCACAACATCAATCTTTCTACAGAGTTCAAGCAGGCCATTCATGTCCCCGTCAGCCTTTTCTGTTGGATGAAATTGAGACTTTCATGACCCTTTATGAGCTTTCTTTTGCTGTGGGGTGAGGGTCCCGGCAGATTCAGCATTGTAAAGGTCAAGGGTGGTCTTCATGAAGCCGAAGAGTCAATAATGTGGCCATGTATGTTGGTGAAAATGGTTGTAGCACATTAGTATTCCACTGGCTGAGGGCCAACTGTGTTTCTTAATCACTAAATCACCGAAGCTATCAAGGCTTCAGAGCTGAGCACCTCATGCTGACAGGGTTTGCTGATGGGCTGCAGGCCATGGTAAATCAACTTTCCAAGGTCTTTATGTCACGGAGGTCATATCAATACTGCATTTTTTTTGTCACATTTGGCAATAATTGAATTTCAGTCATTAATTTACACAGGATTAGTTTATGTTTATCAAGCTCTAAATAAAGCCTACCAGATAAAAAAAGAGATTTTGATTCATTAAATTGGTGTATTGCTGGTAATAATGTAAAGATCTTATGGAAATATATTTGCATCAAAGTCTTTTCATGCATACAAACCTGCTGATGTGCCGCAATCCATAAATCAAAGCGATCACTTATCATGAGACTTAACTTGAATTTCAAAATGCCACACTGTTCAATTGCAGCCAGAGCAGCTGAGCACCCCAAGGCAAAGCTGCACGCTAATCTAACCAGTCTAACTCGACCCAATTTATAATCACTGGCTTGAGATATCTTTAGTGCTGATAGCAAGTCTGTGAGAATTGGTATATGTGAAATTGATACACAGAACCGAGACCCACTGTAATACAACGGGAACTAGGGGTGATAATTCAATATGATAATTTATAAATCAGAAATCATATCATGAAACATGTTGTCTAAATTTAAAATAACAAGCATAAACTAACTCAACTTTTTAATATGGATATACGGTATGTTGAGGGAATATCATTTGAAGATTGCACTTTTGTTTTTACATACTTAATTTACACATACAGTGGAAAATTCACTCTAACACACAATGATTGTCACAAAAGTAATCTGCAGGAAATCTTTGAAAGCTCACAGATTTGTGAAATGAATATATATTCATGCTGGAATGGTGCAAGTCTGGCATGTGGTGTTTACACTAAAAGCATGCATTTGGTGACATATTAGTGTGGTAGGCAATCTGCTGCAGCACATTAATCCCAAAGCTGATTGTGCAAAGAAGTGCTGCAGGATTCAAAGAGACCCAGAGGGTTTGCCTTGTCTAAAATGTGCAAAGTGCATTCTGTGCTTTGAAAATACACTGTAAGAAGAGGAGAGGCTTCTCTTCACGGTTAGAGACAAATGTGCACCAAAACATCCCATTATTCTCTGTTTATGACCTCTGCAGGGATTATAACACCAATTGTACAGAATTACTGATACATGTGGTGCTGGATCCTGCTTCATCGGTTCTGCTCAGCAGGACCATGGACATGGCGATGGAATTTCAACGCTTCTTGTCTGATGCATGAGGAGTTGTTATTGAGTATTGATGGTTTCAACAAAATTGTACAACTGAGTATCTCTATATCTCCTCAGCTAAGCATATACAAAACATTGTTGCTGTTACAAATTACAATCTGACAGGACTTGATTATGTTCCCTGCCTTTTAAGATAGCTTTGTGGCTGCAGCTCCCAGTGGTTGTATATTTCTGTAAGCACTCTTACCTGCTAATGAGGAGGATGGTGAACACGGTCCCTCCAGATACAAAGAGAGCCATGGCTGCCGAAGGAGTGGAGATGCCAGGTGGAATTTGTCTGTCATAAAAGCAAACAAATGACAAAAACACACAATTTAGAGAGCTTCGCAAGAGATGATAGTAGATTCAGATTTTGTTCCCTTTGAAACCAAGATTGTTTGATGCATCTCAGCAAGGAAGCTAGATAGTACTTGTGCTGATCCAGTGACTCCTACATCCTTTCTCTTAGAGCACATTTCAAACTGAATCAGCTGGCAAACATCTCAGATGGCCTGTGCCCCCATTCCTATTTTCAGTCTTAACAGTCCACAGTTCCACAAATATTTGTTTTACTGAGATGATACCCATCATCCAGGTAACCATGGTTTTTCAGTGCCTCTTGTTTATCGTTCACACATTCTTTCCCAGACACTAGCTCCGTTTACACATGTACTGCAACCCTGAAATTATCTAAACATTACCCAAGGATTCATTGTGCGTGTGTTTGTGACATTTCTATCATGCGGAATGCATGAAATTGGGAGAAATAATATATATGAAAGACCCGGTTGTTTATGACAAATTTACCATCCCGCTACCAGACGGCAGTGTAATCCACATCATGTCCTTCCTGCTGCACGTACTGACCAGGCACTTTACAGTGGGTAGCCACATCTGACACGGACCTTACTCTGCTGTGTGCTAAATGTGTGAAAGACAACTTTGGACATTGTCCAGACCTTATTCGTCAGACATTGATTGGATTTTTTTATTTATGAGAAAACAGCTACTAAAATGTAGAACAATTTTTCTATACGTATTTCTTAATCAAACAATTGCAAGCCTAAGTACTGAATAGTGTCGGGGTCTGGTCACTTCTTGTGACTTACATCACACCAGCTTCAAGTCTGGCACTGTAAACTCCAGACTTTGGGTGAAAAGTAATAAAGCATATTGGAGTTTCCTTCAAAGAGAGTTATCTTTTTTTCTCTCTCTCCCTCTCTCTCTAGATGAAAGCAGACAGAAAACCTTCAGAGACCAGAATGACTTAACCACTGAGACCCGACTAATGTGGATGGCAAGCTGGGCTTAGGAAATATTTAATGTAATGTTGAAAGAAAACTTCTGTGGCTGTGGTGTTAAAAGTAACTTTACAGTGGTGTAGGCTTGAAATACAGTAAAACCCTTACCCTACAGTAACCCTTCTTATTCTTTGGCTGCAGCTGTGGTTGCATAATGCAAAGTGTGTGGTTCTGGAGCAGTTATGACATGGCATAGACACTACTCGGTTCAGTCGACAACTGACAATAGACTTTACCAACACGCCTACAATCTCATTATGTAATCATGGTAGTGTAAGCAGTCTAAGCTGCTCTGTACGGTAACAAAATAAAATATGCATTTTGATTTAACATATATGTACAACCTCATTAAAGTTGGGACACTGTGAAAAATGTAAAAAGAAACAGAATGTGATGATTTGCAAAACATTGAAACCCCATATTTTATTGAAAACAGCACAAACACAACATTTCAAATGTTAAAACTGAAATATGTAATTGTTTTTTGAAAACGATATGCCCATTTTAAATTTGATGCCAGCAACATGCTTCAAAACAGTTTTTTTTTCTTTGTCATTATTCAGTCATTATATCTCTGTTTCATCACCTCTACTTTGAACAACAAAGGGTACTGAGGAGACCAACTGCTGCCATTTTTAAAGAGGAATGTTTTCCCATTCTTGCTTGATGTAGGATTTCAGCCGCTCAAGGTCTCCTTTGTCATAGTTTACGTTACCTAATGCACCAAACATTTTGACAAGGTGAGAAGTCGGTACTGCAGGAAGGCCAGTTTAGCATCCAGACTCTTTTACTACGGAGGCTTGCTTTACTAATACAAAATTAGAGAACAAAGTATTAATTCTTGCTTTATTCGGAAACACTGTTATCTTTTGTTATTCAAAATTTAATAGAGTATTTACTGTGGCTATACCGCTGCTGTTCTAGCAAGTCTTTTTTAAATAATTAAGGCACTTCAACAAAAACCTTTATCTTGTGAAAAATAAAGTGAGTAAAATTAGAACTCTTTCAGATCCCTCCCAGTTATTGGTGTTAATCTAGCACTTGGTGACAATTTACTTAATTGTTGGACACACCCTATATCTGGCAGCTCTCCTGGTTACAAACAGCAGTTCAGAGTGTTCAGCTTCTTGGAGACCCTGAATGGAGTCCTGCATGGGGCTCCAGTAGGGGACTCCATAGTTCTGTGGGCAATGATAGAGACACCTGGAGAGGCGTGATTGGGAGGAACGACCTCCCTGATCTAAATCCGAGCGGTCGTCTGTTATTAGACTTCTGTGCTAGTCCCGGATTGTTTATGCTGCCAGATATAGGGTAATCGGGCGGTGGAAGGAGCACTTTGAGGAACTGCTCAATCCGACTAACACGCCCTCTTTTGTAGAGGCAGAGCTAGAGGCTGATGGGGAATCATTGTCAATATCTCTGGCGGAAGTCACTAAGGTAGTCAAACAACTCCACAGTCGCAAAGCCCCAGGGATTGATGAGATTCGTCCTGAAACGCTGGGAGGGGCTGTCCTGGTTGACACGTCTCTTCAACATTGCGTGGATGTCCAGGACAGTGCCAAGGGAGTGGCAGACTGAGGTTGGTGTTTCCCCTATTTAAAAAGGGGGACTAGAGGGTGTGTGCCAATTACAGGGGTATCTCACTTCTCAGCCTCCCTGGTAAAGTGTAGTCCAAGGTGCTGGAAAGGTGGGTTTGTCATATAGTTGAACCTCAGATTAAAGAGGAACAATGCGGGTTCCGTCCTGGACGCAGAACAACGGACCAGCTCTTCACTCTTGCAAGGATCCAGGAGGGGGCCTGGGAGTATGCCCATCCAGTCTACATGTGCTTTGTGAATCTGGAGAGGGCATATGACCGGGTCCCCCGAGAGATACTGTGGGAGGTGCTGCAGGAGTATGGGGTGAGGGGGTCACTTCTGTGGGCCATCCAATCTCTGTACACCCAAAGCGAGAGCTGTGTCCAGCTCTTCGGCAGTAAGTCGAATTTGTTACAGTTGGGGGTTGGCCTCCGCCATGGGTGCGCTTTGTCACCAATCCTGTTTGTGATTTTCATGGACAGGATATCGAGGCGTAGTGGTGGTGGCGAGGGGTTGCAGTCCGATGGGCTGAGGATCTCGTCTCTGCTTTTTGCAGATGATGTGGTCCTGATGGCATCGTCGGTCAGTGACCCTCAGCACTCACTGGATCGGTTCTCAGCCGAGTGTGAAACGGCTGGGATGAGGATCAGCACCTCTAAATCTGAGACCAAAGCTCTCAGCAGGAAACTGGTGAATTGCTTATTTCAGGTAGGGAATTAGTCCTTACCCCAAGTAAAGGAGTACAAGTACCTCGGGATCTTGATTACCACTGAGGGGACGATAGAACATGAGTTTGGCCGGAGAATCGGAGCAGCGGGGGCGGTTTTTGCGTTGAAAGGAGCCAGTTGAGGTGGTTCTAGTAAGGATGCCCCCTGGCCGCCTCCCTAGGGAGGTGTTTCAGGCATGTCCAGCTGGAAGGAGACCTTGGGAAGACCCAGGACTAGGTGGAGAAACCTCCACACTGGCCTGGGAATGCCTCGGGATCCCCCAGTTAGAGCTGGTTAATGTGGCCCTGGAAAGGGAAGTTTGGGGTCCCCTGCTAGAGCTGCTGCCCACGCGATCCGACCCCGGCTAAGTGGTTGAAGATGAGTGATGAGTGAGTGAGTGAAGGACACTGCTTCAAAGTCAATAGGTGCACGATGGGGAACCAAGAGCAGGGCCAAGAACTCAAACTTGCCCTCCAATAAGAAGTGCTTGACAGCCAGGTGATCCTCCCAGTCATTGTCCCTCAAAAAGGTCGGTCCACGTAAGACGAGAGGACAGGATTATGCGAACATGCTAAACAGGGCAAGGATCTGTCAGGGCATACAGTGTCTTGTCATTTTCGTTGACTTTTTGGACTGAAAGCCCACTATGCAGTGACAAAACCTCTCATCAGCAGAAATAATAAAAAGGCGAGACTTGCGTTTGCTGAGGAGCATGTTGTGTGGACAAAGAAGAACTGGTCCAGAGTGCATTTCCATGATGAGAAGATGTCAATTGATTTGTGCCTTGTGGGAAACATTATGTTTGGCATAGGACTGGGGAAAGACTAAACCTAAGTTGTGTAAAGAAGTCAGTTAAATTTAGAGGAAGTATTGTCACGGTTTGGGGGATGTTTTCTGCAGCAGGAGTTGGGCCTCTTGTACAGCTACATGGCAAGGTGAATGCAAATGTTTGTGAACCTCCTTCAGCAATCCATATATACATACATACATTTTTAATAATATGATATATTGATATTTTTATTATATGTACTGTAGATGATAAAATCCCCAATTTGCAATGTTACATTCAAAAACATTATTGTTAAATCGTTTCATTATTTGCCAGTGAAGTCTTTCACAGAGTGGTGAACCCATCCCCATCTTTACTTCAGAATCATGTCACTTATTCAACAGTTGTTTTCTCTAGGAATTTCACAACAATTGGCCACTGTCACAACTTCTTTGAAATGTGTTGCTGGCATTAAATAAAAAATGGCATATACTTTTCAAAAAACAATAACATTTCTATTTCAACATTTGAAAATGTTGTGTTTTTGTAAATCATCACATTCTGTTTCTATTTTTATTTTACACGCAGAAATTGGGTTGTAGTCAGAAATAGCTTTCCTGATATTAATTCATGTGTGAGTGATACAGCTCTACACAAGCTACAATTTTGGTAGCAAAGCAAGCAGCACACATCAACCAAAAATATTGCACACAGCTAGAAATTGGGAGTTATACATACTGAGCAATTTTCTGTTTTTACCTTGATGCCAACTTTGTTACAGCCTGCAGTTAATGACATGAGCGTCCCTCAAGAAGTGCATTAATGTTTTCAGGAGAGACTTCAGAGATTTGGTCCAAAGTACTGTATGCTGGAGCACACAAACCAGAAGCAGCAAACTTTATTAGACGACTAATTTGTTGCCTCAAGTCCATGAACTTCAGTATACTTTGGACCAAATCTCTGAAGTCTCTCCTGATACAAGATTGCCCTACTCCGAGAGAGGCCAGGCCTCCAGTTATGTGCTGCATATGTGAAAGAGAAACTGTAGACTATCTCTAGACCTAATTCTCCTGACATTGTCCAGAGTTCATAGGAGAAAACCGGCTTTGGATAATCTGGTCAAGGACCACATCTCTCGCACGCATCCAGGTCTCACTCCCTCTTCCTCTCCGTGCAGTGCTCGTTCTCCTAGAACTGAACATCCAGTGACAACTATTTTCCTGTCATAGTTTATTTTATTATATTACGCAAAATGTTACCAGCAGAAACACTGGGTATTTTTGCAACTTCAGAGTAGACAGTTCTACAGAGATATCTGCTGCCTTCGTTCAACACACAGCAGCTCTTACCAGAACTGTTTTATTTGCCTGTCGCACAGTAGAAATCCGTAGTGTTGATAGGTTATTGCTCATGATGTGTTACCAATCAGAAAGCAATGGAGACAGACAGAACAGTGGTCACATGCATACACTTTAAAGGGAATTTTCACCAGTATGAAAGGGTAGTTACCAGATAATAGAAACACAGGCTTTTATTACCATTTGAATTGTAAAGTTGCTGTTATCTGTGTCATCAAACCTTTCAGCACTTTACTGACAGAGAAAAATACTATATGGACACAGACCAATATAGTTCCAAGAAAGATACTTGACTGAAGATACAGATTATACCAAAGTTTCAAAATAAAGCACAAAATACTGAAACCACAAAAGCCAAAGTCAATGAGCAGCAAAACCATGAAATGGACAAGACTCAGGACCATATTGTCCAATCAGTTGTTTCTTGGTGATGTGTCTTCAGCTGTTAGAAAATTAAGCAGTCCCTTGACTTTCTTTGGCATTAGTACACAATGAATTTAAATTGACTTTATTTTCCCTATTAAGATCTTAACATTGAAAAAAAATTGTGAGCAAACAGTCCAATAGTACGTGCTGTGTGCAGTATTCCAGTAAAGTGATCTGAATGAGTAATAAGGGACTTACCACCAGGTTCAATTATATAAACTGTTGCTGCTTAAGCAATATTTCTGCAAGGCTGTACATTAGCAATAAAAAGGTCAATCATCATATTTCCACTGCATCCGTCTCTTCGCTGACCTGTCAATCACAGAAGACTGAGACAATGACCGAGTGTGCTCTATTAAAAACCCCAGAATGCACCACTTCAGAGTGACATAAGCTCAATGAAGGACCTGTTAGTTTTGAATTGATGCACTGGAGACAGTACTGTATAAGCTCAAACCCACTCAGTGATAAAACAGAATTAGTGGAAACGTATTTTCAGCATTTTAAGAGCGTAAATATACAGAGTTTTAAAATATTTAGATTTTTTTTTTTTCTGCTCCAGTATAAATTAATCAAGAGGTGCTATTTTGTACTTTAAATACTTCAATTGCATGTATTAGTCATTAGTTTCATCTTTCCTTTCACTTTATGCTTGGACCCCTGCTGTAGACTGTCATAATACATAATTATACATGCAGCCTCGTTATTAATTAAAAAGGACTGAATGATGCCCACACACATGGAATGAGCAATTTGCTCAGTGCATTACAGCACATAACCAGGGGGACTATTCAGGGCATTATAACCTTTTAAAACTCAAACTGATCATTCAATGCAAATGCTTGACTGCATCTGATGTCACTATATACTTAAGGAAGGAATGTCAAGAGAACAGTTTATAAAACACACCTTGTCTTAAACAGTGGTATAAAATTCAAAATGTGAAGCAACTGATTGATGTAAGGTTTATGGCGTGGATTATTTAAATCTTCTGCTACAAAAGTGCTTTTTGAAGCGGAAAGCATCCTGCAAAAATTGCATGCTTCAGTGCATATGGCAGCATCCCATCACATATTGATCCAAATGAGTTTTTTACTCCAGTGCCAGAAAAGGAAAAAACTTACTGAGAAAATACTCAAATAACAGAATCAAGACTTGTAACCAGCTTGTCCAGGACTTTGTGTATAACTGGGGAGACAAAAAAATGATAAATTAACGTCAATGTTCCTCTTGTGACTTCCATCATAAAATGATTAGAAATAAGATTGTTTGTGTCATTGTCTGTATGCCCCAGCTACTTTCTGAATGGATCTGATGGACAGTAAATGAGAAAACTACATAATTTATTTTTTTGTTTTCTCACCATCAGATATAATTGAATTCATCTGTCAGTGTCTACGGATAACATTTTGATCTATAAATAAAGTTAATAAATTGCGCACGGATTTCAGACACGTCTTTGTGGCCTTATTTCACAGACCACAGACCAAAACTGCACTTAGAAAACTAATTGCAGAATTTCCACCGTTTTAACCCTAATCTTAAGTACCAAATATTTGCTTACACACATATATTCTTCTGTTTCAGGAGGTCGGTGACCATCATGATGGACACTCCAACGTCGGAGGATGCGTAACTACCCTCCAAAGTGAAACCTGTCTTTCAGTTGTGACTCCAACAGCTGGCTATTTGATTTTAAGCTGACTTGAAAAGGGCAGCAGGGAATATAAAAATATGTGTCAGGCAGAACTGAGTCACTTCTACTAATTCTCTGGCTTTTCTCTCCTTTGTCGCTCTTCAAGGTACTTATTCTGGGCATACTGGATGAGTCACACATCATGTCAGCCTTTGTAGCCTTCAAGCTGCTATCCATAGCATAATTCACCCCTTCGAATAGTTATTATAATTACTCTTACTCCTAATGAATTATGGCAGTGTTTTTCAAGGTGTTGGCCTAAAAATACAATGTTAAAAGGACAGTGATGGCTAGCTAACTAGACACCAAATACAATAATGGGACATTTTATTTCGATAAAAGTTATGTTGAATAGTGAGACAAATAATTTTTCGAAGCCTTTGAATAATGCAATGAATTACACATTTTTCAAGTTGAGAAAGTCCCAGCATGTCATAGTGCCACTTAGTTTTGTGTGAAACCGCTCAGTGAACTACATCTCTCGCATGATGTTAGCCATCTTACTTGCTCAGCATGCTGGCTGCTAGCTAGCTAGCTAGCTAACTTAGCTATATTCCACAACACATGTAACGTTATCCTCACCTGACACTCAACCGATTAATTCTGTTCTGCCTAGCTCCACTCGACATCTGGGATAGCTCCATAGAAGGGGTGTTTCAGAAGGCTGGGCCTTACTGTATCAAAAATCCTTGCATATGATTGGATAAACCACTTGTCCGTTATTTGGAGCCATCAAGCTTTTGCCAAACCCATTCGGGAGAAGGACGAAAAAAAGGTTTTACCAACAAAAGCCTTCAGAGCCATTCTCTGATGTTCTTTTAAGGAAAAAATATATAGCAACATCAATGTTAACGCCTGCTTCATCGATGCAAGCTGCTATTGTTTTCTGAATCAAAACAGTTGCTCCTATGCTACGTCACATCGATAAGTATCCCGCCCGGCGGTCCTGATTTCCTAAACCATTTTCAGTGGTACCGAAATCCCTCTGCTATGGAGAACTCCCAGATGGATGAGTGGAGCTAGGCGGAAGCGGAATCAGGTTAATGTTATCTTACCTGATGTGTTTTATCCAGCGACTGTATCAGCCAGGATGCAGTTGAATGAGCAAGACCTGCTGCTTGTGTGAGTTACATACCAGTACAAAACACACACAGCACATTGTGGCATAAATCAAATGTGATCAAAACATTATTTGTCTCTTATTGTTCACTACCATTTCCTCCCCCAGTACAAAAGTGAAGCTCAGATATCTCGGATGGGCGCTGCCATCTTGTAATTTTGGAACCAGTAGTGATCAGCAGGTAGAGTCAGGTGCCTTCATTTTTGGGGAGCTATACAGTCTATGGTTACAACATGGCTGCAATTATTGGATAGAAAACCAAAGATCCTTTAGACGTCGATTATAATTTGACTGTTGTTGGATTATAATTTTTCAAAATTTTGCACGCCAAAATTTCATGTTTTACATTCGTTTTCTAGATATCTTATAATCATTTTGAGACCTTGGCTGAACCTGAGCCCTTTTGATAATAAAGTCCGTCTTCCCCTATCCAAGTGGAACAATGACCCAAAACAGGAAAGCCACAGGTGACAGTGACACCATCAATGGTATTAGGTACATGCTGCTATGACGAATGAAAAGTTTTGCTGTGAAAAGGGCGTATAAAACAATTAAAACAAAAAGCTCCATAGGGAGATTTTTAGAGAAAGCAGTAAATTTTCCACTTAAATTCAGGCTTTTAAGAAAGTGGCGGAAAATAAATATGAATGCTCTTTTCTCGTCACCTTCAGGAACCCTGTTAAGGGGTTTCACAAATCCCTAGGGATGCACAAATCCAATCCAATATTGTTTTTGATAGCTCAACTCAAGGAATTAGGTAATACCGACAGGCAATTTTATACCAATGCGGGCCATCTCTGTATCTATACTTTAGCAAAGTTATTGCTTTGGATATATTTGGAGCACATTGTTATCTTGTCTCCTCTACCAGCATCAGGGATTTAATATATGGCCCTCGCAATATTAGACCATCTGCCCGGATAGCTTAAGCTCCTCTAGTTTGATTTTATTTTCTACAGTATTTCACCAGACTTTATGATATGTTGTCGGGTGAATAATTCTCTGGTCCTCTACCTATCCAGTTGGGTAAAAAAAAACAATGAAAAAAAGGTGAATGAAGATATGGGGGGAAAGTGTACCGCCAAATAAACGTTATACAGCCCTAGCCATTTGTCACAACCCATCCATAATTTAAGTCTGATACTATTTCAGCAAATATGCTTTGTACATACAAAATAGCATTATTCCTCACACCATGGACTATTTCACTGTGGAAGAATAATTGAAGCTTTTATCAAACTATCTTATGGATTTTGTCAATGTAGGGTCTTTAAGGTTCTTGCCAGTCTAACCAACATTTCTTATTATATAAAATGGACTACTACTCTGCGTACAGCCAGTACAACAGACAGAAACCCTCTCCATCTCACTTTCTCTCTTGCTCTATCTCTTTCAAACACACCAAGGCATTGTCTCTCAGAAACATTAGGGACCATGGACTCCATCTAGGCCGAGGCCTCTCCTCCCGTTTCATCTGTGGGTTAAGAAGTCTCCACTCTGACTCTGAGTGCCTTTGACTTCTCATCATCTCAGAAAACTCTCCAGTGTCCATCACTGCATTATTATTAGGATGAGTCTGCAGTTTTGCCGTAAAGCATACTGTATCGGGAGAAAATCTGCAGGCTTGTAATAACAGCAGTGGTGTGGATGATGAGGGGGAGGAATCAGGAGATGGAAAAGCCATAAAATCGAAGTTATAATGATCAAGCTGGGATCGCGTTGAAAAGAAATAGTTCCACATTGTGTCCTTCTTGCCTAGAATTAGACTCTCTCTCTCTCGCTCTCTCTCTCTCTCTCGACCCCCAGTTACAATCTTCTGCAACCTGCCTGTGTACTGTTCTTGGGTCTACTTATAAACATGCTTTGAATATTGGTTCTGGAAATGAAAGTCCCATGGACGATGTTACATGATAGAGCTCATACACTACCACAGATGGACAATGAACCTATCCTAATCATCAGGACAAAGGGTTAACAGCTGCATTAGAAAATATCTGATTATTTGATTTTTCTTTTTAAAAAGTCAAAAGTACAAGTTTGTGTTTCTAAAATTGTTGAGACATTTCACTAAAAGTAAAATCCAATCAGTATGTTAAACATTCTGTGATGTGTGTTGCTAAGAGCGAGGTGGAGCAAAAGATTACACTATTGAGACAACTATTATGTGTGCCAAGCCAAACTAGGCTTTACCAAGGACACAGCTACTAAAGGCTAGCCCAGCAGATGAATTGAATCACTGGTCTCCTTTCCCTGGGTGTTGCGTTTTACTTGAGAATGAGACCTAAGCTTGCCTGGGTGAGTGTGACTCTTCTCTACATATGAGGGGGTTGTGCTGTCTTCAAGAGTCACCCAATCGATCCTCGTTCACGCCTCGAAATGGCCTGCTCGTTCCTGTGTCTCTCACTGGGTCTGCCAGCCCACTCTTGAGTATAGTTGTTCAGTTTTTAAAAGAAAAAGTGTATTTACAAATAGATGAGGTGTGTGGGAAAACAAGAAAAGTTTAAATCTTCTTTTCAGTCCCTTCCTCCAGTGTTCTTCTTCAGTGTCTTTGTTTCCCCAGTGTGTTGCTGCAGCTTGCTCGTCTAAATTGATTCCAACCACCTGCAGCCTGTTGGACTTGATTGAGTCAAAGCCCACAACCCTCATATGTGCAGACGTATGTCTCACTCTGTCAGTCAAGCTAAAGCTACTCCCTAGTAGGCTTTGACTGAACCATAACACAACTTTGACAATCCACGGATAAAGTTCATTCACTTTTGGTTTATGAGTCAATTTTGGATAAATTCCCAGCTGCAAAAACAATTTCTATTGAATTTGCTAACTGCTCTGATTCGTGCCTCTATCAGCCTATTTCTTCATAGCAACAGCAGCCAAGGCTCACAGGTAATGCAGTATTAAGAGCCGCCAACCACACTAAAGTGACAAAACATGATTTCTCAGAGGTGAAGTTAACCTACAGCATCAGGAGAATCATCCTATGTTAGGTAACATTAAGGATGCCATTTGCAAGAAAGTGTTATTTCAAACTATTCCTCCAAGAAATAACAAATGAAGATACACTGGTCTCATTCATAATCCACTTAAACATATCGTGTGTAACTGCTTGAGAGCTTCTGGTCTATAAAAACCACACTTCTGGGCTTTAGCCACATTTCACATGTAATTACGTGTAATGCTTGAAAAGAAACGCCTGAGGGAAAAAACTGTTGATTTGAAAACACATCTGGACACTGTGACAGCTCGAGAATGGACAATACCAGAAGGACTTAGAACATCAGATTAAATTACTGATGACACATGACACTGTGCCATTGAGTCAAAGCAGAATCCCATGAGACAAAAAACTACTACCATGATGCACCTTACTGCAAACAAACCTGGTGAGTGAGAAGAAGCTGCTTTGAATCCAGTAAAGAAATATGAATCATACCCAATTGTGTGTGTGTGTGTGTGTGGGGGGGGGGGTCGTTAGGTCTGCATTTGGCATAAGGGATGAATAAATAAATCACCAGCTGCCCTGCAGAGACATTAGGCATTGCTCCCATTTAGCTTACTAGACCACAGAAACTAGTCAATAAGCAGGTAAAAGAAACTGAGAGGGAGGAAATCAATACAGAGAGAGAGATAAGTGAAACAAAGACAAGCTGTCACATGTCCAATAAGGCACAGCCTTTCCAGTACTTAAATTTGTTTCTCGAAACTGCTGTTTTGGGGGTTTTTTTTTGTTTTGTTTTTAATTCATCCATGTTGTCCATCTGAGCGGGTAAGAAAATATACCCACAGCTCTGGGCTTTTGATGATAACAGAGAGCTTTTTTCCACTATCTCTGCACAACTCTACTTATGTAAATCTCATTCCTCTCCCTTCCTGTGCCATCTTGCGTCTGCTGACCTGCACTGTGAGAGCTAAATCTGCAGCTGGCTGTTTATACCCAATGAATATATAAATCTGCACCAGTAAGTATGACTTACAATCTGTGCTTATTCCACTGATTACAGGCAGTGCCATTGTGGTAAATATAGTTTGAGAAATTGAAGGAGGACTCAGAAATCCACCACAAGCAGAGCATTACAGTGATTATAATTAGTTTTTATCCCAGTGGAATCCTAGCATTGCTTAGAGCATTTTGTCTGTTGACTTGATGGCTTAACTGTTTTTATATGATGCAGAGCCGCTGGGAAAAGATTGGCCAATGTAGGCATTCCCATGGATAAGAACAATCCAGTATACAAGGTTAGACCGGCTTGTTAATGTCTACAGGCTGTAATGTTTAACCCTGATTAATTTTCCATGTATGTCTCCCAGTAAAGACAGCTATACAGCAGGCTGCACTTCACCCTGAGGGTCTCTATAAATTCATCCCGGACCTTCACTTTCATGTCACTTTAATAACTGCCATCCTTAAAATCGCCCATGAGCCCAATTAAAGGCTCAAGTTGTCTTGGTGAGCTTGACCAGTTGTCTGAATGTTGCTCCTATTATGAGCTTAACACATTTCCCCAAAAAATGGCCTTAGGGAAAAGTCAATCAGCGATTAAGTGGCTGCATAGTTAAGCAACAACTTGTTAACCTCCTAACCCTCATCCACTTCAAGAAACAGCCGCAACTATGCACTGGTGCACCAGCAGCTTATACGGGCAGAAATCATTGAAAGCAGCAGAATTTTGGAGGGAGACACGGGCGCGCGCACACACACACACGCAGGCATGTTGTTAAATAACACCCGAGATATGCCTAACATTGTTGACTACGTATTACACGTATTACATATTTTACATGTTTGGATATTGTCGGACTTTAAAAAAAGTATGAATCCTGCATTAGACGCTGTACGCTCTATTTAAAGGCGCGCTGGTGAGAAAAGGCGCACGGAAAGACAACAAACGTCTCCAAAATTTGAGGCGCAGCAAACACTGACAGGTGACGCCACCATTAAAACAAAAATCAGCCAGGGTAACAAAGTTAAAAATCCGAACTTTACCTGTATCTGCCGATCGCCGTGAGCGTATCGAATATGTCAGCGCATCCTGGAAAAAGAGTCCGTACCGTAAGAATTGTCCCTCAGATCTGTGTGGTTGAAACCGTCACTTCCATCTAGTGTTGTTAAAGACTGTTAAAGAGAGCACCTGCTGATTTGCGCATGCATATACCCGCACAAATAACTGGTTGTGCTCTGTCAGCGATTCCTACTAACCACTATGGTCTGGACGCCCGCTGCGCAATGACGCACGCCATGGACTCGCAGCTGATTTGGAGACTCCAAAGCTGCCCCAGATGAATGCACAGAATATCTTGCATGATGATATCGGCTGTTTTTTGCTCTTTCATTATAGTATGAGATAATTTATGCAACAACTTAAACCATTGAGTAGTCTTTTGTTTTTGTTTTTTTAAATCAACCCCCATACATGAGACAAAGACATTCAGATATTATCTTTCAAGTCTCTAACAGCATCTCGCATCTTTTAAATCAAAGAGATCCCAGTGGAATCTATGTTGACACTCAACACATACAGTACATTATGTTTTTATTCAATCTCTATTTAGGTACTTTGAAGAAATCAAGTGACATTAATCCTGCCAGTGCACGTTCAACGTTTCGCAGCAACACTTAGGGCTGTTATACTTTCTAATCAGCCTCACACAGACAAAAATAGGGTGGTCTAAAAATTCAGGGACCCTTTGGGGCTGCAAGTCAAGATGGAGAATCCTGTGCCACGGTGTTCCCCTCTGATGGATGGAGCTCGACAACCTTCCCTAGGCCTCACCTATTTGCCACTGCGTGGGTGACACACTCCTAAAGGAGCGGTCAGCCAGGCAGCAGCTGATCCGATCTTATCTCACATGTGTGCCATACTCAGTGGCTGCAGGGTAGGACATGGGAGTGCTATAGTGCTTGTGTAGATGGCCACCATTCAAACGGGAGAAGGTTCGAGCCATTCAGCTGAAGCATGCTTATGTAGGACAGATCCCTTCTGCCCATGGATGTATTCGTTTCCACCTCCAGGGAGGTTGCTCTCCCGCTGACCCTGGCCCTTGAACTTACTGTAGAAGGGGGAAGAAACAAGAGGAGTTCCCTATGGGGATCGTTAGATGAATGGAACTACAGTAGCCTATATAAATATTGTATTTCAAAGACACAGAGATTGTTTGGAGGCATTTGTATTGGTTGAGTAAATAAAGGAAAATAAAGAATATCTAAGACGAATGTATTGTGATTTTCTAAGACATGGGGGTCCGTTTTACAGTCAGAGGAATATTGACATTTTAGCAACCTCATTTACTGTGCATTTTTACTCATTTACCATTACAGTTGCCAGGGGGTGCTCATAAGTCTAAAGGTCAAAGTGATGTGACCTGGCAGCCCAAACTGTTTAAAAGTGACTGCTTTAGTTTGAATTTGGCCAAGACAGGATGGCATGTAACACTTTGTTACATGCCATCCTGTCTTTTAGCCAGTATTCGTCTCTAGTTTCAGTTCTAATGAATGCAAAAAAAAAGAAGTAAAAAACAAGGGAAAGATGTTGTGGCCATTTATTATTATCCTCCCTACACAGCCTTTGTGGCTTTTTATATAACATTATCTTAGTTGAAAGCCTTATGAGTCTCATACAGATGCATTGTGGTGCTGTGCATCTGTACTTCACTTCCTTTGAATAACTTCACAATTTAACCTCATCAGGCCTTTTCAACATTTGAAATAAAAGAACGTGAGTAGGAAAATGACTTTTGGCTAACTGTTCACAACTCACAATTGCTTTATTTTGAGAGGTCACAAGCCAAACATTTAGAAACCATTGCCTTAGGATCAGTGTTCCTACAGTCATGGAAATAGTAAAACTATTAAAATGGTTTTGTGTGCAATGAAATTAATTGTTTGTTTGTTGTTGTTAATAATAGTCTTCCATTAATAACCTTTCACGTATTGTAACATAATATCAAAATTATTTTTCTTAGCTGTTGACATAACCTCCTATGCATGATGTTTTGTTTACTACCACATATGATTCTTAATTTTCTCTGTGCATTCCGTCTCTCCATGTATGATAACTGGCTGAAATGTATAAATATAGTTTGAGTCATATGTAGGCTGCATACTTGTGGTTTTTCTGATTTGCATCCAGCAATGTATTTAAAAATTAATTGACAGACAATACAGAGAATGTATTGAATGTGTCTGTAGTTGGAGTACTTGAAGTGAGTTTCATTTTTAAATACAAATTATACTATGTCGTTCTGTTCTTGTTATACAGTGTTTAGTGGACAGTTTTTCTGAAGGGTCCTTCAAAAGTCATGGAAAAGTTTTGAAAATGTGTCCATGAAATTGTCTTGGATTACTGTATAATTAAAAATAATAATTAGGGAGATTAAAATGCAGAGGAGAGAATATTCACTTTTACAGACTGTTCATCAAAAAAATAGAAGAAAATAAAGTATAGTCATGTGACTGTTGAGATCCTATTACTGCTTAAAAGTCAGTCCATCTATTCGTCCATCCCGCCAATCAACAGAGAAATAGTTCGGAAATAATTGCCACCTGCCATGCTTTTCTGTCCTTGTCATATGTTACAGGCTTAATATCTTCTGAATAGCCCTGAAGTTCCATAGGGGACCCTCCATGCCATTCTTTATGCAGAGACGAAGAGACAGGTGAAAAGATGAGGGCGCTAACATGAAGGCCATCATGGTCTCAACCTTTTACCTCCGACAGGTGATGAATCTCTCCCTTATATGTTTCCCTGTCACATTTGAATCCTGCTGTCCTGCCACACCCTCCTGAGCCCTCATTCATCTGCTGCGCTGCTGTTTTCACCAAACCATTTTACCCAGGGTTATATGGCTATGTGCATGTTTTATACATGATTTATGTGGGCTGTGCTCCGAGACCCATCACTTAGAGCTGGATCACCAGCAGAATCCAGATTAAAGGTGCCCCCTGAAAACCAAAGCTTTCATGCATTTGTCCATGTGACGCGGGCTCTCAAGGGACCTGGTGTGTGATAGCTACATTATTCATATTCGATGACTTACAACTACTATGTAGAGATGAAGATATTGTTTTGTGTGGCAATGAAGTAAATCTCTGGAGTGTTTCAGCTGCAGCTGAAGAATTGCAGAGTGCAGTCTTGTCCAATCATTGAACATTTGACCACAGCCAGTAGAACTTGCCTGGATATTAGCATGGTCATGCATTATGCAACATTTGGACAACCACAATCTTTACATTTAAACAATTCATCTATTTAAAAAAAAAAAATTCAATCAGTTGCAAGGTGACATTGCTCTCCCAATCTGTGTGATGTATTTCACTGCAAAACCTCAGAAATCACTCATCAACAATTTATTTCCCAAGTATAGGAGTGTGGGCTTTGCAGAGCTAGGTCCATGTCGTTGCCATGGAATCTACTGCCCTTGACTTGGAAAGGTGAAGATCAATATCTATATGGCAACAATGTCTGTACCATTAAAACATCATTATTTCTGAAATGAAAATGTATTTGCCAAACATTTATCTTAACCTTGTATATTCAATAAGTCAGAACCATCGACAGCAAACATTCAGGGTGGGCAGCACGGACTACAGATGTATGGAACTTTATTGACGGCCACCACAAGAGTAGACCCCCGGCTCAGTCTAGGTGTCTCGCTCCTATGGGGAAGTGATGGGGGGCAGTTTACATGTCTGTGTCTAGGGATCCATTATAATTTGACCATGGCTGTATGGCTGTAAACTAATCTGAGATACAAAAAGCAGCTGTTATTGATACTATGACACAATAGAATATTATAATAATTATATTATATTTAACTTTAACATGAATAAAAAGTAAAAAAAGAAAAAAAAAACTCAAAGGGGATGGAAGCACATCTACTCCCTCATTGAGAAATTCTGCAGCGGCCCCACGGCTGCCTCTGCTCATGCTTGTGCTCGTACTAGGTTGAGACTCTTTGGTTACTACATTCTACCAGTTTCTACCTGGGGTTGAGGAGCAGCACCGAGGTGAAAGAGAAGCGCACAAACTGCCCAAGATGACCAAACACAATGGTGAGAATCAGCCATAGGCCTACATGTTTAAATCGGCATCAGACAGGAGGCAGCGAGGAACTGGAGCCCCTTGGGCGGCTCGCCAGCTCACAGTATGCAGGTGCAACTTGCCACAGACCCCCGGGCTGCCTGCCCATGGAGCTAATCACTGCATCTAAGTTATAATTTTGCTGTCCTGAACAGGGCTACAGCCAGACCCCGACTCAGATGAAGAATCAGTTGTGTACCAAAATCAGCTACTAGTAGACATATCCGAATGGTCAGTGTAGTTAGCAGATTTAATTTGTTTCTGTTTGTTCTGCAGGAGGTTTCAGGTTTCTTTGCCAGTGTTATGTCGAAGATGTTCCTCCATTGAATAAGGTTTCCATATGAGACAGCGATTGGTTTATGCATTAGTGATGAACAAATTATTACCTTGACCAGGATCCTTTTGAATTTCAAATTGGAGAGTGCTCAGACATGTCCTTCTTCAGGAGAGGAATGTGGAAACACCTTGTGACACACTTTGCTCACTTACAAGACACTGCAGTCAATGATGTAAACATAAGAAAATGACATTTTTTAGTGGAAGAGGAATTTAAATTTGAATCTTAAACGAACAGCAACCTCCAGGGCAAGTCCTCAAATGGTCACTTGAGGCTGGCTCCAAAAGTGAGTGATTTTAAAATGCTTTACAGCAGAAATAAAGATATTTACATCCTAGTACAAAAGAAGACAGATTTGATCCATATAGCTTATTTGCCAATTCATGGAAGCCAGATGGTGACTGCCCAAACTGAGCTTCATTTTGGCTCATCAGAAACCTATGAGTGATGTCACGAAGAAAACATATTTGATACAGTCTTATAGTCTAAACACTTCTTTAAAACTGGACCCTACATTCAAAGGTTTCTGGTCATATATAGGCTATAATTCTTAATATACAACTTACAGGTGTTAAGACAATGATTTTCTGTAACAGAGTAAGACTACAATTGCTCTCCTTTAAATGTCAGATGAGTTCTTGGTTGAAGCACCTGACTGGCAGTGAGTACAAACCACTACGTTAAACTTTAGCTACTGTACGTCCATCTCTGCCCACGTCTTGGGTTGTACCATGGAAACTATAAATAACATTGAGTAGAAGCATGCAATCAAGATGTTCACCATGCAAACACTAGACTTTTATAAATGTGGCAAGAGATGAAGCATCTGGTTAAAGATTGGTAGAATTAGATTCTCAAAGACATCTCATACATTTTATTTGAGGTTTTTCATCCTTATCACATTGTGTCATCTTGAAAAGTTGGAAACCTCAAGATATCAAAGCGCTGTTATGTCTGGCTTCACAGGAGCTACTGTGCACCCTCATTAGACAGATGCTGCTGCCGGAGGGGACTGTGGTATCTGGGGTAAACTGTTAGTGGCGTCCTTGCTTTCCTTTCACAGGAACAGATGTCAAAGACTGCCTTGTCATTCCACCTGAGGTTTCCATCCTTTCATTTTCTGCTGTGTTCATATTAAATTGTTTTTTTTTGTTGTTGTTGTTTTTGACGAGTGTTCCCAGACACTGGCACTGTGATGACTGGAATAATTGTGTACATGGCAGAATATGTCACAAAACAGTGTTGTTAGGTTGATGAATAAATCAAAACATGCATGTTGCAATGGTGTGTCATTAGCTGAGAAAGTAATTTTAGAGGGAAAGAATTATGTAATTTCCCAGTTAAATAATGTTACCCTACGCATATAATTTATTTTGCATAGCTAGAAGGGATTATGGTCATTAAAAGGATGAGGTTTTTTTTTTTAAAGAGGGGAAATTTTAATAGGGTCATTTTTGTAAAAGTTACTCAAAGACCCTAGCACAACCAATGTAAGCATAGGTGGAGCAGGTTGAAGCACACTAAGCATAATTGGTTCCCACACCATATTTTCTTCTTCTTCTACCCTTCATCTCTCACTCCTCTCTGTAAATATTTTCCAATTTCCTGTCAAAATAGCATTGAGGTTGCATTACCTGTCAGTCTATCAGCTTATTGATTTGATTGTATCTTCAAACCAAAATTGCTACAAATATAAAAACCCATCATGTCATAACAATACAGTACTGTAGTTTGACAAACCAAAGAATTGTTAATCTTGCAGAGACTGAGATAAACAAAATGCTATAAAAAGACAAACATTACACCTACAATGGAATCATCCTGAAGCTATTGTACTAAAATGTGTTGATGTGTGAGTCATCCGAGTCCACTGGAGACCATCCCATTTTACTCACACCTTCAGTTTGTTTTTCTCTGCTCCAAACTATTGCAGAAACATTTGCTTCACCCAATGCTGCTCACTTACAAATGACCCACGGCTAGCAAAAAAGTCACAAGGGCTCACAAGTAGTTTGAGAGTTAGTGACTTGTTGACCCTCCAGGTTAGAGATTTTGTCAGAGCAAATGTAATTCCAGTTGATGCAATCCCATCTGAGGATTAAGGTCTTTTCTAGGCTCTTCTTCTCTGGCGAGCACTTCACTCTGGTTGAGAATGCATTGAAAATCGCTGAACATGATCTTTAGCTCAGGCTGTGGTTTGCCCATGTTTTTACGTTTCTTTCCTGCAGCATGATCACATTAAAACAACACCTGATTTCTTGAAACATGTCGTGCATTTTCTGCCAAAATAAACCTGATAAATGTGGTAAATTCTGCTAAGTTCCTTTAAAGACATAGTTTAACCTTTTTTAACTTTCTTGCAAACAAGAGGAAAAGATCATTAACACTTGCACGGCTCTGAGTTAAGCATGGAGCTAAAGCCAGAAGGCTGGAGGCAGGGGATAACAGAGTAATTATTTCTAAGCAAACAACAGCCGGACTCCCACGTGACGTCTTGTCATTACTATGACCGAGGAGATACTCAACTTGACTGCCTTTGTTCACTCTCCACTTCAAAATATTGTGATTTTATAGTATTGAAATCATCAAAGATATTCTAAAAGATGAAACTGAGAACAAGCTCTAGAGCAGGCTCTTATTACAGTTCTGTTAGAAAGGATCCCGTATTGTGTGGCTCATATGAGGACAGATGAAACAATGTGGAAGAAAGTCAACTGTTGGTATGTATTCAGTGACTCTACACAAGCAAGCTAACTACCCAGTAGCAGTGGGGAGAGGGGGCGGTATTGCGAGGTGTGCTAGTTAACTTAACGTTAGAATTAGATAGGTTGACTACCCATACCATACCCATACTTAGCTACATTATGTGGCTGTGGTCAAAAAAAACATTCTAAAATTAAAGTATGTTGAATGTTGTTGTAACGTTACATTGTACCATGTCCATTCCACTGTGTTATGTAGGCTTATTATAAGCCACATGACCACCACCAGTATCACTATGGTAAATCAACTATGAACTGTAACTTATCAAGTTGGGTAACAGAATGTTAAGCGGCACATATCATTGTTTAACATTTAACTGCATCTTGCAATAGCTGGCTAGCAAGCTCAACGAACAGATTTTGTGCAAGAGAGAGTGCTGCTGTCCTAATTCTATGAAGTGGAGACTTCATAGAAGTAGAGTCTTTATTTATGTACAAAAAAACTAGAGAGAGAGAGTGAGAGAGAGACAGAGAGAGAGACAGGGAGAGTCAGACAGAGATTGGACTTTTTATTTGCAGGGTGGCCAGAAACCAAGTGAAGGATAATGTTCCTCTGTAACCATTGGGTGTGTAAATAAGCAACTGACAGCCCGATTTTCAACCCCAGTAGTCAGTAAAATGTCCCATCAGGCTGAAAGAACATTATTTTTAAAAAGCACATCTAAATACACTAAGATAAGACAACAGAAGTAAACAGAACGCCCTACCATAAATAATGGCAGTGTGTCATTATTGTTTATCAGACGCTGATATTAATGTTTGTAACCTGACAAAGAACTATTAGAACTCCTGTTTATTACTCCTTTTTCCAGCAATTTACCTAAAGATGAGGTTTCTTTTTGAGATTGAACATATTTTGTCCTGAGGCCATATTTAAGGTAACCTCTTTCACTCATGGAGAGACAGGAGAGGGGCATTTGCTCCTCCCCATGATAGCAATGAACTTGTTTCTAGCAATCAAGGCTAATTTGATAAAGCACAAAGTATTCCTCCTGTCAACTGGCAGAGCTGTTATGTCCCATAATAAAGCAAGTCTAGGTGAGTGAGGGATTTCAACTCCTGTGACCTATTCAAATACATCCAAAATGGGACACCAATAAGGTTTATTTTGTACAGCTTCACAACATATGCATCTGTCTTACATCTACAAGGACAGGTTTCTAAGATGGCACTGTTCATTCTGTGAAGTATTTCCAGTGTGTAATAAATTCTATGGATAAGATTAAGCTGTAAGAGCTTCTGGCGGCTGTTGAAATAGAAGTTTAGGTCTCCTGCACATATTGCCTCCCACTCACTAGCCCTGAAGGTCTGCTCCAGATCTTGTTCCCACCTGACCTGGGACTTTAACATATCATTTGTCAAGAGATCCAGCATTCTTCCGTAGGTTGTGGATACAAAGCTGTTTGGGTTTTGAATGTCTTTCTTGAGTTGAAAGGGTAGCATACGACATTAAGTGCCCATTCTGTTGTGTGCTAATATAGTGTCTGACCTGTAGGTATTTAAAAAAGTGTGTTGAAGTGAGTTTAAAGGCTCCTTTTAGCTGTATGAAAGCTTGTTCAAAGTGCGTTATATAAAGCTGGGTAGCAGATTCATTTTAATACAGTTGACGCACCCTTTCAAAGATATCAGTGGATGCTTCCATCCGTCCAGGTCTCTCTCCGCCCTTTTAAACAGAGGGTTGTAATTGAAAAGGTTCAAGGTCAAGGTTCAATCCAATTGAGTGGGGATTGTTAGACCCAAATATGTTGTACACTAAGCATACCACGAGAAGGGAAAGTTTACTCGGGAGAATTGCTCCACTGAAGGATTAAGAGGCAAAGATTGACTGTATATCCTGATATCCCACTGTATGTGGAAAGCAAGTCAATGAGAGCTGGCAGAGAGGAGTAAAAATAAGATTACATCGTCTGCATATAACAAGGTGATTCGGTCCACTCCCCCCATACTGACCCCTGTAATGGAGGGGTGGGATCTTATTGCAATAGCTAAAGCCACAAATGCTAATGCAAAGAGCAATAGTGAGAGCAGGCACCCCTGACAAAACGGAGAATGGGGGATAGATGTCCAAGTTGAAGGTACAGGAGTTTAATCATGTGTAACAGATCTGGACCCAAAACTTAAAGAGATATTCCCCCTTGATGCAATTGAAAGCCGTCTCCAGTCCAGTGAGATGGCCTCTACTGGATCATCGATGGATTTTGCGCTGTGCATTATATTGAGGATCCTCCGAACATTATCAGTCGGTCAGTGACCTGTTTTGAATTAATCCGGTCTGGTCTCGGTGGACCAGAGTGGAGACTATATTACTGAGCCGGGTAGCTATGACTTTATGAAACACCTTATATCCGTTTGACAAGAGAGAGATGGGTCTATATGAGCCACACAATATGGGGTCCCTGCAAACAGAACTATAATAGAGCCTGCTCTAGAGTTTGGTGTTATCTCTTGGTCTCAGTTGCATGATTGAACACATCTTTTTTGGACATTTTTTAAGAAGTCTATTGAGAACCCATCCGGTCCAGGGGGTTCTTCTGGTATCCTTAATACCAGGTTGTCCAAAAAAACGTCCACATCATAGCTTTTCACACCCTGAGACAAATATATGTTTTTGTAAAAGCCTGGTTAATGTGTTTGGGATCATGGGCCACACCACTTCCATCCAGTGACTCAATAGCAGGAATGCATATGGCAGCCTCCTCCTTTCTAATCTGCCATGCCAGTAGTTTTCCTGATTTGTCACCATGTTGGTAAAAGCGCTGCTTCATCTTACCATCGCTTTTTCTACCTCTTGAGTTGTAAGAGTCTCATATTCAGCCCTGTTGGCTATTAACTGATCAAGAATGTATTGGGATTGAGAGCGAGAGTGTTCACTTTCAATGGCTATAATATCAGCCTCTAGGGTTTTGGTTTGATATTTTTTCCATGAGGAGTAACTAACTTTATAGCCCGTGATATAAGATTTGAGGGATTCCCAGATTATGGATGGGGAAGCTGAGCCCACATTTGTGTTAAGAAAAAGTCCAATTTGCGTTAAATTTTTTTGATAAATTCCTCATCGTTAACCAGGTGGACGTGAAATCTCCAGCATTTGGGTTTTTTGTTTTGTTCCTGTTTGGCTAAGTGGAGTAGAAGAGGGGCATGATCTGAATGAGTTTTGTCAAAATATTCACAAGACGAGAATAGAGGCTGCTTTCTTGCATGGAGATAAAATATGTCGATACGGGAGTAATCTTTGCTTGCGTGTGAATAAAAACAATATGCTTGAATATTGTTTTATATCAATTACATTAAGGTCTGCCAATTCCTTTTGAGAGCCTATAGCCACAGAAGATAGAGTTTTAGGGGTTGAGGAGGATCTAACCATAATCAGTAGGGGACAAGCTATATTGAGAAAAAGATTTGTAAAAAGATTTGGCTCATCCTGATTAGGTTCGTAGACATTTAGTATGGAGATTGACTAATTATCCAGAAAACCACTTACCCAAACATCTCTCTCTCTCTCTCTCTCTCTCTCTCTCTCTCTCTCTCTCTCTCTCTCTCTCTCTCTCTCTCTCTCTCTCTCTCTCTCTCTCTCTCTCTCTCTCTCTCTCCCTCTCTCCCATTTTACACACACACACACACACACACACACACACACACACACACACACACACACACACACACACACACACACACACACACACAGTACAGAGCTATACGGATATGAGATATATGCTATATAATGTCCTCTGTACGGGTGACGGACTGTCCCTAACACACAGTTTTTTTGACAACTAATGGACATTTTAAGGTGGCGTGTTTTCTTTCCTGTTACTTGTGCATGAGTTGACGTTCCACCTTAAATGTCAAAATGATGACAAACACTTTGCTTTCATCGTCTTTCTTACGACAAACCTTCTTATAATGGTTGGATTCTGAAGTACTCATAAAAACTGTCTGAATGTCAACCAGATTAGTCAAACTGCAATTATTCTGTATTTCTCACTTAGAGAAGGAAGTGCCACAGCGCCCTTCCGCGATGATTGAAACCCATTCAGATTGATATGTCATCTCCAGAGTCTTTTGAATCGCTCTTCTTTCGTAATGGGAACCCAACGAGTGAGAGGACATTTGAGAGGGCGTGCCCTTAAACTTTCCCAGCGGCCACATTTTATCTAAATGGAAAGACACCTTATGTCAAATTGTCTTCAAAGCCCAGTGGAATTCCTGGAAGCCTGGTCAGTCCACACAGCCACGGCAGTACTTCTGTCTCTCCCTTGTATTTCACTGTGTCCCATAGTCCTCTTGTGTCACAGTGCCATATCATTGGAGTACAACACATATGCAGTCAAATCTGGACCCCAATCGCTGAAAGGCTCAACAGCAGGCACAGCATCAAAGAACATGAGGATGATTGATTTGTTTCACTGAGCGGTCTACTTGGGCATTTGTTACCTCGTCTAAAACATATTTGTTCCCTGTGCTGCAGGGATACTTTTCTGCTTGTCAACTCATGCCCTCTGCTTCCTCTGCCACCACGGACACCAGCCACTCTCCATCCCCCCACCCCTTCCTTCCTGCAGTTCTCCAGCCATTCACCCTGGTCATCTCCTGCTTCGGTTGCTCCTGCAGTGAACTTTATCTGCCTCCTGCTTCCAACTTGAACGAAATATTCACATAATACACTGCCATTCCCGTGCTAAATAAAGTGCAGCCAGATGAATGGAATGGTGGTGACATGGGTAACGAGATGAAAAAACTAGAATATCTAGGGTTCATTATGTCAAGCATGGACGTAATTTTGGGGGGACACAGGGGACATGTCCCCTGCACTTTTTCAAAAGGCCGTTTTGGTCCCCTGCACTTATTACGATACAAAAACAAGATTCAAGATTCAAGATTCAAGAAGCTTTATTTATCCCGAGGGAAATGATTGTTACAATGTTACGCGACAGTAAACAGGGACGTGTCACGCACTAGGACCAAGTGGAAAACGGCCGCTCAAGCTGAAGCCTGTTTCCCTTAGTTAAGACAGCCCAGAAGGTCCTCCATTGGCCATTTCTTGTGTGATTGGCCGTCCCCGCAGTCACTCCATCTGGCTTGCACACTGGTCTTTACTCTACCTGGTTCACGTCAGATAAAAGGATTGTATATATATATATATAATATATGATTTGAGGCTTACCGTTAACGTTTGAATCGGTGTCCATGTGCATATGTGCGTACGTACTTGTGTGTATGGGTTTTTGGTAATTAGGCGCAGCCAGGATGTCTATAAAAAAGAAACGTGGACATAAAAGTGTAAGTTACTCAAAGAAATGTGTTACACCCATTCTGCAACACCTTCACTGGCTCCAAATAAAGCAGCATATCCACTTAAAGATCCTCATCATTTACAAAGCTCTCAATATTCTGATCATTAAAATGTATTTATATTATTGTTGTTATTACATTATTACTCGTATTATTTTTATGGTTTTAAGCCAGCAACTGTTTAAAGAAAAACACCAACAATGAAAGATTTTGAGGAAAATACAATAAAACCTCGGATTACAAATTTGATTTTATACATCCATATTCATAATTGTGAAACTACGTTATCTTCCTCTATAACCATATCATCAAAATTGATGATTGTTGCACCCCAAATTGTCCCATATATCTTGTCAGGTGACAGATAGAGATGCAGAAGGAGAGGCTGGAGGAGGTATAGAAGGAGAGGCTGGAGGCTCAGGTGAGGTTGAAAGAATGAACGGCATAACATAGCAATAGAAAACTAGAAAAAACTACTATGAAACAACTACCCCTGCTTCCTTAAGCAATTTCATAAGCTAGTGAAAATTTGCAGTTGCAGATTTACATTATTTTCAGTTTAGTAGATGGTGGCAAGTGCACTACCAATGTGCATCTTTTGTTTGACAAATAGACCAATTAAAGAGTAAAACATGCTGAGGCAAATGTACAATTTACTGCTGGTCCAAGCAGAGTATGTTTAGTTTCCATGGTAACATCCTGAATATGCCGCATGTTGATGTCTGCAGGGATATATGAAGGGGCTTTAAAAGAGCATATCCCAGCTCTGACTGTAAACAGAATGTTGCTGTACAGTATAAATGATCAGTGAAGAAAACATTCCTTTGCATGATGAGCCGGCGTCAGTCACTTCCACATGGCAGTTTCAGAGCACATTTTGGCACCTCAACAGCATTTTACAACTTTACAGCAGAAATAAACATTTTCGGTCTGGTACAAAAAACTGTTTGGTCTCTATGGCTAATTTCACTATTCATGACAACTGTACATTTTTTTTGTTTGTTTTTGAAACTCAACCATTTAAAATTAAGGTTCTGCAAAATTAAAAGCATGGCTGCTTTAAATGGCAGGTGTCTGCAAAGGCTAATGTTAGCTGATAGCTGTCTGCCTGCTACCAACACCAACACCTCAGCTCTCGGCCATGTTTGAACTGTGTATGTATACTGTGACTCCATGGACGCCTGTTGGTGCCTTTTGGGTTATTATTAATTTAAGTAACATGGATTAGTAAAATTCCTGTATTTTCATAATGTTATCATTATTTTTCAACAGCAATAGTAAGACAATACTACTACAGAGCGCTGTTAATACAGTAGCAGTAATGTTAATGTTACACATAAATGTATTCTCTTATTAAGGATGCATCAGTGTAATCTAAATTTGGGTGAATTATTTGCCTTAAAATGGTTTGTTAGGCATGTATTAAGTACAGTGTTTTCCAGATTTGATTTGTTTCAGTGACTGACCAGCAGGGTATCTAGTTCTGTCACAAAACCAGCCCAATGGCCTGTCAAAGGGAGCCCAAACCAACCCAACAGCCAAAAAAGTATCCCATAAAAAGCTCAATACTGTAACTGAGTCAGGCTTCATTTGGCCTCCTTCAGCTCCAATCTCCAACTTTTTGCCCATTTTTGGATTAGCAATTAACCACGATTAGCACAATCAGGCACTGCCAAGCCTCCCATTTGGAGCTTCATTTTAGCTCTTCAAAAGACCTATGGGTGATTGTAAATGGGTGACTATGTAAATATTTAATTTAGTCTATGGGTCAGAAAAAATAAAAGTTTTGAAAATATAGTCCGGACGAAACAAAAGATTACAGGGACCACCGTCTCATAGTATACTCTACATTATTTAGGGAGGTTGCGTATCAACTGTACTCCGCTGCAGGTTATTTCAACTGAAGGTGAAGTGCCTGTCAGTAAATATGCTTCCAGAAACAACTAACATTTAAAACCCCAAGCCACCTCAGTCATACTGTACCTGTACCCACCCCCCAGCTGTATAAAGTTAAGTGAAAATAACTCTATACAGCTGAATTGAATTCAAAGGTTCAAAGAGCTTCTTTGCATGCGTGTATTTCTATCACAGCTAGTTGGCACAGAAAAGTTTGGTGCATTAATAATCTCCTGGGAAAGCGATATCTTTCTGTGTGGTATCTGGCACATAGTTTCTTGCTGGTGCTGTGAGATTGTGACCACTGAAATAAACAGGAACAGGGTATCAGGAGAAATCTAAAGGTCTCACACACACACACACACAAACACACACACACACACACACACACACACACACAGTAGAAATGTATCAAACACTGACTGGACATGGTTTTGGAAACCAACAGGGAAAGGTCTGATCAGGTTACAATAACAAGACGCGGCAGATAACTTAAGTATGAGAGAGAGTGAGTGAGTGAGTGAGTGAGTGAGTGAGTGAGTGAGTGAGTGAGTGTGTGTGTGTGTGTGTGTGTGTGTGTGTGTGTGTGTGTGTGTGTGTGTGTGTGTGTGTGTGTGTGTGTGTGTGTGTGTGTGTGTGTGTGTGTGTGTGTGTGTGTGTGATGACCATAAAATATAATGAAATCCAATACAATAAAACAGCAAACTACAACCTCAGAAATCAGTTGAAGCAATGCCAGTCCCAACAGTAATCATAAACATAGCTCTTGTTTTGGATTGCATTACACCATTGTGTGATAAAATGGGGTTTTTGTCCAACAACTGGATGTATTATTCAACTCATCCAGAAGCCTGCCTGTGGGTATCAGACCTGTGCGGAATACTCTAGCCACTCTCCTGACCTTGGGATAAGAATATCGATTTTAGCAAATGTTAGCATGCTAAGATGGTGAACATGTTAAACATTGTACCTGCCAGACATCAGCATTTTTGGATTTTCATTGTCAGCGTGTCAGAAAAACTCATAAATCATAAATGTGTTCAAAACTCATGACGACATGATGAGCGTAAATGTTCATTCTTGACCTTTGCATGTTTCCCGCAGGTTTCAACCACATGTCATGGCCTTCATCAGGGCATGGAATTTGCACATGTCTTAATTACTAATAAATAAATAAACACTTATCACGTAAAACTACCAATCACAGCCACAGCCTGTTCACCCTGCTGCCAACGGGCAAGTCAAGTATCTTCTGTCTCACCACCAGACTGGAGAGCAGCTTCTTTCCTCAGGCTGTGAGAGCCCTCAACTCCACCTTGTCCTCCACACTCCATCATAAATAAATGACATGGAACTTGTCACTATGCTTGTTTTGCAAATGACCATATACCATCTCCTTTTACACTAACCTCATTGTGTTTGTGTGTGTGTGTGTGTGTGTGTGTGTGTGTGTATAAATATATACAGTATATATATACACGAAGAATGGAATCATCTGATATGAGTAAGAAATGGTTACTAACTAACTTAATATTATAATGCACATTACTGAGAGTTCACTAACTTTCTGTTCCTCCTCCACATGTGCGACTACTAAACATTTTGCATTATCTCACAATTGTCACTTGTATCCACCCTGTGAAAGTTGCATAGTCTTGCTTTATTGCTCTTCTATGAGAGGATTCCTTACATGAATAAAGTGACACTAAATTCTCATGAATGCCAAATGAGGGGCTGCCTATCTGCATTAGGGCTGTGATGGACAAGAGAACTCTCCAATGTGTCTCCTTGCTTTAAAGCATGCTGAGATTGTCTGTGGGACTCATGGCCATTTAAAGGAACAATCCTATAAAGAAAATTAATAAATGATGAAGACGCCGTATGATATGAGGAAATTAGGGAATGCAATGTCATTGACGTGAAAGGGATTATAGGATCTGGACGTAATGCACGTGTAATTTGGCATTGACTGACAGATGATTGATGGTGATGGATGCAGCTAAACTAGAATTATTTACACGTCTTTTCACAGTCTGCTTGGCCTGCGTTAGGGGACTCTCTGCTGCACAGTTTTTATGGGCTGTAATTAGGACACAACTTTGCATAAAGTGTCACCGAGAGAGAGAATCCATCATTCTGTCTGTCAGCATGCTGTCAAAGCAAACACATCATGAGACAGAGGGAAAATCAAGAAACACATATATACAGTACTGCAGACAAGCATTCATGGGCAAATGAACTCATATGTTGCATAAACATTTGCCAAATGTAGGGGTATTGTAGAGAAATATATATAAGACATGCTTTATGTACAGTGCAGTTGCATCCATGAATAACATATGGACATTCGTATTATGAGAATAATGCCTCAACGAGATTTGACTCACACTGCAGATACATAGCTGATAACGTCATGTCTCACAGCATGGATTGTTTTTCCCAGAGTAAACCAGAAGCAGTCTAAGACTACTGCTACAGAGTGTTTTTGCACCATCTATTTGAAGTTGCTTTTCAAAGTGACTAAAAATGTTCAAAGTTACCTAAAAATAGTCTGTGAAAAGATATAAATATGCTCAAAACAAATTTGAACAATTAATGTCTCAACATAGAGCCTTGTGGCTTTAATAAAAGGAAGCACGATCTCTGTGGAAGTGTGTCTGTGCAGACGCTGAAAGCCAAGAAAGGATGGGCCATTTCCAGAGAAGCAATTGTCTTTATGTCTGTGAAGTATGATTAATAACCCACAGGTTTATGAAATGAGAGTCTTTGTTGACGGTATCTATCTGGAATGTGGCTTTGGAAGCAAATAAATAACATGTACAAGCAGCAATACACGCTTCTATTATCGGTGAATGAGAATTCCACACAACACCAGACAGCAACCACTTATAAGGAATGATATTGATTAATGACCACTGAAATAAATTGGTTGCTTCCTTGGTTACTTGAAGGCTATAGCAGTTCAGTTTTGGTTTATATGTAGAGACTGCAGTTGTATATACAAACTGACTCTTACCTTTAAAGTGCTGCATAAAGATAAAGGGATTAGTTTTATCTCAGAGAAATGAATCCTCCAGTTTCCATGTCCTTTACGTATGACAGCTCCAATTAAAAAGATGATACATTTAATTCAGTGGCAATTTCAGTTTCTTTGTTACATGATGACATTTAATTAAGGCTAAGTTTATATTAAATAATGAGATTTGCTCTTATTCAAACACAATTACTATTGGAGCTTGAAATTCACTGTAGAGGGAGAAAGACGAATTGTACCATCTTAGAAAACGTTTTCAAACCTCTCTAGAAATTCATAAAACCTTGATTTTGTATCATATTACTCTGGGCAAAGGCGGAGACAACACAAAATGAATTCCTAACTTTAAGACAGAAACTTGATCTTGCTTTTCTAAATGTCCTAAATCAGCCAGACTCGTAACATGTTTATTCTGTAATACACTGGAGAAGGTTTAAAGGAACTGTACTCAACATTCAGCACATTAATATAGCAGCAAACAAATATTTTCTAAATAAAGATATAGTAGAGTAATGGCGTCTTGAGTAGAGAATGAAGTCGTGAAAAGTTTTCTTGTGCCAAGTGCCTTGGTTATTTAAAAAAAAACATGCTCTCTAATTTGGATCTCGACTGTATTTGGTGGGGATTCTTCTGGATGTTAGAGGTCGCTCGCTAACCATTATTTATTTTTGGTCCTATATTTTCTTTGGTTACAGAGCCACACAAAGGGAGGCTACACTGTAAACTGTGCTCAGTGTGTGAAGTTATAATAAAGTTCACTTAAGACCCACATCTATCTCGAGAACATTTTTACAGATGCCCAACGTGTCAGGCACATTACCATGTCTGACAAGGTGAGTGTATGGAAATCCTGGAGCTTTCTTAGTCGGTCAGCTTGTTCTTATCAACAGGTTTGTGTAATATCTTACAACAACTTATGGACAACAATTCATGATCTCTTACAAAGTATGATGTTCTGTCCAACCCTGTGTAACCCTGTGAAACGGTATCCGGTCGTAACAGGTAAGTTTAGGCGTCAAAATGTGATGGTAAGTTTAGGTCCAAAAACTACTTGGTTAATGGACACAAACACCGGTTGCCCAGGTGAAAGTCCTGTGTTTTGGGACCCAATCCCCACCCCAACCTTCCTCCCTCTGCAGATTTTGGTGCCCTTATACTACATAATCTAATCTGCTTCTTTCCTCTGGAAATAAAATTTGACAGTAATAAATACTAGATAACATTACAGTACATTTTCTTTACGTAGTTATATGTACGAACACTCTAAGAGGACAGCCTGAGTGGGTACATAACATGCCTGTCTGTCACTGCCTAACATTTCTATTTCTATAGGAAAACTGAGCAATGAGCCTACATTTAACCATCCACAGTGGTGTCAGTGGTTTCAACTACAAGCAGAAAGTTTTAGGATATTGAGAAGTTCTTGGCAAGAAATACTTTGACCATTTGGGATGATCTTTAACAATTGAGACTTCAGTCCTGTTATGGTATGCCAACATGCTCACAATGGCAATTCGTATCTGTATATGTTTAGCAAGTGCTATGCTTACTATGTTCACCATCTTAGTTTAGCATGTTGGGATTCTAATTTGTGTTTGTTATCACAAAACACAGTGGAGACGGAAATAGTTAGAAAAACTTGTGACAAACAAGGGGGGGCTGGCATCGGGCGTGAGGCGGGGTACACCCTGGACAGGACGCCAGTCTATCAGAGGGCACATAGAGACGAACAGAGACCAACCATTCACACCTACGGGCAATTTTAGAGTCATCAATTAACCTAACAAGTGCATGTCTTTTGGATTGTGGGAGGAAACCGGAGAACCCGGAGAAAAACCCAAGCAGACACGGGGAGAACATGCAAACTCCACACAGAAAGGCCCCAGACGGGACGTGAATATGGAACCTTCTCGCCGTGAGGCGGCAGTGCTAACCACTACGCTTACCCCAATCATTCCGTGCATGTGGTTATTTTGAGTTAGAAGCAAATTATATAAAATATTATTAGATATTCACTTTCTCTTACCTTACTGTTTAAAGAAATGCCTTCTCCCTTACTTAGTTGACTTAAAGCAGGACAAAACACAATCCTATTAAACCGTTAAAACTTTAAAGCTTGATTGCTGAGGTAAAAGAAGGTCACAGAACATTTGAGACTTAAATCCAGCCACAGTGTATCACAAATGAATGTTCTGATACAGCTTTCTAACTGCATTTAAAAATGCAGATTGCATAATGTCAGCTGTAAGGGTCTTCTGAGAAAAATACACATTTTATATTCTATACGCATTGCTTTAGAGACAGTCTTAATGAACCAAAACGCCTGCAATAAGGAAAAAGATCTGTACGTTCTAAGAGGGATGAAGCAGTATATGGCCTTACTCTGACCTACACTATGTTAGGTACTTCAACAACTTGAAATAACACCCTGTACTCCACACATAACATCTTCATCATCAAACAGCTTACTTTAGTTGTAGCCTATAGTTTTAGCATAAAAAGACATATTATACATTCTTACCTCTTTGTCAACCATTAGCTTATTACCATTAGTGAAAATATTCATTGTGGATATCTGTAACTTAACTAAGACCAGTCAACTTTTGCCATTAACTTTTATTCAAACACAGTTGAAGATATCAAATAAAATTACAATTCAGTGGTGTGTTATAATTCCAAGTCTGCATATCCATCTTGTAATTTTGCCTAGTTGCAATTCAAATAAATTATATCTGTAACTTTTCACTTGGGATCGACCATTATGGATTTTTTAGGGTCAATGCTGTTTTTTTTCATCAGCTGTAGCTGATAACCGATACAGACTGCCGTTTTTCTTGAGCCGATATTCTCAAAGATATTATTTTTGTTCCCTCAATTTACAAAAATTACAATTTGTGTAAAAATTACACAATGATGATAACAACTGTTACGAGTCTCAATCTTTAAAAAAAAAAAAAGGAACAATTATTGAACTTAAAAAAGGCGTCTCCAGCAACATGGAGCTGGCTGTGGATGCCTGTCTGTAAATAATGTCGGGAAAAAACTATGTTTGTTGTATGTTGATATGTTTGCTTGGAATTGTAACCAATAAGAATATATTTTAAAAGATCTACAATTGCATTTCAGATGTCTGAAATGCAATTTATTCATTGGTATGTCAATGTCAGGCCTTTCAGGAGCAGCAAACAAATGAGGTTTCCCCCTTCCTCTCCAGCTTGGCCCCCAGCATGAGGAGACTCACCCCAGAGAAACCAACATATGTTAAAATCAAGATGCAGGATTTGGTTCATGATGTTGCCTCTGGGGATGGATTCTATCAACAGTTTTTCCAGCATCCAACCTACTGTTATCTGTGTTTTAAAAGTTTCTAGTTAGTAAATGTTTCATCTTTGTTTTTATATACTGTAAAATGTTTCAATGATTTTTTTATAACCATTTAAATGTTAGGTAGCCAAATTTACATGCAATTATTATTACTACAAAAAAAAACAGAGCTAAAAGTAGAGCTGCAAAGATTCATTGATTGATCGATTAGATGTCAGCTAGGAAATTGGCAACTATTTAAACTTTTGTAGATGTCACTGTGTATTGTGTGTTTTTTGTATTTACAAATGGAAAACAAACAGGAAACAAGTTCATTGGTCTTTTGCTCTTGTACTATACTGTATATGTATAACGATACAGGTATGTGGTTCAGATTGGTATTGACAAAATATAGCAATAGTTATATTGGGTAGACTGAGTGTATAATGATATTTGGTTCAGTGTTGTGTCAAGGAGATATGAACTAAACAGTACTGGATCTTAAAAAACATTCAAACACATTTAAAAAAGGTTGCATTGCGGTATCTGTCTCTTATCTGAGCCCATACAACAGTCGTACTGCCATGGTAGTTGGCCGGCAGATGTTCAAATGTGTCTTGAATGTGCAGAGCCTCCACAGATACCTAGTTGGACCTTGGCCTTTGGATCTCCTGAAGACACATGCTGCCGTCAGTATCATCAAAGCTGTCATCTTCACATGCTTGTCCTTCTACTTTGTGGCGCAGGTAGTTACATAATATGCAGGTTATTTTGATGATGCTGTTGACCAGGTCAAGGTTCACCTCCATTTGGCTTTTGTAAACCCTGAATTGTTGGGTCAGAGTGCCACATGCATTTTCTGAGATGTGACACACTCTTGACCAGTGGAGGTTGAAGACATGCTTGTTCTCTTCAAGATGCTTCCAAGGGCAGGGTCAGAAAAGATAGGGCTTAATGGGAAATGCCTCTTCTACCACAATCATGATTGACCTTCCCCATTTCAGGTGCAGGAGGTGGAACATTCAGTGTTCAATGCTAGAGGAATGTTCCAGCACAGAGTCTGCGAATATGCCTACATTGTTACTCCAATCATGGCTCCCCACATCTATAACAAGGAAATCTGCATCCACTAAGGCAAGGATGACAGTAGAAAAGTGCCCCTATTTTTTTTTTTAATCTAAAAAAGGGAACCTGTGTTTGCAGGTTGCCTCAAATCTGACATGCTTACCATCCAGAGCTCCAAAGCAATCCATCGCTCATTGAACTTTCTTGCTGTGTAATTCCTGACGGCCTCTGCTGGAGCTGGCATATTTTTATTTGAGTTGCAGCCGAATTTGGTCACAGGTCTTCCTCACAATCTTACCTACGGTACTAATGCCCAACCTGAAACTGCTGCCGATGGTGGTAAATGAGTCCCCAGTGCTGAGATATCCAAACAGAAAATGAATTCACAAATGAACATATGTATGAATGTACCAACATATCTACATAGCTACAGCTATAGCTATAGAAACAGCCCTAAGCTGCCACACCGATTTAGAAACCTGTGACAAGCTTCAACTGCTCGATAACGAGCTCATCATTAGAATCAGGTGGGTTGGAGCAGGGAGAAACCTAAAACATGCAGAGAATAATCTCTGAAGGAGCAGGATTGGACACCTCTGATATAAAGTGTAGACACAGCCACAGCTGTATGGCATAGCTATAGAGACAACCACAGCTGTGGCCATGTTTGAGCAGCACTCAAGCCTCAGCCAGGCATGGACACAGATACTGTTAGACTTTGGCTTCTTTACAGAAACATGGATCAGGGAGACTGTAAAATGTATTGCAAGTCAACATTTAAATAATCAGTCTGGCAACCTCTGGGGCCGTTGCCAATACCTTAGAGGTCCACATATGAATGCAGTTAAATAAATAAAAGTAATAAAAAGCTGACTCTTTTAAGAAGGACCTGAAACCCTTTCTTTTTTAATAAAAAAAAAGCTTTCTCTTAACTTTGTCTCTTCCTGCACTTGTTTTTAACCTTGTCAAACTCTGTAGCATTTTGTAATTGTTTTTAATAATGAAAAGTGCTTTAAAAAATAAAAATGTATTATTATTATTACTGTTATTGTCATCAAACGATAGCAGAAGGAAACTAAAGCTTGTTCACATGTGACTGGTCAATTCTGACTACAAATCCAGACCAAAACACTTTATACCAAAATTGGCAGAAACTGTAGGGTTTCCATTACCTTGTGATATTACAAGATCACACGAGAATTGTGGGATCACATATCACAAGAAAATCCATCTTGTAATCTTCAAGTAATGTGTTTGGGTTCAGGGCCAGTCACTGTCCTGCGAGGACAATGGTGGTCATAAAGAGGTTGGATACTGTAGATATTGTAATAGTTATCTCAGAACAGGCGAGTATTTCTTCATTGAAAGAGCAGCAATGAAAGTTTTTCACTGAAATTTTTTTTCTCTATTCTCCAAACTGACTTCAGAGAGAGTTTGATCACCCGCCAGGTTTGAAAGTGACTGCCCTTTTCCAAACCATTTCCAATGATGGCTTCTCAGATGTTTCTGTAAAATAAACCATCTAATAAGTCAGGTTAGGGATTCTGTGTTTCTATGACCAAGTACAATAAATTAGAATTCTTAATGTACTGCACCTATCTAGTTATAAAGTTATAAAAAAGCCTAGAACTTAACAAACTTTTCTCTGTACGCTGTAGAGTCTACCATGCAATATATACTGTATCTAAAGTTTATGGGGGCTTGTTACTAAAGTTAAACATATGGCTTATCACATTGATGCAATGGGCAAGTTCAAGTCTGTTTAAGTTAGCACCCAGTGTAAAATGTGTTGCCTTGCATCGCTCATCTATCATGCGTGCGCCATCTGTCTGGGAATGCATCCCATTTTTTCCCCTCTCCTCCTATGTATTGTCTCTTTTACCGTCTGTCTCCCTCACATTGGGATGCTGTCTTTTTAATATCAGGATTCTGCCAGTGATCAGGTGACGTGTGTACACCATGTCAGATTAGCAAGCCTGCCATATTATCCAGAAATGTGTGGGAGACTACAAAGCCCTGTCAAGTGCCAGAGAGGCTCAGTGTATAAGCTCTCAACACAAACTCTGCCGCAGGACACAGCAGCTGTTTTTTTTCTGCAACGCCACAAAAAAAGAGAATTGGGGAGATGGACCACTCTTTACTATTAGGTTCAGCCCAATCAGATTTGGCTGCTGTGGTTTCATACAAGGAAAAGGACAATACATTTGCAGTCATGACCACAATGATACAAACAACTAGTCATTAGAAGGGAAAGGGAATATCATGAGTAGACGACAAATGGACTGGAATGTCTCAGCCTCATCTAGCTGGTGCAGCTGTTATTAGACAAATCATTCAATAAGAGGGGGGGGGCAGATCTAGATTAAAATACTGCAACATTGCATAATTTATGTCCGCAAATTATTTACGCTAATGGGCTACCCCAAACTGAAGACAGTAAGCTATTTCCTCACAACATTTTTCAAGTACTACCCGGAGTCCATCTCCTGAGAGATTTCTGCACTTGATGTTTCTTCAACACCATGAACCCCACTGAACGGATTCTCCTTTCAAAACATGGCCTAATCAAAGCCAAAGATGGAGCGAAAGAACATGTAGAAAGTTCACGATGAAGAGAAGCTAGTTTTTACGGCTCCAAAACACCATAAATTGACTCATCAAAGCTCAATGGGTGACCTACTTTTGTGCAGCCAATTATATTATGTCTCCCTGTTGCATCTTTGTTAAGTGGGTCATGAAACAGTTTGTGCATTTGTACGCAGAAGGTGTGGTATTTGTTCTTTTTTTCTGACTGATAATTAATAAATGTCCAGGGTTGCCAGGATCAATTAAACAGGAATCACTTTGACACTTTGGCTGCGGACATGAATGGAAAGATGTTTAAGAAGAAGACTTTCCCATGTATCTTCAGCTCATACAGTATTCTAATAAGCAGAACTTACTTTTGCCCTGCTTTAGTTAAACATTTCCATTGGAATTTCTGAACCCTATTAGTATCATGAGCACGTCAGACTGAAATACTATGACTAATTACCCCTCAGTTCATGAACATCCATGATTCCCTGAAAAATTGACAGTTTCCCAGACATAAATAATGGATTTAAAGCATGTGTACCTGTATGAGTCACATTATGAAAAACAACTGATTTGTCCTTTTTATGATAAAGTCCCAATGTTAAAGTGCCACAGTACAGCATGTGCAGCATTTATCCATATAATATATTACATAATAGCATTTTACTTTTACCCAATATAAAACAGCCCCTGCTCATTCACACACAGAGATCTAGGTAAGCAGCAATATTCAGAATAATGGTGCAATTTACAATCATGTGCAGGCCCAGTAGCACTGCCATATTCCAATTAAGAGTAGGAGGGACCTGTTTCTGAATGCAGATGTGAAGGTTGACATTGGGAAAATGAATTACAAATTTTCCATAATGTCTTTTAGACCTAAAACACATTCATCTGATGCTTGTAGATTATGTAAGATAATGAGCAAACAAAGGGCATTGTATGAAGGCTAATTATCATTTTTATATCTGTTGATGCCATTGTCATGAGGAAACTGTCCCTTAGCACTCTCCATCCCCAAAACAACCACATACGTTGTTTGTACAAGCAGCTTATTATGACAATTGTGCCGTTTTAGATCTACCAATTAGAGCAATGTAACAACGTAGCACTAAACAATAAATATGAGGTGGTGCTTGGTCCATTTTGAAGCAGATAGAATGATGGCCAGGTCACAAACGTAAAAAAGTACAACTAACCAGTATAATAAAATACTGTGTATTTCTGAACTTTTTTAGGTGAGAAATAGGCACTACAGTAACTGAATCTTGATTCATATCTGATCAGCACCGCATAGTTTGACAGCTTCACTTGCATGTATGTATGAAAGTTAAGTTCTCTAAGTCATGTATGTCACACTACATCACGATCTACATCACGCATCTACCATCCTAAACCATAAACCCAATCAAATGTGACCGCATCGCAACATTAAACACTTGTTTTAAACTGCAAACATTACATTTAAGTATGACAGAGTGTAGTGCAAGAAGCTTTAAATGCAACACTGGCATATTATTACATTAAGTTGATATGGCAAACATGCAAGTAAACAGCTGCCTTCAGCACAGAGCAACGTTAATATTAATTTGCATTCAGTTGTGTTTTCAGCTATCCGATAATTATAAATCTTAGTCTCCTTTTAACTCTGTTTTGGTCTCCACTAGTGGTGTAGTGGAGAGTACACCCAGGTATACAGAGTAAAACCACCTCTTTTTCTAGCAGTTTACAGATGGACAAACTTGAAAATATAAATAGACATTGAGGCACAACAAAGCAAGCCAGTTGTGTGCTCCAAAATTTGGTTGGTAATACTTATATTTTTAAGTTGGATTTCAATACAAGGGACAAAAGGGCCGCCTCTAGCTGGAGTCCACACAGGTAGGCAACCTTTAATTAATTCATTCATTCATTCATCTTCAACCGCTTGTCCCTGTCGAGGTCGCGGAGGGCTGGAGCCGATCCCAGCTGACATAGGGCGTGAGGCGGGGTACACCCTTGACAGGACGCCAGTCTATCACAGGTCACATAGAGACGCACAGAGACAGACAGGCTAAAATGATACAGGAATTTTATTCTGAGTTGTGCTGTACCGTGTTGTGCGTTGTTTGATGCAGAAGGCAACCTATACATTTTCAGCATTTAAACACAAACAGTTTTTCAGTCATTAGCGAAAGCTAATGTTAGCGGCTAACTAATGCTAGCGGCCCTCTAGCTTGTCTACCAGCCTATTATCTTCTGACTGGTTGGTACTGTGTCAATTCAAGGTGTAATTCATATCAGAGTTAATATCATCATAATAGTGTAGGGGCAGGATAGACCAATTCACCTGTATGTATCAAATATTGTGTTGGTAATAATTAGGGGTGTCCCAGTCTAAAATTTTCACAGTCAATTCTTATTTGTCACGTCTTAGCCTATAGTCGACTAATAGTTTTGTTTTTTTGCTCATGAAAAACCCTCTGATCCGGGGTGGCGAGCCATGGACATGAAGCAGACAGCAGCGGCTGCATGTGAGTCCAGCGCTGCGCGGTCACGTGTGTCACGTGTGACGCGGTCAGATGGTTACTGAGAGATGTGATTTCTGATTTCTGGTTGGAGAATGTATTAAAAGTATTTGTTGTTATAACATACATGTGTATTGTTTTGTATCTTTCTTTGATAGCTTTAGAACTGTAGTTTTCACTTTCACTTTCACTTTCACGGCACTGTGTCAGACTGTGTCGGATTGAACATCTATAATGAAAAACAACAAATGGCCAAATATTCAAATGAAATGATGCTGATGAATAAACAGTAGCAGACTGTTGTATTTCTGATGCCCAGATAGATTTAAGGCCCAGCCAATATGCGCTCTGACGGAGCCGAATGCTGGATAGTACAATTTAGTCTACGAGGGGGAGGGGGTTATTCCCGCACACTAAGGAGACAGATTATTTTCACATTTTTAGCTACAGTATTTATTAATAGGATTATATTTATACCCAAATGGTTATAAATTATGTAAAATAAATAGCATTATTGTATCCAGGTAAGATTTAACGCAACAACCAATGAAAAAAAAGTATAGTTTCATTCACGTGATTATTTTTTTCATTTCATAACTTTATTCACACAAATAGACTTACAACAGTGATTACTGTTAAATCTTCAAAAAATATAACAATAGTAGCAATAATGATATCACTCGAGGTAGTGCATATATCATAAATAAAACAAAATACTGAAGTACATTAATCATTACAGATCAAATTCATTACAAAGGGCTTTGGTTTTCACAGCTTTGCAGTTGGTGCAGTACTTTAGTGTTTCTGGATAGGAGTTAAAGTAAGAAATTAGGTTTCTGGTTTGCAAATTTGTGGTGTGTATATAGAATTAAGCTAATAATAAGAGATATAAAAGATTACAAACATACAACTTTTTAAAAGAAAATATATTTTCAAAAATACAAAAAAAAATCAATTTTGAGTTTGAGTCATATTGCTAACTTTCTGTTTAAAAAGAGGTTAATATCATGCCACAGTGTTTGACTAAAAGAGCATTCCCAAAAAAGATGTGTCATTTCATCTGTGATGTGACAAAAGGAGCAGAGAGGACCAATATTTCACAGATATCTTACAATAACAGAATTAACAGGATGACAGCTGTGCAATTATTGAGACACCTCTTGCACCTTAGAGAGAGAAAAAAATCCTGGGTAATAACCATGTTTTTCCCATTCTATATCAAATAAAACTCCAGAAAAATGTAAAAGTAGGTTTACTAATTGTGCATCTTTCTATTAATCCTCTTGTACATCTATTATTTGTTTTTTTACTCAGTTTATGATCTCAGTTTCCTTTTTAAAGCTCTGGAGAGGTTTACTTGATAGTATCTCTGATTGCAGACAAGACCAGGAAAGACAAAGACAAGGAATGAATCACAGGAATGTTATTCTCTGATAAAAATGCCATACATGTAATCCAATGACCCTCTTTTTTAAGCGATTGAGAGACAAGAAGTATTCCATTATCAACCCAATTCTTTAAAAACTATGACTTGCATTTAAAACATATATCTTGGTTTTTCCAAATGTTACATTTGTGAGGGGAAAAATTATGTTTATACACTAGGGACCATCTTAAAAGTAACTTCATGGGAATCAGAAACTTTTATTGGAAGCCTTTCCATCTAATTATTACACCTTAATAAAAGAATGAAATCCTCCTAAAGCTTCAGATATATATGTTGAAATAAAATTCCATAGTGAGGTTGGATTTGTTAAATAAAATTTTAACCACTCAATTTTAAAAGTGGGATGAAGAGTAGGAAGATCTAAAACATTGAATCCACCTTTGTTAATCGTAACAAGATATCTTATAGCAATAGCCAAACTAGATGTGTTGGATAACATTACTGTATCTGTATTAGTTATTATTGGATCAGTGTAAATGTTTGGCATGATTTTTTTTGTATCTTGGTTGAAAGAAAAAGGCATTGCCTTGGGTGAAACCTACAGGGACAAAACACAGGTTGGATGCTGTGGCACGAGAGCTCAGTTAGAAGCAGGCGACTATATGGATGGGGGAGTAAAGAAGATGTCTGAGAGGGTGTCTGCAAAGTGTTGCACTGTTAAAGTTTTCAATTTGCAATGTTGTGAAATTAAATTTTTAATCATATCAAAATGTACTGCTAAATAATAATTTGGCCTCTTTTCTAAGCATGTATTGCTATATAATACTGTTATCTCAATGAAAAGTAATAAAACAGATGTATATGCAACAAAAAGAGGCAATGTACTTGGCCGGTAGATTATTTCATCTAACAGTCCCTTTGGCAAGTGAGTGAAAAAGTTAGTTTACAGTGTCACAACATGCACATTCGTTTAACTGTTGCCACAATGTTAACATATTATGAATTTTAATTATCATGGCTTTAATTTTTTATAAAAATGTCACACAGTATGACATAGGAAAAGGTTTGTACATTATGTTACATATGAATATGTTGGATAAAAATATGAGGATAAAAAACTGTCCAGATCATCCATCATTTCTTTTGAATGTTTTATCTTATAATGCTTTGTCCGTGGTGGGTACACACAGGTAATGCAGAGTGTTAGAATGCAGCAGCAGTGATCATAAATCACCCTTACTGACAGTCATAGAGTTGATGGAGATTCTTTTCATGCCTTGATATGTGCGTTGGTGCAGGTACCTGCACATCTAGAAAACCCCAGCATTATCATACAAATGGAATCAGACAGGAGCTCTACATCACCAGAACAGTGATGTCTGTTCTTTATTAGTATAAGAATGTTGTTTACAAATGCTACATGTATCACCCAGATGGAGGTATGTGTGTGTGTTGCATAAGTGGCATTAGAGTCTCTATCTAGCACACACACACACACACACACACACACACACACACATTATAAAAAGCATCGGTGCACATAAGACTACTGAGAACCAATTGACTAAAAAGAAAAAAAAAACTTGGCGGCAAAACAGTCAAATTCTGTTAAAACTCCTTTACTGTCCTATAAGCCCTCACAAGACGAAAGACAAACTGAGCAGAATTTCAAATACCTAGACGAGGCAAGAAACATGGGATAAAGCTGCTTATCAACTTGTATGGCTTTCTATTTTTGAACAAGAAAAAAAGCTTACACCTCCACCACAACAAAGCATCTTTCTGCCAAACTCTCTGAGTTAACAAGGCATGGAGTCTCTGTTCCAGCTGATATCTTACCTTCCACTCTGTTGTTTCTCTTCTGACTGGATTTCCAACTTTATTTCCCTCTTCTTAGACTTCTTAGTCTGCATGGGCTGAACACAATGGATTTAAATCCTAGAACCAGTACTTGTTTTGCTAAAGCTGCTGAAAGCTCAAACCAGTACTCAATACAAGTAAAGCAAACTATTTTCATGCCAAACACTTCCTGAAAAATATGATTCATTGCTTTCCCCTGGAGGTTTTAAAGCCCCTGAGACTGCCTTTAGAAGACAAAGCACAAAAATTAAAACCCATGACAATAATAAGATACTCATAAATATGATTTAGATACAAGTCAGGATTTGTTGTGACCAGTGTATCATTATTAAATCAACATATAATTAATCAAATTAATCAGTCACAAGATTACAGATCTTTAATAAACATCAATCCAATGTCCCAGCTAAGCCCTTAATGATGACACAAGTATCAGGGTATTAGTCTAGTGAGAGTAACTGTGTGTCTCTGTCTTTATCATTACAAAGGCAGCTGAGGCCATTTGACAAGCAGGGCTGTAGTCTCTATCACCACAAGGAATATGCAGCACAGCCAGAGGAGAGGAAAGAACTGTGGAAGAAGGCAAAACACCAGCAAACACTCAGGAATAATAACTCCCCCCCGTCACCCACACACTGAGTTCTCTCAGCACAAATTCAGCCACCCACCCGCTCTCCGGACGACCTCCTACAAACAGAGCAGAGCCAAACCGACACAGTTAAGGAGGTTTTTGGAAAACGCATATGGCTTGTAATCAGTCATATGCAGACAATGACAGAGTCCTCTGTACAGCCCAAACAGGTCACACAGTTTGTGACAGCAGAGTAAACAGCAGCTGCTCTCCAATGTTTAATGAGAACTCCCGGGTTGCAGCCTGGAGAGAAATGGCGGCTTGGCTGTTGCTGTTGTGACTTTAGTTATTAACTTATTTAAATATTTAAATAAGCAACTATTAAAAAAGTTGGAAATTCTAAATGAATAAAGTAGAATATGATATTAGAAGTGGTTGCAGTTTGATCAGATTTGATCAACAGTAGCGCCTCTGGAAGTAAAAACGAATACATAACCTCTGTCATTGTCGTTCCTATATCATGACGTCGCAGTTGGCTGGTGGAAATATGTTACATCAACTTATTCCAGCAAGGTCCGGCTCACATCAGACCTTCTTGCTAGACAAGAATGTTGATATTGGACAATTCTGCAAAACTATGGATCATGTTCAATTACTTTTTTTTAATATGTTGTTTTTTTCTGCAATTACACCTGTAATATATGTGCATGCAACTAAATAAAAATTAAAAGATGTAGTTTGCATTTTGTAGTGGTGTTGTGAGGTATGAGGTTAACCTGACTCCACCAGATCGATTGATTCTCATTTGCTCAGCATATCCATCTGGGAACTTTTGTTTGGAGATCTTTTGGGAAGGGGCGAAAATGATGGTTGCTGATTGGATAAACCATCTGTCTATTACCAACATACAGGCCAAATCAACCAGTCAGACAGAAGGATCCAAGAGAAAAAAGCATTAGCGAGTGGCCTACCCTGCTATCCCTGAGGATACGGAGCCTTTTCAATGAAAAGAGTTTGAAATGCAGTTTGCTTTTGAGGGATTGCTCCTATCCATTTCCTCCTGTGTGCTTTGGGTGATTGACAGGAAACAGAGTTCAGAATATCGCAGCACTGATATGAAAACACTCAACTGAGGGACGTTAGAATAAGATTTAATAGAAAGTTTTCCGAAATCAAATTAAAGTAGATTTGGAAGTCTTGCTCTGCTGAAGTTGTTTTTAGACTGCAGGAGAATGAATGACAGCCATTCAAGGACAAACATGAGTCCAGTTTTGATTAGATTTATCCGATAAATATCATCCCATGTGTAAAGGAAAGATAGAAAATAATCCATCCAATACCGGCATATATTAATAACATGTATGCTACAGATTCCTCACTTGTAAAGGAGAATACAGCCACTCCATTACTTAGTGACATTGTGCATGGTTTTGTGTGGGGGAGAGAGAGTAAATGTGTGTGTGAGCAAATGTGAGAGTAACAGGCTCCAACAGGAGCTGAGTTTCACTCATCATTTGGGATGCATATGGTAGGAGGACAGAGAGGGTGGGTGGAGAGGATGAGAGTGAGAAATTCTAATTTGCTCAGGGTTGCATAGCAAATATTTTATGCTGATATGTTTACAGAAAAACGGGCCAGTGGGATACTTGCTGCTGTTTTTGCAGCATTCACCAGTGTAGCCTAAATGTAGAATGTGTCACAATGTAATAGGCAGCCATTGTTCTATGGCTTAGGCATATTTTTATATAGAGACGCACAGAGAGAGAAAACCATTCACACTTAAGGGCAATTTTAGAGTCATCAATTAACCTAACACGTGCATGCTTTTGGGTGGTGGGAGGAAACCGGAGTACCCGGAGAAAACCCACGCAGACTAGGGGAGAACCTGCAAACTCCACACAGAAAGGCCCCAATCGGGATGCAAACCTGGAACCTTCTCGCTGTGAGGCGGCAGTGCTAACCACTACACCACCGTGTAGCCTTCACCAACACATATGCAAAAATCTCAAGTTTTGAGCAATGTTAATGTGAAACATTTTCCTTTACTGGAATAGATACTGAGGAAAGCTGTGCTTTACTTTTTCTTTGTCCTTTGTAGTAACTTTGGCATGAGAGCTGATGCACCACTGGCGTCTTGGGGTTTGTGTCACTCATCATGTCCTACTTTATCATGAATGAGTCAAAGAGATATAGCACACAGAAAACCACCAGTGTCACTTTGCCAGTGTTTTATGGCAGCTACCATGACAATGGATGGTGGAAAAGGGAAACAGAAACAAATATGCATTCATATGACAACTTTGCTCCTGTTTGAGCTAAACTCCATGGTTGTAGCCTGCTGTGACCTAAATTGAGCTTCTCCTTTTTGAACCGGGGGGTAACTGGTATTGTTCAATTTAGCGATACTTTATCTACTGGAGGGTAATTGCACAATACAGAACCCTAGCTGCCAATTTAGCCATGTTTTTATATACAGTATAGCCTACAAAATAAAATTAAAAAAATCACAGTTGACTTTTGGTTTCATGCCGGACGCAAACACGAGTCATCGGGACTATAGTCTTATATTTGTTTGACCCATTCACCATCCCAATCTTCCTCCTTACATGAAGTTTGGTAGTTAATTACAACTCCCTACCGTTGTCGCTTTTCATACTACACCATCTCACAGTGCCTTGGTGGAGCAGTTGAGAGCAACACGGATGGGTGATCTGATGACTGAGCCAAATAGGAGGTAGAGAAAGGCCATACCCCCCTCATATCTATGGCAGTGATTAACAACTTATAACGCCCATTCAATTGGCTGATAACATTCAAGCTGAACGGCCTAGCTAAAAATTTGGATGGATGTGATTTGGAGCAGGATTCGTCTGAGCTCACAAGAAGAGCCAACTGGACAGCTGGTGGTGATAAAACATGAGAGACGGAGTAGAAGGTCCAACAATTGGATGACAATCAGCAAACAATGACTAACAGCAACAGAGAAATAAACACAAAGTCAAATATGAGATAATTGGCACACAAAGATTGTGACAAATTCTGAATGGTTGGAGGGAAACACTATTGCCACACTGAATATCCCCATTCATTCAGTCGTTAACGTTTTAAGCCTTGAACCAAGTCAGACAACTATAAGATGTTTTGTGACCATAAAGCATTTGATTCGGTGCAAACAATAATCAGGAGATGGAAGAAAAGGCAAAGGTACCAGGCGGCGTACATAAAAGTTGTAGAGTTCAGGGGTAGCAGCTCATTTCCATTGAAACAATGAGCTCCACCAGAGACTGTCAGGGATGATGATGTGGTGAATGGCATTTGGATGGTCATGACATTATGGCTAATAATCAAAATCTTGATTCAGACAAGAAATGGAATTTTTATTTCCAGAACCCCACTGTTGTTCTCTAATATTCATTAGACTTAGTTGGAAGGGATAGAGGAAAGAAAATCTAAATACATAGAGTGAGCATAAAGGTAGTCTTCCTGATTGAACTTTCATTAAGCTTGTGATGTCAAAATACATTGCATGCAATAGATAATCTCATGCATAACACCACATGCATCACCTAAATCTACCTCTACAGAAAGTCCAAGGACCAAGATGTGAGTTCAGAACACACTGTTAAATTAATAATGTCTGAAATTCAGTATAACAAAACCACAAGTAGCCGTTAAAGAACACTGAAACAGGATTTTGGTGTTCCTATAATCTTAGTAAGCTATTAGGCTCTTCTGTAGAGCTTTGTGAACAAAAACATCCCAATCCCAGTGGTTGAAATGGAGAACATCTGTGATAGCACCTTGCGCAACATCAAAACAAAAGTACACAATGTAAGTTTAATAGGCTATAGCCAGCGGTGTTTTCAGTTTGATGTCTTTGCATCTGCTGCAAGCAGCAGAGAGGCTGTCTGTTCACAGGAGGTGTCTTCAACATCTTTCCACAACATAATACGCATCAAGCTGGGATCTGAGCCCCTAGGATCTGCAGGGTTCAGGCGCAAGTTTCACTCTGAGGAAGGGAACTGTATTTTAACAATATTCTGGTTGAGCATCATCATTATCACAATATGAATTGCAGAAATAATTCTTCTACACTCCTGCCAACATTCATCTGTCTTACTGTATGTCTCTTTATCTGTATCTGTTTTTATACTGCTGTCAAGCCTGTGCATGCACTGACTAAAGCCTGAGAGGTAGCTGCGTGATGCGTGGGTCATGACCAACATGACAGGACCATGACAGATGGGCTAAAGTAACCCTGATCCAAGGAAACACTGGTTGAAGAAGTAAAGGGGTGACATCATGACCTTCAGACATTGGCATTGGTCACTGGATGAAGCAGGCAGTCAGCACTCGACAAGCAAAGTCAGTGTGTCGTAGGAAAAGGAGGAGGATGGAGGATATAAGGGCCGTTTTTTTAATAGGGCCATGGATGGCTCAGAACACTCACGCCCTGCAGGCTCCTCAAAAGAGTCAATTGAGCGACAGAGTTACATGGGGTGTGGACATGAGAGAGAGACAGTAAAGGACGGAGTAAGAGAAAGATGAACAGAGGAGGGGGAGTGAGAGGATGGGGATAGCCTGCATAAGGTTAAACTTGATGTTTTGGCTCACAGGGGATAGGTTTTCAGGAGCATAACAGAACCATCTGTCCCCTTACATAAAGTGTTTCCCCTCAAGTGGGATTGTGAATTGAGAGGGAAAGGCCCTAATCTGCGCCATTCAGTCTGGTGAAAGAAAAGCCATGTGAACCGTAAAAAAGCTGGGACCATCCTGAAGGGCATTTGGTGACAGAGAGGTATCCTGCCTCCCACTCTGCTGCTCTCTTTAGTACTGACTTTACTGTAAACACCAGAAATGGAAGGAGGACTAGAGCATTTTATTCAAGTAGGAATGATGTTGCTTTAAAGACAATTTACATAAATAACTGGTGTGATTACTTGTAAAAATGTTCTTTGATGTAAGTGGAAAATAGGCCAGTTAAACTGTACTCTAAGTGAGCTTTACATTTTAAAAAGACTACATTTTTAAAAGACTATAAAATAAAGTGCCTTTAACATGTGAACGCATGTGGAACACCAGCTGTCGCGGCAGGGATTTGCTTGGGAACCAGAGGGTCCCACACACAGGCCGAGCCCCCAAATTGCTTGTTGCACCTTTCCACGAGCATCCCCACTCTGAAATCTCTCCATTTACTGCAGGTGTATAGGTCCTGTTTGCATGTGTGTGTATTTTGGGCCTGTTTGTGTAACATGTAAAATAACAGTGAAAATACTGAATTTCCCCCAGGGATAAATAAAGTATGTCTCCTTCTTAACGAGATTGAATCAGAAAGGAGAGCAAAATTCAAACAATTACACAAAAATGAGCACCTATAATTAAAAAGAAACATGCCTTGAGGCTACATAAATGAAAATAGCCTGCCAACACAGAGATGTTAACACAATATAAACACTCACATTAAAGCAAAAAGAGAAGGTGCACTTTTTACGCACGGCAAAGCACACACTTGTATAACGCTATGTTTCTAGGCAAGGCAGTGGTTATTGACGTTGCCCTCTGTACAGTGAGTTACAACGATCAATAAGTTTGTGGTTGTACTGTCTACCGTCCTGCAAGTCTGAATCCTTCTAGTGCTCTAGTTTCAACTTCTCTGCAGTTCATTCTGAAAGAATAACAGAACCAGTCATCTCTGTACCACTGACCTTGATGCTATTCTATCAAGGTGTAATGGATCTGGGCAAGTTTTGACAGGAAACCCCAACCAAATTTGTTATCTGAGATAACAGTAACATTAACCAACACACTGGTTAGATCCTAAAAGCCTTTCCCCTTGTTACGTAAGAAGTGAGGACAACCTGTTTGATACATACTGCTGTTTCTTTATTTACATGTCTTGTACATTTGCATAATTAGCTATTGAGGATGCTAACTTTTTTGCCTGGGTCTTGTTTTCTAAACCCCTTATGTCCATTTGAATAACATCATGTATGAAGCCATTAAGGAATAAAAGAAAACTACACGTTTACAGTGTAAGAATGGAACGCTTGTATGGCGTAGCAGCACTATGGCTGTCTGGGCGTCCAGACATTAAATACAATAGTTAGTTAAAGTGCAGCCTATTTCTACAGAAGACTACTTTATAATTACATCTCCACTATCCGTCCCACTTTCATATTAGATTGTGATTTCCTGCAATTTTATTTGTATCTTTTGACCCAGTACTCTTCCTTTGAAGAATAAAACTGCATATGAATAAAAGAATGGAGCAGTGGAGGCTTACGTTTGTTAGGACTTACTTTGACTTCCCTGTTATTAAAGTGAGAGTTGCTCCATTTAGAATAATCATGTAGTGAAGGCCAGTGGGATGCCTTATTTTGGCACATGTCCTGAGGCTAGAGCCAATCTGTTGGGCAAACAGCCAAGGAGCAACTGAGAAAAGACAGATCACCAGGCTGTTTGAAGAAACATAATGCTCACAGAAAAGACTCTTTAGATATCATTTATTACTGATCCAATTTAGTTTCTCTTAAAAAAATTTCTCTGACACATCTAAGATTATTCATTTTTCAATCATTTTGTGACAGCATTGCATTAGAGGTTTCTTCAAGCATGTTACTTTTCTTATCATCAAAGAGAAAAAGGGAGAAAGAGTAAGAGAGGGAGAGAGGGAGCTGCTCCCTTAGAAATTGCTTTCATAATGTGGCCGCTATGTGAACTTTGTCACCAGTATAGCACGCTAACAGTTCTCTAGCAAACACTGTAAAATAATCAGTCTGATACCACTTGATGAGCAACTGCTTACTGCAACGTGTTTCTACAGAGGTAAGAAGTCTGTTTTAAAGGGAATAGGGTTATAGAGGAATTAGAGATAACATGACAATATCGGAGAGAGGAGGGTAGTTCGGGCTGGTTACCATGGTACCTGAGCTCAGCGATGTTGCAGAAGTAATATATATCACTGAGAGTCCTTTTGCTTTTCATCCAACTCTTCCAGACGCAAACTGTTCCCCCTCCACATCGTGTTGGGAGCAGCACATGTCTGGAGAAACACACCAGGCACCTGAGAAGAGAAATACATTCATACACAGTAACAAATGCAAATGCACACAGTCACACAATGATTTCATACACACACAACAGAATGATGAAATATGTTTTCATTAGTCAAGTGTAACATTTGGTGAATGACAAGTTCCTCCTGAAATATTTATAAAGTTATTATTTTCATCTCTTTTTGAAAAGATGGTGTCAGATTTTGTCACAGTTCATAATAACAAGTGAAATTTCCATGGCACTGTGTATAAAACTATACTATATTTTCGTTGCTTACAAGTAATAAAACATTACCAGCCCTGCCATATAAAGACCAAGGAATGCATTTCCAACTTTGCATGCAAGAAGGATCCGCACTTCTTGGAAAACCAGCATAAATAAAAGGAACTAATATGTAAATGTGACATGAAAGCATCTGTGTATCTTGTATCTGTGTAATTTAAAGCATGGTGCACTCTGTCATACAAAAACCAACATCTGTGCCTTCATGTATCAGTCCTGTCAGCTATATCACATTTGGTAATGTATATTTCTAATGTTACATGCAAAACACAATGCAGTAAAGTTAATGAGCCATGTGAACATTCTGACATGAAACAACATAAACATATTGCCTTTTTAAGACAATTGGGCTGCAGCTCAATCAAAGAATGTGTCAGCTAAAGTTAAATAACAGAACACATACTAAAGCCATCAAACCAAAAATTTGGTACGAGATCAATCTAGTGAACGTGTCACAAATAAACAGCCATGCTGCTGGGCAACATTATACAATCTGGAGGGAATCAAAAAGCTAGCAAGTCAAACTACCAGCGAAAATGCTAATTAGCAGTTGACCTGAAAGCATGTTACAGTCAACCACTCAACAGCCAATTAAGTTACGGTGCCAGGTGTTTTGCACATAGCCTTCATTACTTGGTTGTCCGTCTGTGTAGCCCTGTGAACATGGATGGATTTCTGAACAGGCCCACTGGGCACAGGCCCAAAAGCCCAAAGTGTTAGCAGGGTCACACTTTAGTTTGCCATTGTGTGCTTGAAGTTGTTCTAATGTATATTTCTTTGAATTACCAGTGCTGAGGGTGCCACTGTTGGTTGCTGCTAATGCTGCTGGAGGGACATCTTACACTTACGACGTCTTACACCCCATAAAGCAGAACTCTTAAATACAGGAAGTGGCCAATCAGAATGTACCAATTGCCTGCCAAAACACAGGGGAACTGGTATTTCTAGTACAGAGATTTTGATTATTTCTTTAGAGTATATAAGGCTGTTGATATTTTTGGTTTGGTTAATCGCTCAATTCTTCATAGTTTATACAAAGTTACAAACACCTTTTCTGTTTTAATTGTAGTTTAGGTAGTAGTGTTTGTCTTTGTGTTATCCCTGTGTTTCAGAAATACTATATATTGTTATATTGTGATGATATTTCCAATAAGAGAAAATGTCCAAGCTACATCATATTTATGTTAATGAGCATGAATGATAATCTCCTGGGTGAAGTGACTCAGGGTACAGTTACAGTATGTCTATGAATACGAGGTATGGTTTATGTTCAGGTCAAGCTCTACTGAAGCACTCAAGCATTAGAGGATGGGAGGTAAAAGTGCAACCAGCGTGTGCCTTTAAGTGGTTTATTGATGCCTGTCAACGGGTAACCACAGTGTGGCTAATCTCAACCGACACCCTGTCTGTGCTAAGTGAATGGGCTTGAGTTTGAGGTGTTGGAACCTCTTAACAAAATCAATCAGCCCAGCTGATCCTTCAGCAATCTAAATGGAAACGACTTAAAGTCTATAGGCATTCTGCAGTGATGTGAGGATGTAATGATCATCACATGATAGAAAAGCTGTTGATGAAATATGGAGAGACAGCTTTGCTATTCTTAGACCTAGTCAAAATGCACACAATTCTATTCCAGAAGAAGAGGGTGCAATGAGATGACGAGAAATGATAACATGAAGATAAAAGGTTAGTCTCCTCATCCATCATCACAGATCTGATGTCTCCTCTATTCTCTTCCGCTGAGCTTGAGTGATGTTGAAGTTTGATGCTTCATGTACATCATGATTTATTTGCCATAGCTGTTTCCATTTTGTGTCGCATTTTTGTATTAATCAATACACTAATGCAATTTTGGTACAGCATGCATAGACACAGTCATCCCCAAAAACGTAAAGTACTTTTGCTCAGCCTCATAGAGCGAATTCTATGTCATACATACGGAGACCCAGAGCATTCTCACATACTGCATGCGAAAATACCAAACCATGACCATGGACAATGTACAAAACATACAGTACATTCCCTTGTGTCCAATTCTTTCTATGACAGAATTGCATCTACTGAGTGAGACTTTTTTGGTTCTGAACAGTAAAGCAGCAAATACTGTGGTGTGCACAGTAATAATATAAAATAGTATCTCATAACTTTGAATAGCTGGGTAAAAACAGATTAGTGTTCTCACTTATAACCATCAGCAGAGGATCCTGACACTTTTTCATAGTTGTAGAAAAAAAAATGTTCCTATCTGAATCTGCAGAGATAACCCAATAGTCCAACTGAATTTTCACTTAATTTCACTTCAGCTAAACCATCAAGGTCAACTCAAGTACTTAACAAGGGAAACATTTGATTATTTGGTGGCACTAGATCATCCTATAATTCATAGGAGTCTATCTTTGTGGGCCATAAATAGACCAAATGATGTATTAGACAAATACTGATTGACAGACCAACCAAAATTGCAGTCCTGAGAGCCATGCCTCTGCTGTGGCTTAAAAATATACATCTGGTGATTAAAATATGTCATTTATCTTCCATGCAATTCACTGTCCTGTAATAGATCATCAACCTTAATCAGATACATTAAGGCTTTTTAATCAGTCTGTTGAACAAACTGCAGTAACGTTAAACACTAAAACTGACTAGTGATGATTTAGGTGTTTTAGGGAAGATCTTGCCAGAGCAGACATTTCTATGCCTCACTGGCAACTGGCAACAGCCTTGACTGGAGGTATTATGTTTCCGGGTTGGCTGTATATCCGTCCTTCCCATTCTTGTGCACGTAATATCTCAGTAACACCTTGAGGGATTTTCTTCGAATGTGGTACAAATGTCTACCTGGACTCAGGTCAAGGTCAATGTAACCCCAAGAACATTTTTGGTCATAACTTTTCCACAACAACATTTCACTTGTCTAATAGGATAAAATGGTAAAATGATGACATTTTGTATCTAAAAGGCTAAAGGTCAACTTCACTGTGACACCATAACTCAGGAACAGGAGGACGGACATTCGGTTGGCTCCTTAATTAGTGACACTTATCCGTGCTGCTGGGTTCAAGATGTGTGGGAAGCAGGAATTTTTGCTCAAATACAAAGTTAAAGCTTAATTCCAGTGTAAAATCATCTCAGGGTCTTCTTCTGCATTTTTTTTCATGTATGAACAATTAACGGAGAAATCCAGTAGAGTCGCTACAACACCGACAGTGGCCGGCTGTTAGCTAACCCTAATTAGCTTGAGGCAGCACAGTGCAGGCATTAAAATGGCTTTTTTTAACCACTAATATTGATAGAAATAACACCAAACCTCTGCTGTAGCATGATAAGAGTCCTTGCACATTAATCAAAGCACCAACAACGTAGTTTGTGAACCCAGAGTTTATTAAAAGAGAGTTTTGAAAGACTTACCTGCTGGCCAGTACCAGCTTGTCTCGTAGTAAAGTCCATTCAGGTCGATTAGCAAATGCAATCCAAAACGAAGGAGCCCATTGATGCTAAAGTTAATCTGTAAGGACTCTTATCATGCTACTGCAGAGGTCTGGTGTTATTCTGAGCAGTATTAGTGGTTTAAAAAGCTGTTTTAATGCCTGCACCGTGCTGCCCAAGATAATATGTGTTAGCCAATTGTTCATACACAAACAAATTGTCTCGATGACTTATTTTATGACCTAATTTGCAGAAAAAGACCGTGGGATGATTTTACACTGGAATTATGCTTTGAGCCCCTCGACCAATGTATTCAGGCACTGCATTTTAAGTGCCAGGGCTCCCACCACCACCACCCCACACCCCCACTAGTGCTATGCCCGTGTTGGTAAGCATCCACGTTTCACTAACACATACACTTAAAACCTTTTGCAGTAAATGTGAAATGTAAAGCACTATTAGATATCAGTAAAGTTTAAAGCAACATGTATTTCATGTATTATTTTTACCTTAAAGAACCAACAGTGTATGCATACTTACATACAATAAATCTACTTTACTATATATCTGGCGGCATACATGTAAAATGTATGCAGCAAACAGCTTGAGTGTAATGCTTTGCTTCAGTTGAGCTTGATATTAGTAATCTCTATGGAGTGTAACCAAATCAGCAAGTACATGCTGTGAAGGATTGGGCATTGTGTCAGTGATTGCTAAGTATGCATCCGGGGTGCCATCAAAATCAATCCCCACACTGATGATGTTCAAACAAATCAGTGACATCCGTCATCTCCAATGAGAGTGTGAGCAGTGAGTCAATACCCTCATTAGCTGTTTGAACACATGCTTGCGTAGATAAGAAACTGTGTGTCTGACAGGCCAGATTATTTTCAAATGTCGAATTGTTTAAGATAGCAGATTGAAATAAAAGTGTGTTTGCATATTATGCATAAAGTAGGACATTTGAGGAGTACAGGACACAAAAACTGGCGGGAAATGCAACACTAAGACACTCAGTGTTGGAAAAATCGTATCACAAGAATATTAAGGGATGCAATCATCCAAGAAAAGAACCTGTAATTGATTAATTTACGCATGATGACTCAGCATTACTTGGGGAGGGTGGTATTCTGCTCCATAACTGCTAACAACTGCCAGAAAATGCTCCTAAACGGGATTCACATTATTGCCCCCAAAAGAAACCTCTTTCTAAGGGGAACTGAACATTAATATATGAAGCAGCAACAGTTTGCCACATTTTTGTTTGGCCACTCAGTTGATTCCACAGTAATCATCTGACTTAGAATTTAGCCTGGGACTCATCATCCAATCAGTGACTGTTGCCACTGTATGTGTTTTTAAAAGGAGAGGGCTTTGGTTCATGAGAAACTAATCATACCCAGCGCGACAGGGGCTTTCTCTGTAAGTGCACAATGAAATTTGGAGGGAGTCATTTAAATTATTAACACCTACGTCTGTTTAAAATTCTGTGCTGAATGAGTTATATCTTGAATGTGGGTGGTCCTGCTGATTAGTTGGAGATAACTCGTGGTGCAGAAAACCCTTGTAGTTACCGCTCCCTGTGCATGTGCAATGCTAGGGACATGGCTTTAGGGATTGAAATTTTGCGATTTCTTTTTTATTCAAGTTGAAATATACCAACAATGAGAGAACATCGATCTGGGATCATAGTAAAGTGATTTCAGGAGGCTGGGCCTTATCAAAAATTGCATATGATTGGATAAACCACTTGTCCATCATCTTTATTGACGTGCTACTTCAACCACTCACATTGAAACCAAGCTGTGGCACTGATGATTGACGCAGGGAAAAGCCAAACAAGCAAGCCGCCATTGTTGTCTGAATAAAAACAGTCGCTTCTCTGCTACATCACATCTATAAAACTCCGCCATTTTTTGATGACCCTGAAATCACTTTCCTATGGAGCGAATCCAGAAGGTTGAGTGGAGCTAGGTGAGGTCAAGACAGAAGCGAGGCGGAACGAAAGTCATCTGGTGAGAGTCAGGTCAGTTTTTGGGTACATGTCATCCGATCATTCTTCTCTCGATCTTCTAACATCAATGAAAGCGGTACATAGAATTAAGGTAATGTTCTGTACAGCTGATCCCGAATCGGCAGCCCGGAGCAACTTTACCAGCTCTCAATAGTCGAATCCAAGACAAGGTTTAGACTCAAGACTGGAGTCAGGGCTGAGACTGGACTCAAGTACTACAGCCCTGCTCTACTAGACTAATTTAGACTTACACTTCTTAGACTTCTCTTTATTGATCCTTTAGGATGACTACCGCAAGGAAATTAAATTTAATGAGATCAAAGACACACCACGTCTAACTAATCCAATATTGATAATATTTTTATATTAAATTTGCTAATTTCTTCATAAGAAAAGAAAAAACTTCTCATACCAAAATGCAATAAATTAAAGGCTATTTCCAAGTATTGCTCTCTATTGCAGTACACCCTGCTATCAATGACTGGAGTGTTTTGTAAACACATTATAAAGGAATCTCTATTTTCATAGATGAAATATAAAAGTTTTTTGGGCTGGTCCAAAAGCAAGACATTTGGTACATCTTTGTACTTTATTCACATTATAATGTGGTATAATTGGGACTTGCGTGTACAGTATGTAGAAAAACAACCAGTCTGTATCATATAGGTTGATTTAATCACTGTTTAGCTGCTGCCATTCTTGTGTATGTGGGCTTCACGTGGTCAAAATGTTCAATTATTAATAACGATTTGAGAGTTGATCAATAATTGATTTGATCCTGCTGTTTAAACATCTTAAGGATAGGCTGCTTTATAGGGGTTTTGGGATATGTTGAAAGTTATCCCATCGGGGGGCAGATAATGCAAAAGACTTTATTCCACACAATGGCTTTGATTTATTATGAATGAGAGGAGAAACTTTGCTTGTCACAAACACATTCTTAATAATTTTATCTAACAGTAAAGTGTTTCATTGTAACATCTAAGTTAATTAAAAACTAAATTAAAAAGAGCTATATGACAGATCTGTTCTGACTCTTCTTGCTAATCTGAATGCATGTTTACAATGAGCTTCAGGGTGTGAAACACAGGAGCGACAGCCTTTTGGGGAACTGCTTCTATTCATCTCTGGAAAATGTTGGTGAGATTAATGTAATTTCGCTGCTGGTGGTGCACTGTTTATCTTTGTTCCCCACCTTGGTGTTCATCACTGCTTCTGACAAGATTGTGACATGTAGTTACATCCTCATTATATGTGGCTATAAATGTGTCTGTGCATTGGTCCAAATATAACTCACAGACACAGCAAATGGATTACCACTTAATGGCTTTTCAAATTCCTTTCTCATTTTACAAGAGACCATGACCCAAACACGCTGCATCTTAGCAAAATAGTATTTATGATGGTGTGTAAAGTACACAGAAGCTGAAGGAAGCTAAAATTTACTATTGAGTCCTATCTGGAGCCTAGCATTTACTCATTGGATTGAACTTCAGCTCACTCTTCAGTTGTGGTCTCTAGTGTAAATATACAGTGATCTAAATTAGAGATCAAGTTATTAATACTTGATTTATTCTGAAATGTTGTTATTCTTTATCGTTCAGAATTTAATAGAATATCTGCTGTGGCTATACCACTGCTGTTCTAGCATGTTTTCTTAATTAACCCAAAGTGTGCAAAGAAGTCAGTTAAATTTGGAGTAGGAAGTGTCATGGTTTGGGGGATGTATGTTTTCTGCAGCAGGAGTTGGGCCTCTCTTACAGCTACATGACAGGGTGAATGCAAATGTTTATGTGAACCTCCTTTAGCAACATTAAACACCTTTCACTGCAATTGTTTCCCAATCAGCTGCAATTTTCAGGTAAGACAATGTTCCCCTGTCACTCTGCAAAACAGGTTAAGCAGTTCCTTGTAGCTAAGAATATTCTTATATTATTATCTCTGGAAAATCCTTGGTAATAAAGTAATGTCTAAGAAACCCACTACAGTTAGTGAACTGTGGAAGAGACTGAAGAAGAATGGACCAAGATCAAATCAGAGCAGTGTGAGAAACTAGTGATGTCCTGTGGGCGCAGATGTGCATTTTTGAATCCTATAGTCTGAAGAAAACATTGTTTAAATCATCTCTCCTGACACCTTTTTTTTTTTTACAAATAAAGGTTATTGTTGAAGAGCCTTGGTTATTTAAAAATAAAACCTGCTAGTACAGCAGCGGCATAGGCCAAGCAGATATTCTATCAACCTCTGAAAAATAAAAACAACAATATTTCAGAATAAATCAAGTATTTATAATTAGTTCTCTAATTTTGATGTCCAGTATATTGTTGGAAGCTAGACAGCAGGGTTGGTGTATTGTTGTAATATACTGGATGACAGCCTTTACAAAAACATTTAGCATTTTAAGAGCCTATTCATCATCATATAGCACCATCTGTGTTGGCCAGATTGCCTGGCTATGGACTTTGTGAAGCCAGCCACACCCTCTTCTGCTATGAATCGATTATATCACTAACAATAAATAACAATAAAAAACAAAACTACTTGCTCTGATCCTTCAGATCCTTCATTTTAAGAATGTATTTGCATGTTTGGTCTTAACTTGTTTAAATGAGCACCCACAGTATAGGTGACATGTAAAAAAAAAACCCATGTTTGTATCACTGGCATTTGGAATTGAGATGTTATGCACTGGTTTAAACATCTTACATCATACTTGTGAAACATGTTTTGATGTGTATATCTGTATGAGTAGCCTACACCTAACTAAATCACTTGTATGTCCCTGAAAGGTCTGGGAATACAGCATGTAGGGGTTTCCATCTGCAGCTTAATAGTGAGCACAGAAAGAAACACATTTATCAGCTAAAGCACTATTGCTGCTCCGGCAGTTATGGAATTCTAAACAACAAATAAAAGCACCAACTCAAACCATTAAGTAGGTCAAGTGACTGAGGAAAAATCTCTTCCAGTAAATAATTATATATTTCACATTTAAAGCAATCCCAAAGGGTGAATATTGTCTTTGTGTGTATATTTAGACATATCCCACTGTGAACTGCTTAACACATTTGCTTAGGGGCACTGAGGAGCTATCTCTGCTGCTTTGAAATTCTGGCAGGTAGACCTAATACATGATTCCTTCAAACTTGGACTACCCCAAGTCCATTATAGGCAGAGCCACTGTAGTTTGTCTTGCCTCACTGCTTTCTCTCTTGTCACATCAGTAGCAGTATATTTGGTTTGACCAAGTAAATTATATTTGCACACTGAGTGGCCTGGTTTCTAATGATGCACTTTGAAGTTAAGAAGCACTGGGACCACAAGCATGATGAGGTGCTACTTGTACCTGTGTGTGTGTCTGTGTGTGTGTGTGTGTGTGTGTGTGTGTGTGAGAGAGAGAGAGAGAGAGAGAGAGAGAGAGAGAGAGAGAGAGAGAGAGAGAGAGAGAGAGAGAGATGTTTTTAGCTGATGAAACATCAATATTTAAGAAGTGGGCTATATTTGATTTGATTTAAAAGACTACAGTGAGTTGTTAGTGTAGTGCAATGCAGATAGCCAATGATACAAAATACAGGTTTTATGGTATGTTTTTGTCAACACCAATCTATTCCTGTGGCGTCAACCATTTTTGTCCCATTTGTTTACCGTAGTTCAAGCCCGGTCTCCGGTTGCTTAGTAACGCTCCCTAACACGGATGGTAGGATAGTTACGGTCGACACAGGGTTAGCTAGTTGTCCAGTAAAGAGACTTATCCGTGTATATTTACATTAACACTACATTCAACGTACGGACGCATTGCTTTTCTAACGTCTTCTAGATTTGTACTTTCCCACACAGTAAAGTTTTAATGGGGTAGCGATACCAAGTTAGGACTGGCTGTCGTAATTACTTTCACGCTAGCTGGCTAACATTAGCTAACTGACACAACACATTATCATCTTAAGAGTATCAGCAAATGCTCGGTAACTTTCTCCTGTGATGGATCTGGATATTCGTCAGTTTCTCAGCGAGGCAAAGGAGCAGCACGGTTTGTTACGTTAATGCAACGTTTGTAGACGTTAATTCAGGAGCAAAGATAGTATTGATGGACTGTGAAAGTCACTGTGTTTAACGTTATTCAACGCGTATGTTAATTCATGTAGACCCCGGAGCCTTGCACTCAGCCTACCATTTAATGAAGGACATTACAGCAGCTGGAACCAGCGGACGAACTCCACGCATTGCCCCAGAATTGTATGTTGTTTGTGCGGAAACAGCTCTACAGGTGAGGCAGAGGTAATTCTCTGTAATAATGTAACTGTTGATGTTACTTTAGACTTTGTAAGTTACAGTCAGCAGGGTCGAGGTAATGACCTACTCACTGTAGGTGAGTCCAAGCCCCTGGGTTAAAAGCTCTGAATCTGTTGAGTGTGTGACTACAGGGTGCTGGAGGGACATACTGTATTTTCTGACTCGTGGGTTCCTGGGAAATCAGACTGTTTATAAGATCTTATACAAATGTTTTTATTCCTAAATTAGGATAAAGTCACAGCAACAGGAATGTACAACATGTAGCTTTTATGTTAATGACCAATGGCAATGCCAACTCTAACACTGTTATTTTGAAAAATACTAATCATACTTGTTCAATGCAGAGGAATTAAACTGCTGTATATTCAATAGCACTAATACTGATTCAGTCACTGCCAGATTCATACAGGGAAGTCAAACCAAATTTGCTCCATGGGCCACATACAGCCCAATTTAATCTTTAGTGGGCCAGTAAACCATTGCATAATAGCCGGTAAACAACACCTCCAAATTTGCCCATTTCTTTTAGTGTAAGTACATTCTGTATAAACACTGTTTTCATGTTGACTGCTGGGATACAGCACAAGATATGAGGCTTCAAAGAGCCTCCAAGTCTCAAAGATTCACATCTGAGAAAAATGTGGAGCTCATTTATTCTAGTAAATACCTGCTTCTGTGGTGATATGTAAACATCTTTATCTGTGGAAGTTCCTGAATTATTACTTACATTATTGTCATGTAAAATGCTTTAATTTGGTTTGACTAAATAAAGGTAGGGAGTAGATTATTGGTTTTTTTTTGGTTACAAATGCTTTGTTGCTGGAAGTTTCTGTAGATTCTGATAATTCATGCTAATAAAAAACTTCTGCTGGACCCCCTCTGCTAGAAGAGTCTTATCACATAGTTCATTATGTCACTGGTACCGTGCAGTAACTTAAGCGAGCTAAATCTAACTAGTCTCCCAGTAGGGGATACTAATTGATTCACTAATGCAGACTGAACTGTGCTAAGGCAAGGGAAACATGTTTGAATAATGAAACACAGTGATATTCCATAATGTGATTTGTTCTTTCTCCTTTATATCAAACAGTGGAAATGCAGCATGCCTTGAAGTCTTGAAGACTTATTTGAATATTGAATTAGTCACAATATTCTTCAGTTTCAGTTCAGTTATACATACTCTATACTGTATATACTGATGCAATGTCCATTACTGTAAAGTCGATCCTGTTTTATGATCTTCCAGCATGAGAAAAACAATGAAACATTTAATGATAAGACAGTTAAAAGATTACAGTATACATGATTTCTATTACATTATAATATCCTACCTGACAGTTCTACAATTCTTTGAATGAAAAAACCCTGCATATTTTTTTTTCTAACAAGTAGCAGGAGAGAGTATATAACACACTACTGATATTCTCAAGGGCAACAGCTCGTCATGTGTAAAATAAATGTGCATCACACATACATACATTAAGCCATTTCTGAATAGTTTCAATAATGCATCATGCATAGAGAAATGCTGGCGACACAATAAAACGGGGGTTAAGGTTTAAATATTTATTTATTTTGGCCTTTGTGCATCTCTTTTCCTGTGTTTTCAGCTTAGTTGTTTGGAGATAAGCACAGCGTGTCTAAAGATGTACTTTGAAGGTAATCCGCCGGCTAATCAATTTTTGTGTCGAGCCTACCTCTGCCAGGGCCAGCTGAAGTCTCCGCCGGCCACAGGGAGAGTGGTGAGGACAGTAAATTGAACACTTCTCCTCAAGGAGATTGTGTGTTTTCTGTGTTTTTGTCAATGAGATACACACACACACACACACACACACACACACACACACACACACACACACACACACACACACACACACACACACACACACACACACACACACACACACACACACACACACACACACACACACACACACACACACACACACACGTAGAGACTGCAGAGATACTGTATACTGTACTTACTTCCGCTATAACAGGAGCAGATGTCCTAGCTTTGTAAAACACTGTATTTGTTTTTCACAATGTCATTCTTCAAGGCATATTGCACCTGGTCTTTTCACTATTTAGAGTAGTTTCCAGTTTTTCAAACTGGCATTCATTGAATAGTTGATATGTCTGATCTTTGTATGTTTGTGTATGATGTGACAATATCTCACTTCCCCTTTTGCATTATTTTCTATTTTAGGAAGACTTTGAAGAGGCTGTGGTGTATTTTCTTAAAGCAATTGAAATTTCAAAGCATGATCCAAGGTTTGTAACCTCTCTGAAGCATGCTTGGCTTTGCTATATTAGTGTCAAGAAAGTTGACCAATTTATGCCATGTACATTCTTATCTCTGATATTGTTCGGTAAATGTCATTATAGTGCTAAGGTGCACCTGTAAAGACATGGTATGAAAGTGTAATACTCACAACAGTTATTTCAGTCGTGATAGGTTAGGAGAGTTCAGTCTGCTTCATAAAATATATTCTGGGGCATGAAGGGTCGATTTGCAAAGAAGATTGTTGAAATATAACATGATTGTTCATGCTTCACACCAGCCCTTTATTCACAACTGGATCATATTCAGCATGTACATTTTAACAGTTGATTGTAAGTATCCGTGCACAGGGCAAAAAGGATGATAAATATAGATGTAATAACATAAATTGTTAAAGTTCCCTTGCTCCTTGCTGTTGGGAGATAGTGGCTTAGCTTTTGCAAGCAATCCGCACTGAATCTCTTTGCTAATTAACTCATAACCTGTCAATAAAAGGGCTGAATGAGCATCCCAATCAACACCAAAGGGAATACATATCTAATACACTAAGCCCAGACTAATGCACAACATACTCTCTGGTGAATAAATTAGCAGCACTCAAACTGTCTGTTTACACAATTTCGTCTTAAACAGCACCTCAATTTATGTTGAAAGGCATATACAGGGTTCTCTCCTGAGGCTCATTGGACAATGGTTATTCCACACACATTTGCAATTTACAGAACCTCTCCATACAGAGTTGGTGCTTGGACTGAATTTAGTTGTACTAAGAGATAAAATGGCTTGCATGTGTGTCATAAATAATTCAGTGTTCTCTGCCAAGATATTGTGCATTTGGTTTGTGTCTTACAGATACTTCTTCATAGTGTTCAATGCCTCAGTGCTGTACTTCCAGACAGTGCGTCTTCTTCTGCAGCCAGGGCGGTGCCTCCACCTTATCCCTTCCCTCAAGCAGGTTGTCCAAAGTCTGGAGGAGGTGGCTGACCAGGACTACAGCTGGAGGGCTGAACTCATGATGCAAGTGACCCTGCAACGATCTCTTAGTTCTCTTTCATGAATAAGTCCATTCTCATGTTGGATTTGTGAACATGAAACATAGCGTTAATTAACCAATCGAGATGTACAGATCGACTTTTTTTCAGTTTCCGATCTGAGATATCCAATTGGATGTCTGCCGATAATAATAATGATTCTGATTCCAGAGCTGATTTTGCATGAAATTAACATTGCATTGCAATTTTGCATTATGTTTAAATGTATTCCAAAGCAATTTATTTGAACTTTAGCTAGAGTTGGCTGCACATACCAGGAGTGGGAGTAGGAGTGCAAATTGCTGTGGCAAGGTTTAAAAAAACAAAAAAACAAACTAGATCTCACATGAGACACTGTGATAAAAAAACAAAAACTGGAAGCTGTATCAGTTTGATGTTATACACGCTAGAGTTAAGAGCATCTTTATTGAGAGCATTGTGAACCCCATGTGACCCGCATTGTCTGTTTAAAGAACGGGATGATCGTCCATCATTGTGATATATCAGACAGCAGGTCAGTTTTGCGTTCTAAAGTTGGAGGACCAACACTGTGAAAATACAAAGGGTAGTAATCTGTTATTTATGGGCCATAGAGTCAGACTCTGTGTGTTAGCTTATTCGCACCCGTCCTAACCATAGACTGTATATCAAAAGCGTGACAGCCAACCTAGAAGTGAAGCCAAAGCATCTTAATTGCTCCCGGTGTCCTCCATATTGGTGGACAGGACATGGAAGATAGAAACTAAAAAGTCAAAGTACATGTCAAGTGAGAAAGCATCCTGACTTAGTGCAAGAGTGTGCGGTTTGCCAGCTGCACAGTGGCTGACCGGAAAGCCCTCCAAAGGGTTGCTCACTCCCCACCCTGGAAGAACTGTACAGCTCTCGCTGTCTTAGTAGGGATAAAAACATTTTAAGGGATTCGTCCCATCCAGGTCACCAACAGTTTGAATTATTGCCCAGGCAGACGTTTCAGGTCTCTAAATGCTCGGACTAATAGACTTAAGAACAGTTTTTATCCAGAAGCTATACCAGTGTTGAACACCGCAAATACCTTTACCTATGATGGTGCATGATGCTCAGGGTCTCTGCAATCTACTGTTTTTTGTTTTGTCTCCTTAAGCTGCTACGGTGTGCTTGTGTGTGTGTGTGTGTGTGTGTGTGTCTGTGTCTGTGTCTGTGTGTGTGTGTGTGTGTGTGTGTGTGTGTGTGTGTGTGTGTGTGTGTGTGTGTGTGTGTGTGTGTGTGTGTGTGTGTGTGTGTGTGTGTGTGTGTGTGTGTGTGTGTGTGTGTGTGTGTGTGTGTGTGTGTGTGTGTGTGTGTGTGTGTGTGTGTGTGTGTGTCACATCATTAGCAGTATATTTGGTTTGACCAAGTAAATTATTAGCACTGGGACCGCAAGCATGATGAGGTGCTACTTGTACCTGTGTGTGTTTATATACAGTCTATGGTCCCAACACAGCTGGAGGTACATTCTCTACCGTTAATACATATGGATCTGTGCGTGGATCGGTAACCTTAGTCCAACATCCGATGAGTGAATTATATCAGTACTGGAATCTGGTATTCATATGTGATTGGACCAGTTCCATTTCTATTAACCAGCAGTACATGTGTGACCAAGGCTTTTTGTTCCCTAGTTAAGTATTGGCCTTGAAGTTTTATTATGATCCCCCATGACACCTTAGGCTCAAATGGTGGTTATCTTCGTTCAGAGGACATAATGACATCCATGCTCAGTGTCTCAGTCTTCCCAGTCACTCTCAGTAATACAGCTAGCCAAAGTATTAATAGGATTGGTTACAGTATGTCTGAAATTCATACAGTACTGAGTATCATCCATATAAGATAGCATGTCCAACATGCATAGCTCTCATTCAAAGAGACTACAGATGAAAAATAGCTTTTAACTATATTTGGTATGATATAGGCATTGTGCATTTACTACTACAATAATGCAGTGTATTGTTCTTTACTTTGTTCACACTGGCCAATACAGTGGTGAACAAAAATATGAGAAACAGTTTTTAGTAGAAAACAGTATGTACAGTTTAATTCTACAACAATAAAAAAAAAACCTACAAAAAAAAATTACATTGCTGGCTTCATAAAGGATCAACTATTTGATAACATTTGACTGATTTGTATGTAAAGTAGCTAGGTGTATGTACATCAAATAAACTGGGAACTTGGTATATAGCACTGTGACGCCTGCTCTAGTAAAACTCACATCATCACTAGTGCCTGTATGTTATGGAAATATCTGTCTCATTTGCTCTCTGCTTCTATTCAGGCATCTGATCAAATGTCTTGTGGATTCTGGGGAAATGGAAAATGCTGCAAGTTTTGCCAAAGTTACTGAAGAATTCATCAAGTCACATACCCCACATCTTTATTCAAGACTCTTTGTGTTACTGGTAAACAGCATTACTTACTGAATTTAGAGTAAACATATCTAATGAAAACCATGCATCTGCAAAATGTAAATGTTTCACTAAATAAGAAAATCAGCATTGTTTTAACCTCTGTGTCATACATTTTTAACAGTTGGAAAACTGTCTAAACCCATTAAAGAGCATTTGATCTTTAATATATCTGAATGCCTAGAATTCAGCAGCAATATAAATATAAGGTTGTCATTGGACGGCATTGATATACTATTATAACTTGCTAACACATTAAAGTACTTCAATGTTCAAGGTGTATTTATTGTCACTGTATAACACAGTGTTACACAAGGAAATGCAGTTGTAATCCCTTTATGCTACAAAAAAAAACAATTGTGCATTCTTGTAGTGCTATTGTATGCCTCTGCGCCACAGCCACTTGGACTAAAAGATAAACTGATAAGATTTTTGGACGTCACTGTGACAAAACACATTTATGGCCATATCTCAAGATGTTATTTATGAAAACCTTCCACACAAATTTCTAATAGGATAAAATGATGATGTATGTACTAACATACTCAGTATGTATATGCTATGGGCAATTTTGAACACAACCCTTGACTAAGATGTTAGTTCACTGACAACCAATACTCATTCACCTCCTTGTTTCATTTCCATAGATTGTTTAACCAGAATCCTAACCGTCTTTACTTTAACCATAACCCTGAGAGTACTTATACCTTTACTCTTATCTTCTTAGGTACAACACAAGCTGACAGAGGCTGATGTCCTCATTGAAATGAGCAGGCAGTGTACTACCTTAGCGGTCATTTACAAAATACAGAAATTTAAAAAGTAAGGAAAGTTTATTTTTTTTTATATATAAGTACATTTTTTTCTGCTCTGAAATTGCTTGTTGATTTGTTATTCAGAATGCAATGTTTTTGTACTTTAGTAGTAAAAATGGAAAAGTAGTTGTAGTTATCCAAAAAACAGAATAGCCTTTGATCTGCTTTAATGGTGAAGGCAAAATTGTGTTTGAAAGAATATGCTTTACTGATTGATTGTATGTTTGCTTTTGTTGAATGCAATTTGCTAATACTAAAGGCAATCAGTTATGGCCTTATTAATGGTCATACCAAAGCTGCTCAAAGTTCGCATTTTGTATGTATAACCTGGAAAGCAGTTTTTTTTTATATACACCATGTTTTGCTTGAGATGTAGGATTTTTTCATGGTCAAAAATGAATGCATTTTTGACCATGAAGGTTGTATGATTGCAGTTAATTAGGGAGCTCTTTCAAGAAATAAACTTGATCCACTGCTCTCAGCTTAGCATTTGGCGCCCCATAGGGTGCAGGTTTATCTGGCCGCCTGCATACAGTAATGGTTTAATACTACAGCTTCTGGTGTGGCGTAATACAGCACAAACCCAGTCCAGGCCCCCGGCCCCTGCCCCCCTTCTGCAGGCATGTACTCAACATGTCCAAGCTTCTTATAGCTCTTCAGCTCAATAAACATCAGCAGCATGACTCAGTCTGAACCAGCCATCGTCACCATCATATAGGTTATTTTGCCTAAGGTTTATGCATTGTTCAGTGCGAGTATATTAGGAGGGAAATTACTATACAGATGCATACATACCCTTGGATGTTTACTCATGTTCTTTCATGTTTGTAGCAAGTTGGAAGAAAGAAATGAGGATCAGCCAACAAAAGAGGAGCTTGAGCAGATTTTTCATCTCTTAATGGATTGTATCAAAGCATCTGCTACGCCTGTGAACTCCAGTCCTCTTCAGAGCCCAACACCCATCCAACCGGCTGACAGGTCTGTGACCCAAAGTGTCCTTAACAAATCTTCTACTCAACAAGCTTACTCTTTGTTGCTCCCTGTCCTCTTCCTAAACCTCCGACTACCATAAATCCACATATGCATATCCAAAGGGCAGTACGTGGTTCAGATTACTGTGCTGAAGTGTTGTGGATTGTACAAATTATGATTTATCTGGGATTTGCAGAGTTGCTTTCCTCCTGGAGTTGGCTCTGCTGGCCTTGCAAGTGAAGCATCAGGAAGTAGCTATCAACTGTTTGAAAGAACTGAAGTCGACAGGAGAAGCTGTAAGTGTCCCTGTGGCTACTGTACATGCTGTAACTGTACATATTATATAAACATGTAAATGAATGCATGGTAATTGATGTCACTTCTTAAGTAGTTGCTTGAGAATAGATGAGATTAATTTGCTGAGCTCATGCCTAAGAGCTTAAAAGTTTGCTGCATTTTGATTGCTTTCTTCAATGTAGAATTCATATCTTACGTTTTTTTTCCAATCGGAAATTGGTCGTTTTGCTCTTTTGTACTCATTAATATAATGTGAATTAATTGAAATGATAACATAATTAGCAACATTATCTTTTTAAGAAGTTTTGTCATAAATATGACTACTGAGAATAATCATCCTCTCTTCCATGCACTGCTGAACACTGACTCTTAAAATCATAGGTATGTGTATTTGTCTTTTTAGAGTATTGGCCAATGCATAATAATGGAATGCATCAACTGTGAAACCAACCTCCTGAAGAGAAAGGCGAAGATGAATGACTATTCCAAAGCCAGTGTGGAGGTGCTCGATCATATTTCTGAATTATCAGCCTTGTGTTTCTGCCACATGTTATGCAGGCAGTGGACCCATTGGCAGAGTCTTGAATAACTGTTTTTCATGCAGGGGTCAATTTTGAAATTTTTGGCTATTTTGCTTGAATTATATGTCTTATTTCACACTGTTGGAAAGACAACATACAATACACATTCACAGTAGGTGTTTTTTTATTACACTTTATTTTATTGTGTCAGTACATTTCTCCTAAATTCATTAAAAGTAAGCATTAGATAATGCCTCATTTGCATATTTCAAACATACATTTTCAGAAAACTTCTAATACCAAAAGTAATTGTCTTTGTGTAAGAAATCAACTGTGGAAGTTTCATGGTGATATCTAATAGTAAACTGTTATACCCTATTCACCTTCTCCCCAATATATTTTGAGGAATTTTCCCCTCTAAGACAGAAAAAAACATGTATGTGTAAACTCATTTGGACCATTTAATATTTTGGTCTGAATATGTCCCTTTTAAAGAATTGGCACCACATCAAACCAAAATCTAATTCCTTCCAAGTATACTTGCCAAATGATAGAAGTGTTGTGCTGTCATTACAACAGGAGAGACTCTCAATCTGTAGTTGCTATCCCACAGGCCCGACTGAAGGAGATAGGAAAGCTGGACCAGTGGCTGCAGACTGCAGTGAGAGAGGGGGAACCTCAGGCCATCCAGGCAGTGTGTGCTACCCAATGGAGCATCTGTCTGCCCCTCATGCAGCACAACCTCAGGAAATGCATAAAGACACCTCTGCTCAGGGTGGCCCAAGTACTGGCAGACATGCAAAGGTTTACAGTTTGTTCAGAAACAGCATTATACATGGTTATGTGTGTATGTCTCTGGGCTTTTCAATTTGTTTTTATTGCTGCGTTTGCACTTCACTGAATATGTTTTGCTGTGCCCTATAGCTTTACCTGCAAAAAATGACAAACAGGTTGTGGCCTAATTCAACATGCTTTCCCAAAGTAGCATTATTTGATATACAGTATAGAGCATGTTATCATGGTATGGTATAGCTCAATTTGTATTTTAATGCAACAATATATAGATTTGATTATGTTTTCTTGGTTTTTGCGATAATGCAGACCTTTCTATGACAGTCAATAGTAAGAAACCGTTTTTATTTTTATCAGGTTTCTTGGCTGTAGAGTTTCTGAGAGCCAACATTTCAGTATTCTTCAAGATTATATAAGTTTATGTCACCAGGTTTAAATTTCAGTATCTAATCTAGAGATTTGCATTCATTTATAACGTATACGTTTATGCTTGAAGTGTTTGGTATTTTCACAGTATGTTGCTGGAGATGCGCTGTCAGGTCCACTCAGAGCTGGCAGTGATTGAAGAAGAGGACGGGCGCCTTGAGGCTTCTTTGACTCACCTTCAGAAAGCCATGCTGCTGGATAATGGGACAGAACGAGAACGCCTGTCGTCAGCTGTCAGCCTCCTACAGCTCAGAGGGACCCTCTACCAAACACCCTCAAGGACCGAGGATAAAGCAGCTTTGCTTATGCAGCAGGTTTTTAGCCATGTCAGACAGTCTAACATTACAAAATGAAACGTTCCTTAAAACTTAACAAGGCAAAACTTGTGTAAAAACATACTTGCTTTATCAACAGCAATCATACATACGTAGAGTAAAGAAGAAGAGAATCCTTTCCCTTCAGAACATAGCTGTTGAATTATTTGTGGGTGTTAAAGTCAAGTCAGTTTAACAATTTACCTGCATGCAGTATGCAGGATTATTGAGACGAGTAAATGTAAGTTGTAATCCATAAGATAAACATCAAGTATGTTTTATGAATGGTGTTGGGCTTGAAGTCACAAAAGAGTGTACCTCTTTGGAGGACTGTAAGTAATGGCTACTAATGAATTCTAACATCTAACCCTTCCTTCTCTTTCTCAGGCCAGGGACATGCTGCCCCAAGATAGGACCGACTGTCGTCCCATCCTGGTCGCTGTGGGTCTCCTTTTGGCTCCTGAGGATTTCCAGATGGTGCTGGATGCTGACAACACCTCCAAAAGTACAGATTTCATTAAGACACAATAATATGTTCTTAATGCATCTCCTTTTTTCAAGAAGATCTTTATTTGTCAGGATAGCTGAAAACACACATCCCAAAATTACGAAGCCTTTCGCCCCTTGTATCTGCACCATAGACTCTATAAAATATGGATGTGACATCTCCCATAGGTTTCAGAAGAGCCAAAGTGAAGCTCAATGTGGGTGGCTCTGGCTGTTGCCATCTTTGCAGTGCCTGACACCACCTTACTGCCAGTCAATCCATAAAAGGGCAAAGAGGTGGAGCGTGGATGGAGCTGAAGCGGGCTGATTGAAGCCTACAGCTACTTAAAGCGGTCAACCTTTAATTTTGCAGAACTCGCTTTTAGAGCGACTGCGATTTTTGGCACTTCAGCGTTTGCTTAATTTTTCAACACCGGAAGTTGCATCTTGATGTGCACCAGGAATAACACAGTTCATTAAACTTGAGGAAATTGACAGTTTACTTGCCTGAAAGAATATACCACAGATGTCTCTTATCTGGGGTAAAGTGCATTTACATTTAAGAGAGTAACAAGAGCATGATCAGTATCTGACTATTTTATGGTGTCAAACAATGTTGTAGCAACTATAAAATTACTTTAGGCTTTTAATTGTACTCTTTTGATAAGACATTTATGGTGTACATCTTCTCTCCAACTGCTCTGTTCTGCACTTCTGCTGCTTGGTCCCCCTTAGCTTTCTCTCTCTAGTTCTCTTTCTTAGCTATCTCTGTACTTGGCTTTGGAACACGCTTTGGAAGTTTAATTTATTGAGTCCTGTTGCATTATCAAAAGGCGTCAGGGGAAAGATCAGGAGATAATATACATTATTGAATAATAAAACATTGATCTTAGGGGTTGAAATGTGGCATATATAAATGTTTTGGAATCATGTTAGTTCATTAATGAGTATTTCAATGCGGCATGACTACTTAATAATTTATTCTCTAAGCTTGGTGATCTCAGACAAATCCCACTTTCCCACTGTTCCGGTGCCTGGAAGGCAGTCCTCTGTGCTGATTGTGTAATGGGCTGCTGTCTCAGTAAAGCAGGCACTGATTACACGCAGATTGTGAATGCATATTGAATGGACGCATGCGCTGTCTTGTATGTAAATTTGTCCCTTGCTCTTCAGGTCTGGACAGAAGGTCTTTTAGTGGCAGTGTTGAACTTTGTTTCTACATTTTGTAAAATTTCTCAGAGTAATGTTGATGTTTCCCAGGGAGTGCCTTTGATCATAAAAATGTATCAAATGAACATTCATCAGTCCAAATGACCCAGTAAGGAACTCACCTCACCCCTTTGACATATAGTCAGAGACAGATAGCCAAAGGGCTTCTACTGCAGGCATACTGTAGGTGAAGAGCTTTGATCCATAGAGGCACCCCCTTGTTTTTGTCTTTAACCTCAAAAATCCCCAAGTTGACACTTAACCACTGTGTTCAGGGCACACCAAGTATCCTTTGAGACTAGGAAGTTTGATTAATTGTTGTTCATTAACGAGAGGTGTGTGCATGAGTGTGTGTGTATTCTTAGGCGGTGCACACAGGCACTGGAGCATTTTGCTTCTATAAAACACTGGTCAAAGTCACAGACTCTCTTTATAATTCAGTCCATGAAACAAATGCTTGAATACCCCTGTAACTGCAGAAGGGTCTGAATAAAAATCTGGGACATGCCTTTTTGTTCAGTTTAGTTTTGTGTTTTTGGTCTTATGTGTATGATGTAATATGATTACATTGCAGTCAGTGACATCCCTGTTTGAAAGAGTTAAAAGAGTAAAAATGGCCCATTTACTCATGCACTCCCTTAGTTGTTTTTTCTCAAAAGGAAGTCCCAAACTATGTATACTAGGTATACAGTATAAGTGCACATTTATTTCATGTTATTTGAATCATTTAGAGTTTTTGTTATGGATAAGCAAACAAGCCAGACATTTTTTATTGATTAATTATTTAGAGAAAATGCAGAAGCTTTTCTAAAAGCATTAATTAAGATCGAGCTTATGTATTCAGTTCTCCAACAATTGTCCAGTTGCTGTAGACGGTCCTGGACCAGTGGCTAAACTGTCTGCTAAGGCTCAGCATCACTCATCATCTCTAGGAAAGGTGGATGGACACCTGGCCAGACAAAGAGATGACACAGACAACACAGAGAGGTAGGTGTGTGTGTGTGTGTGTGTGTGAGTGTGAGTGTGTGTGTGTGTGTGTGTGTGTGTGTGTGTGTGTGTGTGTGTGTGTGTGTGTGTGTGTGTGTGTGTGTGTGTGTGTGTGTGTGTGTGTGTGTGTGTGTGTGTGCGTGCTTGCGTGCGTGCGTTGTACATTTACATAAATAAATTGTAATTATACATGTATTGTATAAATTCAAGTAAGAACCCATCTTCTTGCCAGTGGGAAGTTTCTCAGAAGTTAGTTATTTTTAGCTGTCAGGCTTCTCAGACACTCAGTTGGAAATTAGTCTATATAATCATGCTTTTATGCCTTGTTGGATTTATTACTCCTGGCTGTTACTGAACATTATATATATACTAATGAATGTTTGATCTATTGGTCCTCTCTACAGTTAAAGCTGCTGCTGTGTGTCTACAACCTTCTTTTACATCTCCTAATTCATAGCACATAGTTTAGTCCCCCCCTGTCTACCAATGTCATTACAAAAAAGTGTGCACATTAGAAATTGCAGGCTTTATGGTCAGGAGAGAGGGCAGAGACTTGAAGATCCCCCAAAGGAAAAGAGTATTATTCATGGCCCTGCAAGCAAACAACCTTAGATCATATACAGTGTACTGCTGTGCCCTTGCTCTGACCTTTACAAGGGAATCATCTCTAAGTATTCTTTATTTATGGGCTGCTCCAGGGTAAAGTTGTGGGCAACTCTGGTGAAGACAGCCAGGAAAAAGGAAGTTTGGGATGTGTGCCGAGCTTCCTGTCGATTCTGTTTGCTTTACGATGATGGGAGATGGAAGATTTCCAAGACTGACAGTAAGATGATGAATGATCCTTTGTCTGACGGTAAAATAGATAGATATATTCCTCTTACATTAGAAGATAGGACAGGAAGTAGCAGTAGACTGAGAGGATTACTTTCATTGAAATAATTCACATCACAGATTTTGTCAATTTGATCCAGAATGTAGATGCTCGGAGGAAGAAAGCTGTTCAGCATGTCTTCACAGTTACAATGGAAACCAAACCTGTGTGAGGGATTTGCTACGCCTTTTGGCTGAAATCCGCTTCATCAGTGCTGAGGTGCGTGCTTACTAATGTATGTCTCCTAATTTACACATGCACACATATGTTCTTCCCATAGTAATCCACAAAAACAAGTTTAACATTACTCTTAATATATAAACGTGGTTGCTTACTCAGTGTTGGCAGACAAAAAAAAGCAAAGACTTCCATCTTCCGTTTTTTTATTTAATTTATGATTTCAGTCCTGGTTGATTTGGCAACACCTGTGGCTTTCATGGAAATACTCAAACACTCCTTGAGCAGCTACTATTTCAGAAAAAAAACTGGTGTATCTCTTGATACGGCAGCCAAACAAACTCACATTGACACATTATATCCATCCCCTTTTTTTGCCAGTGGATTACTTTTAATGTTGAGCAACAGCAGTAGGTTGTTCCATGTGCATTAACAGTAACTTTATACAGCTCTGATACATTACAAAGAGAGAACAGTAAACAGCAGTAGTTTTTTGCCATGGAATTATGCTGGATTACATGCATGCATTGTTTTCTCTGAAGGCAATTTCAATCCAGCGTTGGAATGGCGACTCCGCCACTAAATATAGAAATGTAATTACTGAATGTAAATACACTGAATGGATATTGATGATAAAATGCCAACCGTTATTAGTATGAAAGATGTGGTTTGATTTCATGAAAATGTCAATGAAAAGGATTATAACCAAGGCAGAGTGAGGATCCATGAAATGACTGCCGGCTCTTCCAGCGACACAAACACATTTTTCTAGCTTTGATAATGACAGAGAGTAGGAAGTTTTTTGATTTTATATGACAGATCATACACTCATTCCAGAAACTTTGCCTATCAGTTATTGATGCTACATGATTTACAGTGGAAAAGCTACATTCACATTTTATTTCAAGCTTCTTTGGATGAAGATACCTTTGTATTGAGATATTCCGTTTCACAAAAATATATTCTAACTATATTAGATCAAAGTTATATTATTATATTCTTGTTTTTTAGTTTGAGCTGTTCTTTTGAAATATGATATGAGGAACCGATGCTGCTTGCAGGAGTAAACATGCAGTATGGGATTTTTAACAAGCCCTTGAGTTAGATGTTGATTGGTCGGAGTCAGATATTGTTGTGCTTGTCTTATGAGCCTGTCTTATTGTGTAATCCCACTTCCCATCAAGCCTGCAGCTCCAAGTCTTCATTAAGTCCATAGAGATGTTAACTTGACAGCAGTTTGAAGAAAATGGAGACAACTATCCACAGCAACTACATGACCTTGTCAACTGCCTCACACTGTAGTCTCTATGCTTGCTCCTCTCATGTATCTTTCTTTGTTCCATGACACATTTTTAATCAGGTCATAATTCATTAGTTTAAAAGATTCCTACATCTCAGTCTGATGATGAAGGCAGGTTCCTCTTGTCTTACCTGAGTTGTCCACCGCTGGCTTAAAATCCTCAGCAGTCATTTGGCTTTTCTTTGATCTACTACAGCTGAGCTTTAACAGCTCCAGAGAAATTGTCATCTCCAAAGCGGGAGGTCTTCTCTTTTTTTATTATGAAGTTATCAAAACAGGTCTTCAGCTTTAATATTATCTTTTGAAATTGAGAAATTAATGTATTCTGTCTTGATCAGGCCACCATCCAAAAGCTGCTTACAGAGGGGGTGCAGCTTAACAGCCCTGTCGTCCCTGCAGTGGAAAGTGAGATGTGTGTGTCTGAAGAGGATCCACACTGGGTCATTTACAGGTGAGTACACACACACACACAAGCTTTATAAAACTGGAATATTTTGTCTGTACTGTATCTTTTGTCTGGCAACTGTATGTTTTCTGCTTTATGTATGTATGTTTTTGCTTTACTTTAACTTGTTCTTTATTTAAGTCCGAATTTGTAATATGAAATGCTTTTACATTGTACATGTCCATATCAAACAATTTAAAATCAATTTTATGTTTCATTTATAATTATTAATGATAGATATACAGTCTTGTAGAACATACACTTTGACCACCTTTCCTCCAATTTTTGTTAATTTGTTTTCTTTTGTTATCCCATGATATTATTATATAACCAGTAGTTTTGACAAAACACTTAAAGTGTTTAAATAATTGTTATGCCCAAAACTGTTCAAACCAGATGTATGTAAAGTTGTTGAAATGTTGTGAAGTGTATATATGATTATTTAATCATCAACTAATGCCTCTCAACGCATCATCAGCTCTAGCTGTTCATAGTCTCTCTTGGTGTTGTTTTAAAATGTAAGTATATATAGAGACTATAATTTGTATTACAGTGACAGTGGCTCATTTAATGGGGTAGGGAGCAGTCTTTTAAAGTGAATTAATTTGCAAAGCTTGTCAGAGATAATGCTAGACAGGTGGGAATGACACATTCTCTTTAACTACAAACACATTTGTTTCCTTATCTGTTATACCAAAACTGCACAACAGATTTGAAACCATAAACCCAACACGGTTTCTAAAGCTCCAGGATCACACTTAATCTTAACAGCCTGTTCTCTTTGTTGCATTGATAAGTCCTGAAAAATCACATTCAGCAGTGGAACTAGTGCACTACTACACTCCGTCTGAAATTTGCCTGAAGTTTACCTCCAGCGTTGTAACATAAAGTGAGCTGAGAGCTATCACTGTGCATCCAGGTGTTCAAACAAATTAGCGTTGAATGCCTCAATAGATATAACTTATATGACATTGTCATGGTGAGGTCCTAAGCTCCCGTGTGCATCATGCAGAAAAACAAAATCAGCAAATGGAATTATTCAAGTCAGATTTCAATGCATTATAAGTTTAAATAAGCAACCTTTTAAAAATTCATTGACTTTTTCACCTTTAGTTTACTTTTTCACGAAAGACAACACCATGTGGCCCCTATACTGTTTTTCTCTCTCACACACAAACACAGTTATCTTTCTCCCTTTCCCACTCTCTAACGGTACCTTTCTCACCCAGAGACTGGATCGAAGCTCTGTCTGCCTACGCCACCTCCAATTTCTTGCGGGGAGCAGAGCTCGGAGCAGAGGTCACTGAGCCGTGGGTGGTAACAAATGCAGCCATTTACCTTTGGAACTACAGCAGCCACTTGTTTGAAGCTGGGGAGTACCAACGCCTGCTTCCCACCTTCCAGAGTCTGATAGTGATGCTCCAAAACACAGAGTTCGCTGGGTAGGCCAGGTCTCATCTAAAGTATCACTTTTTATTAAAGGGTATATACCTAATAGACAGAATAGTTTGGATGTTTGTTCTGGAGTTCTTGCAAAGTTTATTACATTCCAGCGCTAAAAAAGGTCTCAAACGAATCATCACAGGTTTCCACAAAAGTTCATGAAACATGAAACAAAGCTGTGTTAGACTGATGACTGTACATTTTTAAATAACATACTTTTGAAAGCATTTCACTCAACCCACAGTGGGCAAGTCATTGCATTTTGTGCTTACAACAGCAATATGTACACTTGTCCTCAGAAAATCATTTTAGGCTCAGTCAAAGTTGACTTTTGTAGAAATGATAATGCATTCTCTACGGCACTGTAGCTCACTCCAAAAAACAGGCGGTTTAAGCTCTTCTCTTATTTTTGGTTGTGAAGAGAATGTTCATGAAAACTGACCAAACTGTCTTTGGGCATTGAAATAATTATGTAAATGTTGGGAATCAATGATATTCTTTGTGATGATGTGGTCAAGGAAACATATTTTGCTGTCCAAATCTTTGTTAAGGGTTTTAACTTTACAAAACCATGAAGACAAATATGTTTCAACTTAAAGCCCAACTTTCAATCCTTGTTTTTCCAGATAATGTCAGTTTGGGGCATTTTTTTCAATTGTATCACTCAGGAATCATGCTCTACTTGTCCTGCTGTGTGATGCTGTGGCCCGGGGGTTGATCCAGCCTCTGTGTGGACCAGACAGCGCTGAGCCAGCCCTGCCAGGAGAAAAGGGCAAAAACAGACCTGAGAAGGGGATCGAGAAGGCTGCCAGTGTCCATGGGGCTTTCTTAGACCCTGATGCCCTTCAGGATGTCCGCAAGGCATTAGAGGTGTGTTTGAGTATGTGAGTGGGATGTGGGCATCGGGCACCTGAGTGTGGCTGAGAATGACTTAATGTTTTTAATAATGTTTTGAATAAGTATCAGTACAATAGAAGTATTTGTGACAAATATTGACTTTAGGTCTTGTTACGTTTCAGGTACATTATTGGAGCCTTAAATGCCCTTTTTCAGAATGTTTTTAGTCAGACATATACATTGAAAAAAAAAATCTTACGGACCCTAGGGGAGGGGGTCAGGGGGAAAGTAATATTCGAGAAAAAATTGGCAAATCTACGAGAAAAAAGTAGAAGATTTATTTGAAAAAAAAAAGGGTTTTACAAATTTAGTGTTTTGTTTTACACTCCCTGTTGAAAAACATGACCAAAGATAGATACAATTCTCCCTATGTATCCCTATGTCACTATACATCTGCATAAAAGCTGAACACATCACTAAATGTTTAATTTGCACCAAAATGCCTCTCTTAACGTACATTTGTGTTAAAACATTTGAAAAGCAATTTAGTCACCATATTTGCATAAAGATACAACAGACTGTAAACACAGAGAACTACTTAACATGACAACTATCTGGTAATACTCTAATACTATACTATAATAATTACACACTGCTCAGTACTTCTGTAGTAGATATGGAATAATCTGTCCCGAAGAAGGATTAATGAGGTCATGAGGGTTTAGAAAACTCCAACTAGTATGTAATGTGAAATTATGACAACACAGAAACCAACTTTTCTGGGACCAACACAAAGTACACCACAAATGAAAAGTAAATTAAAAAAAAACATGTTTAGTCCGAGGTTTGTTGATTAGCTGTATTTTGTTGAAGCAAACAAACCATCAAATCCCTCACAGACTGATTGGGCCGGCTTGAGCTGCTTTTTTTCCGTTTCTGATCTTTTCACTGTGAAAACAATGTCTGAAATTCCAGCATTCAAAGCTGTAGGATAGATCAGAATCTCTGAAAAAAGCTGAAAGGAGCGTGTGGAGACTGTGAAAGGAGTTTGTATAATCTCTGAATGGAGTTTTCTGAATCTTTGCAAGGCGTGTTCAGAAACTCAAATTTTAATCTTATGTACAGATATGTGTGACACTGTTTACACCCTGTGAACTTTTTGAATGTTTTAAACTTTGAAATTTCATATTTCCTTTTTTCACTTTACAGTTTCAACCATCACAGCTTGTTTTCAATTATGTTGAGGCTAAGCACTCAAGGCAAAAAAAAAACCAAATAATAGAGAAAGAAATTGTTTAAGAGTTGGATAGATCTACAACCAATCAGACCGACCAAACTTCTGATGTAGCACTGAGTGACACCTGCAAGTTGGGGCGATGCTTTGTCCCGTTTCAAGCAGAAAAAAATGGTGCCCTGAACACAACCTTTGTCAAATCACAGTACACTAAAACGTGTTTCTGAAAACATTTTATGTGAAAAATTGGCAATACAGTTACATAATCTTGATTTATTTTTGAACAGCACCTCCCAGTTTAACAGTTTGATCAGAGCTTGCTGAGCCTGAAAACGTGCGCTGAATGGACCTGCGAACAGTGACGCTGTCAGTCATCGTCTTAACCCCATGTGAGATAAACAGTTGTGATTGGTCGGTCAAGGCCCAGGTTGGCTGGAAATCTTTCGGAATTAGGGGCACGTTCACTTTGAAAACAGTGTGCACCATTTTGCTACAGTTTCAGGGTAATGGGCTTTGAGGTATGTTTTTTCTTATTTGGTTTGTTTGTCAGAGGTGTAAGCTAATCGGCAGTGACACTTTTGTAAACTTGTGGCATTAAAAAGGCAATGGAGTAGCAGAACTATCAACGCACCACAATTTCAGTTTAAATAAATAAAGTTTGTCAAGGCTGAATGCAGGCCAGACTTATCTGCCAGAGCAAGTGAAACATAAATTGCAGAATCGTCTGGCTCCCAAGCTAACAAGGCCTCTCTGTGTTACAAACTAGTTAGGTCTAGGGCCTTTAAGGCTCTTATCACCGGTCTTCACCTGGAGAAAACTAGGAAAAGCACACATAAGGACTGCTTACACCAACCAGAGAGAAGCTGAGATGGGTTAGCTTACCCAGGTAGTTGATCCGTTGGTGGATAAGCTTCGTCAAGTTACTTCAGTTCAGTTTATGATGTTGTTAGAGATGCACTGATCTATTTATTTCTGATCCAAGCCGATACCAGTACCTGGGCTGAGCGTAACGGCTGATACCCAATACCAATCGGATCCTACGGTTGAATGAATGAACCATATACTTTGCCATGTGAGTGAAGGCATCAGGCTTACATAAACATTTAGCCTTGTTAAAATAAAGGTAAGAAATTAACGCAGATATAAATTTACTTAAAATTATTTATTTACATGCTGGATTGGCCTCATTCATCCGATATCAGAGCCAGCTAATAAGTCAATATCGGAGCCGATATCCAGATCGGTGCATCTCTGGTTGTTAGTGGATGGATCCCTGAAAACAACAGTGCAGGTCTTCATGAGCTGGAACGATGTGAAGTCGTGGTGTGGTTTGAATAGCTTCTTGAAAAACTAGTGTCTCCAAGTGATGTACACTCAGTGCCGCTCCCCAGGCCGCCTGCAGTCTGGCAGTGGCCTCTTTTATCATACCAAGCGTATCCACACCCCCAACCGTCTCTCAAATAAAGAACAGTGCATAAAGAAATGTAAAGACAGAGTCATTCTAACTCCTAACACTCAGGAAGCATTGTTGCATTGATGCATTGATGCATTGATGCATTGATGCATTGATGCCTTGATACGATGTCATGACATGTTGACATTTTGTTATCTTGTTCATCCTTTGACACACGTTACTTATCTAGCCATGCATGCTCACACATACTTACACACTCACATTTAGCTTCCATGACTGTCTTTGTACCACTGGAGTCTGATGTCTCTGTTCTCTGACTGCTGCAGTTGGCAATTAAATCCTGTTTCCTTTCTCCTTTTCTATTCAAAGGATCCAGCATGAATATCAGCCCTAACTCTAGATGAAAGGCACTTTATCAGTGAATTATTAACGAAATTTCGTCGTGTCTGTTTCCCTTTTGAAGGAAAGATAAAAAATCACTCTTTCCAATACATTTTTTTATAAATAGTCGACAGGACAGGAGGGTCAGATTCAGTGTCTGTCTTGAACAAAGTCTTTCTGAATTCTGAGAATTCTTATGTGTATGTCTGTCATGTCTCCAGCTGGCGGGCTGACAGAGGGCCTAGAGCTAGAGAAGGGTCCAGGGTCTTCCGAGTCTTACCGATACATATCATAATGTATAATATGGGATAGACACTTTGATCCACATTAACATTTTTAGTATCATTAAGGATTATACATAATCCTGACTATGTTAATGTCATGTTCTACTCTTTAAGCTTCTCAGACTGCTAATACTATACTGAGTACTTGTAGCTGACAGAATGCAAGCTCATTGTTGTTTCCTACATTTCCTCCTAGCTGTGTGACTACGCCCTTTGCATATCCGACTGCAACATCCCAGGGGAGAGTTTCCCTATCGCAGCAAGGAAACAGGTGGTGGCCACATGGGTGCAGATCAAGAGGCTCTTGCAACAGCAGATTGGCTCAAAAATGGACATAAAAGATGAGGTTAGTGATTCATTACATTGTAGTCCAGAATGGGGTTATTCACAAATCATTACTAAGTAGTATGACCATTAAGTACTTCCCAAATTCTTACTAGCTAACAAAAATTCTTCAGTATTGCAAATTTTTTCATATAAGAAGGTTGATATTTTTATACTTTACTTTATACGTTATTGGAGCAGGTATCCACTATGTCTAAAGCCTTTTTCTCATATGAACTCTGGACAATATCAGACGTATCAGGTCTGGACATTGACCGGAGTTGTCTCCTCACATGCAGCACACAACAGGTGGTTGTACGTGTCAGATACAGTCTCACTTAAAGAATGAAATATGTTAGATTTAGGCAAGGGGCAGCACCAAGGAGAGTGTGCAGGAATCAGGGCATGACGTGAATTACACTGCGGTCACATAGCGTGTTTACAATTTGGTCATCAAAGAAATTGAATTTGGTTTGAATTTGTCTGAAGATTTTGGTGTCGGCCCTTATCCTTCCAGTATCTTGTCTCTCCAGTTAAAATTTTTGCTGACGTCTTCATGTAAATCACCCTTCTTCTTCACCCTGAGATTTTTGTTTTCTTTTGTTTTTGTGCCAGCCACATGATCAAAACATCATCAACACACCCAATCACTCGCTATAAATTTTCTCGGAAATTAGCTGCTCTATTTACACATGGGTTCAATTGGACATTAAACAGACTTTGTACTAGGGAGCTGGCGGGGTAAAGTCTGTTTAATGTCCAGTCCAACTGATTTGATTCTCATTCTCACATACTGCTCCTCCAGGTAATGTATACATAATGTCAGGGTTGCAGTTCATGTGTGGAAGGGACTTAAGTTTTAAGCCTGTTTCAAAACTTTTTTTATTGCACTACAAAAAATATGAGATGTAAAGGAGGATGGATACTTGCTGAGATAAATGTATAGCTCAGAATCATAACATAATCATCTGACATTTATAATGTATCCTGTAATATGGTCTCCATAGTTCCATAGAATTGTGCTTATATTATTGTAGGCTGATGATTCCTGACATTTGTATTAATCATTTTGATGTGGTAGGTGTTGCTTCTGCACATCCATCCATATTACAGCATTGTATTACATAAATGTGGAGAAAGTGCTTATACAATTTGTCAGTTAAACAGACAGCTTGAGTAGTTACCATAATCCTACAACCCTTTGTCAGCCAAGAATCCCCTGCTCTACATTAGTCCCTTCAGCCTGATGTGCTTTGAGTCACAGCTAAATGAGGTTTGTTTCTTGCAGTCAGGGATGGGAATCAATAACATTTTATTGATACCAATGCCGTTGTTAATTCTGCTTATCGGTCAGCTTATTTATTGATTTCCTGAATGATTCCTGATCAATAAGGCCTACAGTGGTTTTCAGCATCTGAAACTTTTTTATTTTCTGTGAGTCTGAACACAGTGTAGCTGAAATGAGAGGTTTAGGTTTTCAAAGAAAAATTCTGATAAGCCAGCCTGTGTGGAGCTAACACCACCACCACGAGTAGAAGTTTGCTGTCATTGGTTTGCAATGCTCAACTGTCTGAAAAAAACATGCCAGCATTGATTAAAGGACTTGATAAACTCTCAGAGGCATACGATTCCAGTTTAGATTCCATTTTTTTACCACTTCTCAACTGGAACTGGTTTACGATTCCTACACTACTGGCATAGCAAATTAAGAAATGTAGTGTTAATACAAACAGGGTTTGCCTCTAATCTCAATAAATCATTCATCAACTCATTTTCCACACAATAGAAAGTCATACATTATCAACTAGGTTATCTCTGCGGTATTTGGGACACATACAATATGATAATACTGCAGGTCCATGTATAATTTAAAAGCAAACAGTAATGCATGTATGCATTTTCTATAAAATAATTAATCTTAAGGGATTGACATATATATATTGGTATATTCACCAGAGGACTGCATGCTCATTATGCAAAATTCTCTTCCCCATTTGCAGTGTGAGAATGAGGAAGTGTCAGCGATGACGCGTGTACTGGTTGGAGTGGAGATGCTCCAGTGCAATTGGAACCCGAGGCATATGGAGTTCTCTGTTCCAAGTCTCTCGACAGTATGTACTTCTCTGTTCATGTTTTCCTACAGTAGCTGTTGCCCAGATGGCAACAACAGATGCCAAGATGGCCCAAGTGCCCTCAGACCCTCTCTGCATCTCATCATGTGTCAATGTCTTTAAAATACTGTAGCTGCCTTGGTTGGATCAAGAATTTCTTTGATATGAGATATACCTGTGGAGAATCCCTCTCCCTGACTGACACTCAAGACTCCTTCCACGCCTATATCGTCTTTCATTCTGTCTCTCATCTGTCTACATCTCTGCAGTTCTCCTCCTTCCTTTCTTCCTATTTCTCTCGTCTTTTTCTTCTCCTACATTCTGCTCATGCTCTCGTCTTTTGAATTCTATCATTTCTGCCCATTTTTTTCCATCACTCTCTATCCCCTTTTTCCTTGTTCTTCTCCCTTTTCTTTTCCACTTATCAGTAATACTTATTCCTTCCAATCTTTCATTTTCTGTGTACCCCCAATTACTCTCCTTATTCCTTTGCTAGCTTCATATCCATCCCTGATTGCCTCTTACTTTTGCGTCACACCTTTACTCTATGCCATTTCCTTTTTTCCAAATTTGTCTTCTTTTTTTACACTACTCCTCTGCTTACCGCCTCCTGTCTTTTCCCTTGCCAGTCGCTTCTTCTTTTCCACTTTTTGTCTTCCATCACGTTTTTTACCTTTCCATCTTTCACTCCTCCCAATTTTCTCTATTCCCTGCTTCCATTACTTAATTAACACCCCGTCATTCCATGTTCACCCTCCTTTGTTTTTATTCCATCCCTGCCTGCCTTCCATCTTTCCTAGCCCTCTCACTTCTCATGTTTTATCTCCTTCAATTACCCCCTTTTTTCACACCCCTCCTCTCCTTTTTTCCTTACCACCTCCATTTTCCTCCCCTCTCCTCTTCTCTTTCCTCACCTAAAGCTGGTGAGCATGGCGTCTGAATGCAGCTGGACTGACGCTGTGGTGGAGTTGCAGGTGTGGTGCCAGCTGGCTGCCTTTTGCCACCATGCCAAGGACCACAGCTTGGTGTTGTGCTGCACCAAGTGCGCTCTGCAGCTGGAAGAATCAGCAGTAAAGAGCCTCAACACCATGCCCTGTGTTTTGTAAGTGTAGTTGGCTGATGACAATGTATTATATATATATAACATATAAACAATAAGATCATTTTAGAAATGCTCAGGTAGATCTGTGTTCATTCTCTAATTCTGAAAAATCGGCAAGAGAGACTGCACTTGATACAAATTTATTTGCTTCATTATGGAAAAGCACTACAGGTAGCTGTTAGTAGAGGCTGAGACTTTTGCTTCCAAAGCTCTCTGAGGAGCAGGTGACATCTTGTGCATTTTCTAGTGTATTGCAGTTGATATAAATGAGCAAGCCTATCATTCCATTTTGCATGGTGTTGCTGAGTTTTTTCTAGGACATGTCAGTTTTTTTTATTTTGGTTGATCAAGTGAGTGACTGAGTGATTGGTATACTTTGACTGACAGCTAATATATTTTCTCATATCCCTAGGTATGGCCCGACTGCGGTGAATGAGATGCTGAGCAGTGCTGGTTGTTTAAGGGGTTTAAGTTTAGTCCATGAGTCCAATGGAGATATACACACTTACAGAGAGGCTTTGAATGTGCTTCTGTCCAGTGTCAGGTGCTGACTAATGCTCTTTTTAAATGAACTTTTAATCTGGTCTCAATGTTTTTATTTGTTTTACCTTATATGTGCTTGCTATCTTCTCCATAGCTATGCAGAGAAGGCTAAGAATTCAGCATTGTGTTTGGCAGCTGCCAGACATTACTGGAACACTTGTCTACCTCTGACACAGATAACTGAGGAAAGATGGCAGCTCCAAAAGCCCCTGGAGAAGATCGTGATTGCTCTGGTTCACACCAACAAGAAACATGCGACTGTATGGACCCTTCTTTAGCCATATTCCCACATTCACTTTGATCTTTATGAAGTCTGTCAATTTTTTATGTTGGTGCTGAGTAAGCAGGAGCCAGTTCACATTTTTATGTGAAACTAACTCAACTTCTAGTGAGATTTCCATAAATCTTCCTTTAAGTTCTAAAGTGAACAAAGCCAAACTAAATCCTTTGAAGTTTTATCTGTTAAGTTTGGACCCTCCAGGTTCTTTATCAGGCAAATGGACAACATGGCAACGGACATTGTATTGTATCATATAGGCATAGAATTGATGACATGTTGTCATAGCCAAGTGATCAGACAAAAAATAAACAGCCACACACAAAGTGACCCTCCAAATAATCAAAAAAATTAATAGTTTCCCAAAAGTTATATAAATAGCAAAAAGGAAAAAATCAGGATTGCAATACAATTGCGATATTTAAAATGGAAGTATTTTCCAGGACAATTATTGGAAGCTTTAATCCAGTGTCTCCTTCACTGAATCTGTTATTCAGCACCTGGCCTGATTATAGGTCAGTCCATAGCTACCTTATATTTAGAAAGCATAAGCATGCAACTTAACTCCTAAGAAGAAGCGATACAACAACACGGCAACACACTGTCTACCCCTCTGTTAAAACAAATGTCACAGCTCCTTTCCTAGCCCCATCCCAGCCCAAGCATGAGACAAATCCTTCCCACCACTTTTGATTTTTTTCAGCTGACAGGACAAGAGCTCTAAGTAATGGCAGCTTATGTGAGAATTCAGTATGATGTTCATCTGAGCTGTTCTTTCCAACTTTCCAACTTGTCCAGCAGTACTGCAGCCCACTATAAATAGGGAAATAAAGTATTCAATACAGCGTTGTCTCGTTTTAACAGACTTGATGTGATTTTTTTTTTCTTTATGGGATGCCCAAGTATGAACATCAAATTTAACTACCTCAGCTAGATAAGTGAAATACAGCAATGTTGTTAGCTGTGGGTGTGGAAGAGACTACAGACTGGGGGTGGGGTGCATCCTGATGTACAGTGCAAGGTCAGATAGCAATTTTTGTCATACAGAACATCAGTGAGCTTTAAGTACGGCCAGCTATCCACAATTACCAGCAACAATCTCCTATCACCCTTGTAAAGAGATTTAAGTATTAACCCTTTGTCTTTTTTTCTTCAGAAACAATGCAAAGTTAAAGGCTTGCTGACCTTGACAGCACTGTCTCTTGGGAGTTCTAAACATGAAGCAACAGGTGAATGGAAAAGAACCCTGACAAGGTTTAACTGTGAAAATGTTTTTACAGTCAATGCATAAAAAGGTATAATTTTCTAAAATCTGATTTAATTTAAGTAAAGAATTTTGGAGCACATTGATCAGTGCGATTCCCCCCCCATAAAAATCAGTTCTGAGAATTTCGTGTCCTTCTCCAGAAGCTGCAGTGTATTTAAAAGTGTTTTTGCCTAGTTGTATTCTTACCTTGGGGACCATCATCTATAGAAAATTGCGAGAGCACAGGCCATATTGATTTTGATTTTTAAGGGAAGATTAAAATACAAAAGCCAAGCAATGCTAAATTCTGCATTCATAGAGGGATGTCCCTTTAGCAACAGCATGCAGTGAGTACAGTGGTGTATGAGATTTCCACAGCCAATAATAAAACGTAAAGCACAGTTATATTCAGTATCCAACTTCTTTAGGCACTGGTCAGGTGCATTCTTAAAGAGCAGATCACTGTAATCCAATAACTTCAAAAAGTTGCTGAAATCAAATATTTCCTTGCCTGGAGGGAGGAAAAAGATTTATTTTTTAAAAATAAACCTAATTTAAGTTTCAGCTTAGAAACAATCGAATCAAACGTTTTACAATGTGTGATTTGAATAACAAGTTCTGATCAATAATAATACCTAAATGCTGTATGTCGTGACCATTTCAATTTCGAATTCTTGAGCAGTTGAGATCTTAGGAACATTAAATGGGTTTTTTAAATCAGCATGACTGTGAATTTGTGTTTAACATCAAAGGCAGACTACAGGAATTATTAATGGATGCAACAAATAATGTTTAGCCTCTGACATTTATATGTAGATGGTCTATTTGAACAGCTGGATTTCTTAGATCTACATTGATATTACATTGCATTAATACGTTATATTACAGATTAATCCTCTAAATATGCATTTCTGTGCATCCATGTGTGTGCCTCTGTGAGTAGATGAACAGGACCTGTCCCTGAGAGCATCCATTTACAATCTGTTGCTCCGCATTTACATTGATAAAACAGCCTGGGAAAGTGCTCTGCAGCTGCTGGACCAAGCTATTAGAGACGTGCCACACACCAGACACCGGCTGTGAGTAACAAAAAATGGAGGATATGAGAGGGACTGGAAAGGTAAATAGATAGGAAGAAATCTTATCGTTCTCTGTGTTTCCCCAGACCTCTGCTGAAACACCGAATACGGGTAAAAGCACGGCTGGGGCAAAGTATACTGACGGACATGCAGGAGTTACAAGATGAAGGAGAGCAATGCTGTTCATTTATGTGGCACCAGATAGCGCTGTGTGCTAGCAATATCCCCCAACAACTCACTTACTACCAGAAATCCATCACTTCTCTGTCGGTAATACCTCTGTTCTTGCACTGTTTTAACATCATTAAACCCTGATACAAGCAGATAGATCGTTTTGGAATCTGTCATATTGGAACATTCTAGTCATAAAGTCCATCATTTTAAACTGAGCAAAAGCAATATTTTGTGTGTAGCACCATCATGTGGTGCCACTATGTCATTGCAACTGGGTTTCATGAGCATGTTGCTATGGCATGAAACACAGGAGAGTCTGTTAATTGGATCTAGGTTAAAAATATAATGAGGAATCAAAGAAACAAAGGCAAAATTGAAAAGAAAATATATTTTTGTGTTTGTGATGCTGTTTGTGAACAGAGTTTAAAGACGCATTGGCAGAAGGTCAGCCTTCTACTAGAGTTTGGAGAGTGGCTATACTGTCACAACTTCCCCAAAGCCGATGCCCAACACCAGGTTCAGTGGGCCATAGACATCCTTCTACAATTGGAAACTGAACAGGCAGAAGGAGCAGGTAGAACTCATTGACTCATCTTGTTGTATTGTGACACAACTTCATAAATGACTTATTTGTTAATGTTGCTCCTGTGTATTTCGAGAATTCCCCTCGAGGGACGCACATGGGAATGAAACTCAGAAATCTCAGGGGTCTTTTGCCATGTGGATTCAGTTTGTGTATGGTTGCACATGAACACATGCACCCATGTACTGTTCTTTGAGAAAATCCCTGAAGTTTTAATCTGTTAGTCTAAGGGGAATACAGTAACATCTGATCTGTCACAGCTTTTTGATAGTTGCATCAGCAATGGAATTCATTGTTGTACTTTGATTTCAATTGTTACCCTGTATAAACAATAAACCAAGCAAATACTTTATTATTCAGAAGAAAGGGAACTGACCAGACAAAGACACTGCTTTCTTAACATCCCATGTGAGTCCTATACCACTGAGAATGGCTTAGTAATATTTAAAAGACTGCTATGAGAAGAATTTCTAGGTTCCTGCTGTGAGGCCTGCTTAATACTCCCTGAGAGACAAATTGAACACTCAAATAAAAGAAGTGGAAACTAATTACAGAGATATTTGCCTCTCTATTATTGACATTATTTGTAGTTGTTAAGTAATGGAAATTATGCTGTTTATTATATTCACATATTATCATTCATATGCCTTGTTTCCTGTTAAACTAATGTTTTGTGTTCTCTTTCTCCTAGAGGATGATTCCAAAAAAAGGGATTTGAAATGTGAGCCCTTGGTGGGAGTACAGGGCTCGCTGTTGACACAAAGTTTGTCGAATCTGAAGGAGGTGAAGCGCCTTGACAGCTTGGTACGGGCACACACTCTGCTCGCTGTCATGGCAGACAAGACTTCACCTGAACACCAGCTTAACCTGCTCAGAGCCTACGTCTTTGTACTTGAAATATGGCAGGTACTGTACTTTACCACAGCATTGCCCTATCACTCAATTTGACAATGTGGATGAGGCAAATACAAATACAAATTATGTCTACGCTGAGTATGGAAGATGCGCTTCACTGCAGGTGTCCATGGCAGTGGGTTGTGAGATTTCCAATGAGATGGCAAAGAGCCAGCCATCGCTGCCTCCTCCCTCTGCTGGATCCAAAAAAGGCAAAGACAAGAGCAAAGGCAAAAAAGGGAAAGATGTAAGTGCTATAGCTCAAATTTTTATTTATCATTTTGTTGAATTATCTGGTTTCTAGTAGAGTGTGTAACATACAGTACTAGGTATTTACTTTTAAAAAACAATGCTGTTACTTAACTTAATAACTGGCAGCTGTAATTCATCCTCTCTGTCTGTATGATGGAAGAGATAATGCTGTCATATAACTTTTATTATGTTCATAATGGGTTCAACATTTTTTTAATGAAAATTAAACTAGCAAGTCACCACATGATACTACACCACACAATACTGAAGATGTGCATATTATTTACATGAATTGCTTAGAGCAGTACACATATTGTTGTTATTATATTAGTTGTACTAATAACATCATATCAATTCTGTGTCTAATCTATTTGAGCAGCCTACCCCTGCAGAAGAGAGAACTAAACCTGTTGTCTTGGATCAGGCGCTTCCTTCCACCCCAAAGGACTGGGCTCGCTACATCTGTCCTGAGCAGGCCAGGCAGATCTTCAGAACAAACAGTAACCCCCACTGTATCAATACACACAGTATTACAAAGCAGGCAAGACTACATACCTCTCATTCATATTTATCTCAGTGTCATAACCCTCTCCCGTCTATGGTATTGTCTCTGATTTCAGTCTTGTTTTTAACAGAGGAGGGAATGTATCTGCTGAAGGCTCCCCAAAGCATTCATTTAGTATCAGTGTTGCTTGAAGCTGTCATTTGCCCTTAGTATTCTGATTTCAATGTGTTGCAATTACAAAGGAGAAGGGAAAGGGTGGAATTATTTATGTGATAAGATTGGATTTAATTAATTAGGAAATGATACAAACCATCTAATAAAAAACCCTGGATAATATTTGGTATCCCCATTAGAATCTACTTTTTATTACAATATTTTTCCTTTGTTTGTTTGGCTATAGACTCAAAGCCTCTTTTATCTCAACTTGCTGGAAAAAGAGCTTCACTTACTCTCACTCAGCTACCTGACCCTACCCATAATGCATCTAGCTGAGACCATTGCTCATGACCTTTTGGATAGGCGGAGCCTCTCTGACCTCTACCGCCTTAGGTAAGAACGCTGATAATTAAAAACTCCACAGATTTACAGATCAGTTTATAGCTCAGTAGTACTGCAAATGGGAGAAATGTGTATAAAACCTTTTGTGTGCAAAATCTGATAAATTGCCTCAAGTGCTGCCCGCTCCTCAATCTCTGCTTGAGGCTAATGGCTCCAGGCTTCTTTAGCTGCTACTAACATAACACTCCCAACCTCCAACCAGACTGTCGGCAGTCCAATTGCATTGTGGGTTATCTAGACGCCAGGTTTTGATAAAGAAGAACAATGCATGGAATTAAAAAGATGATAAATGATTTGATTAAACTCAGCTCTCAAAAGGCTGATTTATTTAAACTGTCAAAACCCAGGAAAGCACAGAAAAACTGGGGAACTGATGAGCATCAACTTGTGGCAGCACAAGTTACTTTCAGAAATCCTTTTAATACTCAATAATTATTTTTTTGTAGTGACTTGTATGTTTGTTGTTTTCCTTTTTCCCCCTAGAATTGTGAGGACCTGTTGTCAGCTGGGATTGGAGACACATTCACCGTATCAAGAGAAGCTCCTGTATCTGAGTAGAATCCAAGAACAAGAACAGATAGGGTATGTCAACTCAGCTATAAAGATTAAATGTTTGCTAATTTTTCTTTAATGACCTGTGACATAATGTTCATGTCTCCAGGTGCCACAAAGTGATTGCTCTTTTAAAGGAGAAGAGAAGCCTTCACAAAGCTAACAATCAGGTGCTTGTCATTAAATAAATATCTATGTTATTTTGGTCCACATTTATTACGGGTTACAAGTCAAAGAAATGACCATTTGATTTACAAGAGGATGAGTGGAAGTTGGTCACACTAATGTGTGATTCTGTAATTAGTACTTTTATAATGTAACACTAAGGGCGCACTCACACTGTCCATCCGTACCGTGCCCCGTGCTTTAGGGTACTTGTCCCCCCCCTCCCTCTCCCCCCGCGGGCCAGGCCCGTTTGTACTCACACTGCCTGGGCCTCGCATTAATGCTTCTTGCTGCCTATACCTCATCACGCCGTAACACGTCACACGCATTGATTGACGTCATCGCGATACGTCGCTTTGTTTACAAATCTTTCCATAGACCTCAGAGTTTTTGTGCGTCTTGTCCGACTGTTTTTGAATATTTTCATCTGACCAAATCTGCAGTAAACACTCCACCTCCACATCACACCGTGAACCTGTCGCTGCTATTGTTTTAAATGTCCGCGCATGGTCCGTCCTTCTTTTTTCTATGTCCGAACAGGCGCACATAAAATGACGTCAGAACCGCCGTAGGCCTCATGCTCGTGCATGTGCCCACGCTCGTGGTCAAACGAACTAGATTTTAGCCGTGAAGCGTGCCTGGGCACGGTACGGATGGACAGTGATTAATACATCAGGCTTATGATCATAAACCTGGAATGAGCGTTAACTCTTAAGTTAGCTATATGAGATGATGAGATAGATTTTTATTATAATTATTACTGGTTATGGACATATTTATATCGTAAAGCATGTTATATAGTCTTCCGACCGCTCAAGTGCTTTCAAGTACATGCCACATACATACACACACAAATTAATGCAATGATGGAAGAGGCTGCAATGCAAGGTGCCACCTGGCTAACCTAATCATTCAGATGTACAGTCACACACTGATGGCACAGCCTTGTTATAACTTGTCTTATACTTCTCCATCCATAGTCATTCAGCCTATTAATAGTGTGAGTTTCATATTGAAATTCTCAGGCTTGTTCTCATTAACTATAAACACTAAACCCTATACTAAAAAAGGTACATGAGGAAGGCTTTTTTTTCTGTTGCACCCATTTTTTTTCACATTGGTGTGCGTGCGTGTGTGCGTTTGCAGTTCCAATATGTATGTGGCTTAATTGTGGATGGTGTGTGTGCATACAGGATGTCTTGTCCAAACTGTAAATAAGTTGGCAGTTTTAAAAATCATTATCCGTTTACAGTATGAGTCAATTTAGAAAGAAGTGTCCTCATGATCATCCTATATCTCTGTGATTTTTCAGAAAATGACAGATGAAAAGGCTGGGTCTGGGCCACAGAATATGGATGTGTGCGCTCAGAACATCTGGCTTGACAAAGCTGAGGTTTGCCTCAGTATGGGGCTCTGTCAACCAGCCAGGGAGCTCCTGGCAGAGGCCCACTTTGTGGCTAAGGTGAGTTGAAACAGAAGACCACAGTGTCAGACTCAGTGACAGAATCTGACCAATCAGCCTTGCTCATATTACATTTTTAAAAACAGCATTGTTTTACTATCTCTTCATACCGGACTGAACCTTTTATACATCTGCAATGTTGACAAATACTCTCTAGATATGTGAAGGTAAATGTGAACCTACAATATATTGTTGACGCTGATCCTCCTACTATTGACAGATAATTTATGCTCACTGAACTATTAGAATTATTTACAGCTACAATTATAGTTATGGAAATGTCTTACTCCATTATAACTCTGTTTCAATTTCCCTCTGTTCAGGAGCTTGGGGACCAGAAAGCAATGGCTAGATGTTTGCTCAGTCTGGCCATTCTGGCTTGTGACGAGAAGAACTATGCCCAGGCTTTGATCCTGCTGGACAAAGCCCAAGCCCTGGGTGGGGATGAGGAGTTCTGGTACCAGCTCACCCTCACCAAGGTCAGAGCTATAGTGGGCCAGGCAGACCAAGATGCACACACCAAGGTATGAAATCACTAACTTTTAACAGCGCTTTGCAAAACAATTAGTTTGATGGCACTTAGCTTTTGGAGTGAATACTTTCCCATCATGCCATTTTTCACTCACAGGCTGATCGGATTATAAAACAAGGCTGTGGGTTTCTGAAGCTGGTTCTGCAGCATCGGGTCGACAGAGTCCCAGAAGTCACCTTTTTGATCACCTCCTTAGAGATGAGGTAACCCCAAACTTATGTAGTCAAACCTGCTGAATGTATCATTTATCCTGGTAAAGATGACCTTTAGTACTGTGTTGTCATTTTCAAGGTGCACTAACCAGTTTGAGTGAAAATAATTTACACAATAAGCATCAGTAATTACTGTCTCAATGTGTCATGAATAGACTAGAATATGCATATTTAACTCAAACAAAAGTAAACTTCTTTCAGTATGTAACCGTCATATTTCAAATGCTTAGCCACACACACACACTCATAAGTTGTGACTTTAATGGTTTTGCATATAATCATGATTAAATGTGTTGTGTTGTGTCCCAGAGGCGCCATTGAATGTACACGTGCCCTTGGTGGTGGTGATCCTGGAGAGAGACTCAGCACTGAGGTTGTCCAGAGGCTAATGGCCGCCTGTGACACACTCAGAGAGTGTGTCAGTGGTTTCACTAAACTGGGGTATAGAGAACACGCAGCAGAGGCACATGTCGTGTATGCACACGGTCTGAGGTAAGTCAATCTGGGGTTACTACAGACCTGGAATTTTTTTTTAGCTTGATAATGTCTATCTTTTTGGGGAATTTTCACTTGCTTAGGGAATCCAAACGGAAAATATTGTAACAGAAGAACTGTAATGCTGAAATGCATGTATGAGGTTTCGTTGAGAGGTTTGTCCTTGTTTAAGTCATATTAAAATAACACTAAGACATGATTTATGCCGGAACTATGGAAATCATCACTACTCTCTCACCACGTCAACCACACTTCCTTCTTCACTTCCTGTCAGCTGATGTCATTTAAAAACCCTGCAACAAGGAAAGCAGTCAAATTCTACATTTATTTGAGTGTAGTAAAGCATCTTTGTTATCAATAACTAACCATGAAATAAATTATATTTATAAATATTCAGGAGAGCTAAAGTTAGCAGGCTCTATCAATAATATGATCTATTATTGATAGAGCCTGCGTTTTGTCATGTATCATGACTTAGACTTCTCTTTATTGATCTTTTGCAATGACTCCCGCAAGGAAATTAAGTTTCCAGCAGCTAACAAAACAAAAGGGAGGTATAAAAAATACAGTATTGGATAACCAATAAACTCTTAGATAAATAAAGTACAGAAAGTACAAAAAAACCTATAAACCATAAGCAATAAACTCTATCAAATATATACGAGTTAGATGTAAGAATACAGGTCAAATAAAATTCACAGAATGTTAAATCAGATAAGTTACATGTAGAGGCAATATATAAGATAAAAAATGCATGACTGCATATGACAGAAATGAGCATAATGATGTAGCATCCGAGCTATATGCAGCTGCTGCAGCAAAGCCACTGTCTGTTTGGAGACAAATAACAAGGAAAACAAACAATAAAATAAAACATTAGTCAACATCGAGGAATGTGTTTATTTTGTGGAAGCATGTTTCAGTCAAAGGTGAAACAACACAGATATGATGGGTTATAGTGGGACATGCCATGCCCACCCCATTAACTTCAATAGAACTGGCACCAAAGTCAGTCCTTCTTGTAGAGTTTCCTTGACTGCAGCAGGAAATGAACTCAGACACATCTACAACCGTGGAAGTCAATAGCATTGTGCTTTTCTATGCTGTGACAGTGTTTGAATGAAGCATTAAGCTAGTAAAGTTTACTTATTCATCAGACCCATAGCACTGGGGTTTGCACTGGCTGATTTTGAGTTGCTTAAACCGGTAATTTAAGGTTTTAAGGAGCATTAACGCAAATCCAATTTCTTAATCTGTCCACTAGATAGAGCCATTTGAGCATATCAGACATAAACAAGAAGAATTCAAATTCAAATTCAAAAAACTTTATTTGTCCCCGGGGGGCAATTCAGGGCACACAGAGCAGCAAATAACGACAGTGATTTGCTGCTCTGGGAAGAAGAATTCCTTTATCTGTCCCGCAATGGGGAAATTCAATTTTCACTCTATTATTCATTTTCATTTTACACACACACAGGCCCGAAATACACACACATTCTATATACATGCAATTAATGGAGAGATGTTAGAGCGAGGGGGCTGCCAGTGGCCGGCCCCGAGCAGTTGGGGGTTTGGTGCCTTGGCACTGCACCTCGGCAGTGCCCAGGAGATGAACTGGCACCTCTCCAGCCACCAGTCCACGCTCCATTCATGGTCCACATAGGGACTCGAACCAGCGACCCTCCAGTTCCCAGCCAAGTCACCTATGGACTGAGCCACTGCCGCCAAACAAGTGTGTGTCACTCCTACTCTATCATTGGATATGCATCCGACCCATAGAGCCATGTCTCAGACCGATTCATGTAAATCCAGCTGCAGAAATATCCGGGGGACGGGAGCGTTGCAGTAACTGTAACTAACACAGACACACACGTCTGGAGAGAAGCAGCCTCTCTGTTTTCCAAAACTTCGGAGTGGCCCGTGTTAATCGCACGTTATATATAACAATAATCATTTTTGCGTTAACGCGTTGATAACGCTGAGAGGACAGCTAAAGAAAGACACAGGGACGTGGAGATAAAGTGTTCTACCGAGTGATTCAGTGACTTTAAGCAGCCACACTGCTACATTAGCATTAGCACTGCCATGAGAAGCGATTTACCCGTAGATTAGAAGAAATGTCCTGGTGCAGGCTTTTCTTGTCGGTCTGCTTTTTAGCTGCAGACCTTGGTGACCGTGGAGCTCCTGAGCGCGCGGCCCTTCTCGACCTCTCAACTGCCAGTCATGCTGACGTCGCACCTCCTTATACGGACACAACACTGTTGCAGATTTTCTTAATTATGGCTCCCCCCTACCTAGCTATTACTGCTGTATTTGCGATAATGTTCCTTTAAGGTCTGTATGTGTACCTTCGGCCACCTACCTCCACAAATCCAATCTAATTCAGTGGGAAACACTGCAGCTCTTTCATTGGAACTAGGTGTTATAATGTTACCTAGTATTAAGTTTACAGAACAATGTTGGCAATGTTGGTATTTAACAAAGCAATTTAACATCACAATAGGATATCAAGAAACGGAAGATGTGGGATTATTGATTGGTTGAAGAATGCTTTCCAGAACTGTTGTAAAATTAACGGTATCTGGTTTGATATTGAAATCAGTGTTATTAGGGTCGAAACTGAACTGTAATCCATTTGTTTATGAATTTCAGAATATACTGACTTAAGTTTAATTATGATTTAGGGAAATGTTTTAATATTGGAATATGAGGAAAGAGAGCATTCTGCATTATCTAAATTGCATCTAATTCATGAATATCACAGGATGTGCAACTGACTGTTCTACATCCTTGGTAACAGTTCTCTACTACCTGTAGTGTCACATTGCATCATATCAGTGTGCGAACTTTCCTTTTCTCAGATAGTGTGATGACATTACGTTTGTGTGGTGGCTACAGTAACTATTTGTTTAAACACCAATTAACTCACAATAATAATTAAGTCACAATAATATTCAAAATTCAGTAAACAATTAGTCAAATACAAGTTTTTTTTTGGTCAGCAGAAGTTTGAATAGATTACTGTTGATATTTTCCTTTCAATAATGATTCATCCTTTTTAGGACTGTTTAAATATTTGTCTTATTTGTGGTTATATCTTGGAAGCAAACATAAAGTAATTTTGTTAGTTCTTTAGTAGATGCACCTTCAAGTGCAAACAGGGCTTTGGACCACACCCACAGTGGGACAGCTAGATGATGAGGAAGGTGTTTACCTATTCCTGTCTGAGAACATGCAGTGTTGATTCATGGAGGACAATACACTCGCTATTCAAGATTTTATAATTGGTGTTGACATAATACTATTTGGTTCTCTGGCACTGCTGATAGGGAATTGTAAGCATTCACCCAAGCAATGTCTATGAAGTGGAAGTAAGAAGTCTGGTACCACTTCTTGGTCGTGTGGATTACACTGCAGTGCCCAATGAGAGCATTAGAAAGCCCTGAAGCCCTGCACCCTCTTCCCACATGTCTTCACTCTCCTTTGGGCTGTATCACCATTGAAGGCCTTATGGCTGGTGGACAACATGGCAACCTCTCCGATATCCATCCACTTCAGGGAAAGCACCAAATGGTGCCCCAAGAATTACCCCAGCCCTGGTCTTAGGGAAAGCAACACTGTTAAAGTGAATGGTACCACAAGCCCCAATCTTAATTTTCAAAAGGTCCTGAAAAAGAGTTATCTACAAAGACAAGACAGACAGTCCAGACAATTGAAGTCCATGAGGGACATCACTGACTCATAACTCAGTTCCTTTCCAGGGCCACATGACTTGCCTGCATACACATAATCGTTCCATGTGTAGCTACAATTGAAATCGGCCAGTACGAACAGAAACAGAAACTGCCTGTTGAATGTGGTCAAGGTTTGCTCCAAAAATCATCGAGCAGCCCGTCCAAACTCTCACTGCCCTATCCGTCCATCCATCCATCCATCTATCCATCCATCTTCAACCGCTTGTCCTTATCGATCCCAGCTGACAATGGGGTACAGGCGAGGTACACTACAGCCTGGACAGTACGCCAGTCTATTACAGGGCGCATAGTGACAAACAACCATTCACACTCACATTAGAACCTACGGGCAATTTAGAGTCATCAATTAACCTAACACGTGCATGTCTTTGGACCGTGGGAGGAAGCCGGAGAATACAAGGAGAACCCACGCAAACACGGGGAGAACATGCAAACTCCACACAGAAGGGCCCCAGCCGGGATTCGAACCAGGAACCCTCTTGCTGTGAGGCGACAGTGCTAACCACCTATGCGACCAACAGACTGTAAAGTTATCACGCAATATTCTTCAGGACCCCTCCCACATCCTGTTTCCTGTGTTTGAGTGGCTCCCCTCAGGACGCAGACTCTGCTGTCCGGGTTGCCGGACACAGAGGAGAAAGGCAACCTTCATCCCCAGGATTGTCCAGCTTGTTAATGCTGATCACTGACTCATGGAATTACCTTTACATGCACTTTGAACTGAAGTACCAAGGAAGCACTTTAAAAACTTTTGCTATGTGTTGAATGTTGTTGTGCGGTGTGTGTTGTGTGATTGTGCGGTATGTGTGCTGCTAATGTTTGTTAATTTTTAAAGCTACTGTAATACACCCTTTTAAATTGCCCCGTGGGGGTGAATACAGTGCTTTCAATTGAATTTAATTGAAAAACAGCTTGTACCTCCACTTAGGTCAGTCCTGGATGCACTTTTTGATGGACATTCTCTCCTTTGATGCCTTCATTCTCTTGTCCATTGAAATGTGCCAGGTTGGGAGTGTGACTTGCATGCTTCATGCCATGTTCATCTCTTCCCCCCTGTTGTTCTGCTCCATATGCATTGGTGTTTGTCAGCAGTATACGGGCTACACCATCCTATTCTTCATAAGAAATGCAGTGGACTGCAAGCAACCTGGGTGTTATGCTGCAGTCCAGGCTGTCTTACTGGCACGAAGACCGGTGTGAATAAATATAAGTAAAATAATTCAATACATACAAATTAAACCTAAGAATTATATTACTACTATTCCACCTAGCTACACCCATCATGCAAGAACATATTCTTATTCCTATTCATGTTCTCTCTTACTTTTCTCTGTCATTTTTTCCAAGTTGTATTCACCAAACACCCCTAAAATTGCTGTATATCGTTATAATTATTCATCCCTGTTTGTGGACATGTTTCATTCACATAAATGTAATCAAAGAGTTAAAATAAAATGCTACTGTGGAGCTTCAGCTCTTGAACTCAGCAGTGTCAGCATTCTTATTTAGTAACCCAAACAATTACAAAACATTTATTATATGGCTGTCAATGGCAGGCCATCAGAGCAATTTCCATGATTAATATGAGTCAGTCTCATTAGAGTTATATAAATACTACATTAGGTGATGTTACACTGTCGCTACAACAGAGGATAATAGTGGGCATGGACCAGCAGAGAGACCCTGATGCAGCTGTTGCTGAATACACATTTTCCAACAACTACTGAACTGTACTGTATGTTGCTGTATAAGAATGTCTCAATAAATTGGCAAGCAACAATGATGAAACTATGGTGAACATAATATTTTTACATTACGTTTGTCTTAGTGTATGTTTTATTTTAGTTAACTTTGTTAATGTTAATTAACATACTGTACATTGTCCCTTTTGCAAATAAATGATCTAATAAATAAGCACAAATGGTTTCATAAAAGTGGTTCTTCTCTTCCTGAGAACCCTCACATGCTCTATTTGACTCAGGAAAATGTGTTGTCTCACTCACACACTTTGTTCACCTTTAACAATGTTGTTCTACAGAATCCTGGCCAACCATACTACTTACACGGAAGACAAACAACGATTCCTGCTCGATGGCCTCTCCCAAATGCAGCTAGCTGTTACACAGCAAGAACATGTGGCGCTGAATGCTCAGAGGCTGCTCCCCTCACAGGAGGAGGTATGTGCATGCATTTTCTGTGGAAATACATCTTTTTTTGTGAGGATGAAACATTCTATTATCCACACGTTTAACCAGTCACAACCATTCTACTGAACTTTCTTTTGAGAACACTGATCAGATGTTGAAATTTGATCCTATTTAGAGAATATATCAGCATGTTTTTTCAGTTTTGAGAGAAAAAAGGCTTTTCCTGTGAAAAGCCCTTTTTATGGCTAAATGACAAAATGAGGCTTTGTTTGTGCTAGCCCCATCTCTTTTACTAAAGAGTCAAATTGACTGATGATGTTATTAAGGCTCTCTTATGCCACTGTCACATTCTGTAGTCTATATGTGTGTGTATGTTATCTCAGCTAAATATTTATATATCTCAGAGATGTTCTGACAACCAGATAAAGTCTCCATTACTGTTTCATGTCAACAGCAGATGGTTGTTAGAATCCTATTTTATCTAGAACCTATACAAGCTGTCATAAAGATGCGCCAGACCTGAAATAGCACTGGCTGCAGCCTTGATTTACATGTTGATGGAATTATGAAAGAAAGATACTCTATTGAGGTTTTGATTAGTTGTCTGTGGATGTTTGACTCAGCCATTGGAGGCTGGATTGTTGCAGTGTGCTTTCAGCAGATGGTGCTGCTGCCCTAGCAAGTTTTGAACTCCAACCTGCATTGGAAACAAGAGACAACAGCTGTACTCACTAATATTATAATCATTTATTCATTTAATTTTTGAGCTAGGCTTTTGTTCCATATTCAATTATATCTTCTTTAAATTAGTGGTTTTCAGTCTCATTCAGACCATTGCCCACGTTTCTAATTTGCCATGTCTTATAATATTTAATTGCAAGTCTGGCCTGAGTTGTCTGTGAACTCATTATCATAGCCCACTTCTGCACCCTAACCTGCCACTTGAGAATAATTGTTTCTAATTACCATTTCAATACTCAGGCTTTACAATATTATGATAAAGAGACGTTGCTTCTGATTTCAGGTTGGCAACCCATGTAAATAGGAGAGCCAATGGGCTGCTGTGGCGTTTTCTTTAAACTTAATTGAGTTTTTGTCCTATACATATATTGGTGTGTATGTTTCAGATGGGGCGACACAGGGAGTTTGCATGTTCTCCTCGTGTCTACGTGGGTTTTCTCTGGGTTCTCCGGTTTCCTCCCACAGTCCAAAGACATACAGGTGTTAGGTTCATTGATGACTCTAAATTTCCCGTAGGTGTGAATGGTTGTCTGTCTCTGTTCGTCTCTATGTGTCCTGTGATAGACTGGCGTCCTGTCAAGGGTGTACCCCGCCTCACGCCCGATGTCAGCTGGGATCGGCTCCAGCCCCCCGCGACCCTGAAAGGGACAAACGGTTGAAGATGAATGAATGAATGTTTCAGATGTGTGTTACATTTTCCTTTGTCATCTACTCAGGTGTGCTTACAATCTCACTTTCTCACTATTGTTTTTTACACTGGTGCTTTCATCCTTTGCAGGGTTGTGGATTTTCACTGGCAGCCACGCGGAAGCTGCTGCGCCTGCGACTGGCCCTGGCAGAATTTTGTTTGGCCATGCTGGCGGAACACTGTTCTGAGGAAAAAAGCCAAGCCCTGGCACGTGAGGGGAAATCCTCTGCTGAGATAGCACTGGAGAGGTTTACACGCTGCTCACCTGAGCCTAACTCTACAGAACAGGTTGGACAGCACACACCCACTTCAAACATAGGTCTACTGTAAAACTTCTGTCTATTCAGATATAATCAAACTCACCTGGCGCAGTGATGATGTACTATGGGGCTGTTAAGTGTGATGTAACACCTTTTTAAAATACGATGTCCGGGTCCAAACCCTCCATTGACTAAAACAGACAGCAACGGTCGAACCTGTGAACAATTTTGATCACTTTTCATCAATAGAAAGAGGTAAAATAACAATGACATTGTTTTTATTTTACTCAGATTTAGTTTAAACAATGGCAAACACAGCACTGCAGTATTGTAGAAATACAAGGCTTGGACTGGCTTGGGCCTTGAAATCCTATTTGAAAGGGCATTATGTCACGACTAAACAGCCGGATAGTCTTGCCCAATAACAACAGTTAATGTAGCAAATTAACAGATTATGCCAATGCACTTTTACACTTTTTAAAGGACAAGCCATTATTTTATATTTATATAAATAAATAAAAAGACCAATACCAACAGATATATAGCTTATACTGTATATAGCATTGTGGTCCAAAAACTCGCCTCACAGCAAGAAGGTTTAAGGATCGAATCCGGGCTGGGGCCCTTCTGTACGGAGTTTGCATGTTCTCTCTGTGTCTGCGTTGGTTCTCTCCAGGTTCTCAGGCTTCCTCCCACAGTCCAAAGACATGCACATGTTAGGTTAATTGATGACTCTGAATTGCCCGTAGATGTATATCTGAGTGTGAATGGTCTCTGTCCATGGTGTACCCCGCCTCACGCCCAATGTCAGCTGGGACTGGCTCCAGCCCCTGCGACCCTGTTAGGGACAAGCGGTTGAAGATGATGGCCCGATAACTAAACAAAATATACACCTTTCTAAATGACAGAGCAATGCTGGAAAAGATTCCATCCTATGTAACTCAGATTTGCCTAAATAAGTTTCAGGTAGAGGCTTGAGGAAAATGTACTTAGTAATGTCACAGGAAGTGACAAGTTTACACTGAAAAATGTAAAATATTACTCTCAAAAAGTTTAAGATGCAGTCAGATGTTGGTCAGAAGGTTAGTGGTGTGCCATTGTCATTTGGGGCTGCTACATGCAAAGTAACACCATTTTGTAAATTATAGCCCTTATCTGTGACCACTCCTGAAAGCGAATCTCTCATGGCCAACCAACAAATTACAGTGATTTATTAGCTAGTTGTGTATTTTCATCACCGTCATAACCAAACATGTGCAGCAACGAGCCATCACTCCAAGGAAGAGTTTCAGCAATGTGCTCATTTGGGACTCCACTGCCCAGGATTTAAGCTGTTCGGAGTGTTATGGCTTCACTTCAGATATTTATTTACTTACAGGGCTGGGAACAAAGATATTACCATTCTAATGTATTTGAAGAAGAAGAGGAAATACTTTATAAAACCCTCAAGAGGAAATTCAATATTTTCACTCTGTTGTTGTTATGTTTTACATACACAAGCCAAAACAGGGCTTCATACATGGTATTCCTAATTAAAGCTAAAATGTTGTGATATCAGCAAGTATAAAGAGTGGAGCTGCTCAAAAGACAATGCACAATGTTACAGATGCCACTGAGAACAGCCAGAGGAATGTTCTGAATATATGGGATGATTGTATGTTTCACTTCTGACAACACTAAATAGAATACAGCTCATTTGAGTATAAAAAGAAAACAAACAAAATCAGTCTCCCATTCATTGTCTATGGCTTTGAGAGAGAGTGTAGCTCATGTTCACAAATATTGATTGTCTTTCCTAGGCCATGGAAATAAAATACTGGAATTCTTAATTAAGTTGATATTGCCCTTTAATTTAAGGAGAGATGTTAGTCAGAGTGAGGGAGCTGCCTCACGGGATGGCACCCCAAGCAGTTGGGGTGCCTTGCCCAGGGGCACCAGGAAGTGAACTGGAACCTCTCCATCTACTTGTCCACACTCTGTATATGGTCCCAGCTGGACTTGAACCAGTGACCCATGCCAAGTTCCCACGGACTGAGCTACTTTGTGATTAAGTTAAAACTATACTATTTACTTCATGTTTTCCCCACAGACACCACTCCTGCTTCCATTCTTTCTTTAGAATTTGCTTCCAAAAGGGGTTTCTGTTCAGCCAAGTTCTGAACATCTGTCAATGCATCCATTTAAAATTAGAGAGGTTTGTGTATCCAGGAACTTGTTTGTCAGATGATATTACAAATAAGTACATTGCTTATCCTCCATCTGTGCCCTTATATGCCCCTTCTTTGTGTATTGTCCAGGAATGGGTGAGTGTGGGCAGTACCTTGGGGCATGTGGCTCTGAGCCAACTGGCTACAGTCAATTCTCAATCCCTGGACAACATGGAGACCAAAGCTCGCTGCCTGAGTCTGATGGGAAAGTACTTCAGATTGCTGGCTGTGCAGGAAGACCCCATTTATTTGTGTGCTCTCTGGGACAGATGCAAACAGGTAGACGACAAAAATGTTCATACATAAATGCACACTTAATGCTCATACGGTATATCTAGAGAGAGTTCTCACAGGCACTGTATTCCAGATGGTAAACTGTGGAATTTGATTATTTAGAGACTCAAAGGGGAATAACAGGAAATGAAATGCATCTATTGAAAACACAAAACAATATATTTATTTGACCAGCTTCTTACTATTGAAATACAGCATCTTTTGTGTGTCTGTGACCGAATTATTTTGTAGTCCTAATCTTTTGCCTTAGAAAGAGCTTTATGGCATGGGATCATTCATTCATTTGATTTATTTGAAACCCCTAAAACACATTGCAGACACAACTTCAAATAGCAACAAAAGAAAAATACATCGCTATATCAATTAAAACAAAACAACAAAAATTAAAAGCAATGACAGTTACAATTAATAAGACTACCAACATTCCAAGTAGGCATGGCTGAGCCCTCCTCAGTTGCAAAAAGAGAAGTCAGGTCAGTTTTTTGGCAGAGCATTACCTAAATGGTGTGTCCCATAACTATCTCCAGTGACGAGTGATATACTGCATCTAAAGGTTTGAGAGTTGAACCTGCCGGCCCATAAATAACATCACCAATACTCTTTCTCATAAATAATGGAAAGCAAGATTTAAATCTCAGCTTAGATAGCAAAATGTCAATGTGGAGTTTAAAAGTTCTTTTCTAATTTTGTACTCTCTATATTATGGATTCCTTATACAAAAAGATTATAGAAAAAATCCTGGAAAGATCATGACAACTGTTTAATGTGGCTTCTGTGGCTCTGGAGGGAATTTAATGGGGATTTATGAAATATGCTACTGAGTTGTAGGTCTTTATTGGAAATTTAGGATCCTGTGTTTATCTTGACTCACAGTAGGAACTAAAAGGACATCTCAGCCTCTGGTGCTTTGATTTAGACTATTGTTTTTTTTTTAGTTTTTCATTTAAGTTCCACAGCTTTATGAAAATTCAATACTAAATCCCTGAAGTGCCCAGATATGATCTTCTCTGAACAGTAATCTAATAGTTTTTAAGAAACTGAAATAGTTTACATGGTGTTTAAAACATTGCTGGAGTGCCCTGTATTTATTTACTGATGTTTTCTGACATCCCTACCTGCTCCTGATGAAGGTTTTAAAGTGGAACATAAATCTTGAAATGGCAATTATATCTGTCATTGTTTGAAGTAACTTTTTCCCCAGACTGTTAATGCTAACATTTCATGAACACAAAAACAATATACCTTAAAGAGATCCTTTGAGCTTTGAAAACGTGTTTGATTAATTCTTAGAAGTCATATAAATCTGGGGGGATTTTACTTAAAAGCCTTTTTGGGATCCATGATCCATGATCCAGATGCACACATGCACACACAAACACACACCACTGTACAAATAACCTGGAAAATGTTGCTCCACAGGTATACAAGCTTATAGTGATTAAAGAGATGGATGTCCCCTTACATCATTTAAGACAGAAATGCTCGGGTCTTTTTTGTTTGTGATCAGGGATTTTATACAAATCACTATCATTATTCTGTGATCTTGAAACAAGTTTGTGCAGAAGGAGGCCTGGTCAGACCCTAAAGCTTCCGTGGAGGAGGATAATTCAGAGAAAGAAAAAGACAGAGAATCAAGCAGAAGAGAGCCAAGGCTGACCTCTGCCAAAGGAGCTGAGCTGCAGGTACATACCTCCTGACAAGTGACCCCCTCTCTTCTGACTCATCTCTAATCTGAGGAGTTTATACTGAAGTTTACCTCACATCTCAACCTGGAGGTAAATCTCTGGGCACTCATATAGTTCTCATATTAAAAGTCAGTACAGAGAGATCCACTGTGCACATCAAACTTGGTGCAGAATACAATGGGGCCAGTATATTATTTATGTGTCAGTTGGTAATGTTGTATGGTTTTGACTGTGATGATACAAATCAGCCAGGCTAATGTAAACTAATACATTCACAGACATATTTAATCAGTTTGATTATTGTGCTTTTGTCATTAGGGGATTTTATTTGCCAGACAAAATAACCTGCTTTTAAATAGCATAGCTCTTCCTAGAGTTCTGTAGACTGTTGTGTTGCTCTTGTAAAGGATATTTTTAATCTCAATGAGGCTTTCCCGGTAAAATAAATAATAAATAAATAAAACTAGAACATGAATGTAAAATAATCTGTAACGTAACCTACCTATTTTTTTACCTACAAATGTAAAATGAGAATTTAATAAGCAACACCTTGCTAGGCGGCATATTAGTGTGAAGAGAGGTATTTATGCTGTGGGTAAAGGGCCCCTCTTTGAGCTTGAATAAACATACCATCATTCAAAGAAACTGAACCATGGGAAACGGTTAGAAGTATGAATAACAGCTGAAAATGTTTTTAAGCTACAGGAGAAAAATGTGACTTTGACATTTATTATATGCTTTGTTAAAGGCCTTGATGCTGATATCAGCATCTAATGAAGTTACTGAAGCTATTGGAAAGCTTTAAATACCATGTATTGAGTGCAGACACCCAATATTGTGCCAACTTTGACACGAGATGTAATGCAGAGTAATTGAACATGTGTATTCTGGAGTTGGACCTAAGGGACAGCTTCATATTTGTCAAGTCTGTCTTAAAACAATACTCACATACCCATATGTACATTTCAAGTGTAATTGGTTGCTGTAACTGTTCGACTTGTCCATACTGGATGTGAGGATCACTGTGTGTGTGTGTGTGTGTGTGTGTGTGTGTGTGTGTGTGTGTGTGTGTGTGTGTGTGTGTGTGTGTGTGTGTGTGTGTGTGTGTGTGTGTGTGTGTGTGTGTGTGTGTGTGTGTGTGTGTGTGTGTGTGTGTGTGTGTGTGTGTGTGTGTGTGTGTGTGTGTGTGTGTGTGTGTGTGTCAGCGGAGGAGGAATAGAGTCCAGCAGCTTTTGGGACTGGCCAGGAAGGCACTGGCTGAAGCCATAAGCCTGTGTCTGCAACACAAGCTGCCGTTTTCCATCCTGGCCGATGCCTCACTCGACATGTTGGAGTGTCATGGCCAGTCTGATCCCGCAGTGGCAGGTCAATATGTTGCCCTGTTTCAGGTATTGTGCATCAGATCATATGCGCATTTTGACTACACTGCCTTTGTATAGTCATTAAAGTCATAGTCACAGTCTCATCACTGTTATGCCCATGCGTGCTGTAGAACGTTCCGCATTGAGTACATTGTATGAAAGGTTAATATGTTGCCACTGTCTGACTACATGCAGAACATCATGCATGTGGCTCTATGCACAACACAGTCCTTTGCATCTGTACCCACACATCAGCTTTACGTGCTTAATGATATTCCTCCGGATATCATTGACTACAATAAATCCTGCTACTGCCAATAGCTCCTTCATCCATCTTCTGTTTTATTCCCAGAGCTGCTGCACTGTTGTTACGATGGCTGAGGTCCTAAGTTCTGCGTGTGCTGGCACCAGTGTGTCCCAGCTCTCTGCTCTGCTCAACCTTCACAGGAAACTGCTCATCTCTCAGGAGGAGAGGCCCAGCAACATGCTGACGGGAGTGGAGGACTCCCTCAATAGCCTCTCCAAGGTACTGGGTCCCCACTCATGATTTATGGATGCTGTCATACCCAGCTTGGTAAATTCACTTGATGGGACACACTACCTGCACTGTTATGGCCTTTTCTCTGAATGCACTTCCAAAACTACGCCAAGTAGTGGAGCTTTTCGGTAATACTTTCTATGAAGACCACATCTATAGTGCATTATAAGGGCATTCAATATAAATTATAACGCATTCATATTTCTTCATGAATACACTCATAAGCACATATTACGCTGTATGATGCTCTATACCTATAAAGCAGAAATATAAAGCTGTATATATATAATATCAAATTTATAATAGTAATATATACAGATCAAAAGTACTCGGATAATGTGCAAAGTATCGGAAAAATGTGCAAAGAACAGATTGTCTATGATTGAGTCCATATTACAGAGAGGGGGTGAAATGGCTCTCCTAGGGATGCATTGTATAGTTCAATAACCCCAGGCAGGAAAGATTTTCTGTGGCACTCTGTGGTGCATCTGGGTACAAGGAGTCTTCTGCTGAAAGTTCTGCTCTGCTGGTCCAGTGTGTCTTCTTCTTTGCATTGAGAATGGCCTTAATGCCCTTGGTGATCCAGGGTTTATTGTTGCCGTAGCAGGTTAAAGTCTGAGCTGGGACATTGCAGTCCACACAAAAATTGATGTAGTCTGTGACGCACTCAGTGAACCAGTGCAGACCAGTCAGTCACTTCAAAGCAGCCCTGCAGTGTCTCATAAGCCTCCTCAGACCACCTCCTCACAGTCCTTGTGGTCGTAGGCTTCCTCTTCACCAGAGGCACATAGCAGGGTTTGAGGTGAGCTTTTCAGTCAGCAGTTGGTCTGCCGAGGTGGAGCTCCGACAAGTCAAAATTCTGTATATGACAGAAATGAGCAGCAAGATTAAATTATTTGGTGGAATAAGTTATAGCACAAAAAAGAAGAAGATAAGTGTCCAGGTATGTAAGAGTATAGATTATTAATTGCACAGTGAGTGGCTCCCACTCCTTCCCTTCTGTCCTCTTTATTTCCTCCTCCGCCTGAGTGAGGAGATGAAGGGGATGATGGCCTGAGGGACAAAGGAGTTCTTGAGCCTGTTGGTCCTACACTCGGGCAGGAGCAGCCTTACACTAAACAGGCTCCTCTGGCTGCTGATGACGGTGTGAAGGGGGTGGCTGGCATTGTCCATAATGTCCAGCAGTTTGTCCAGTGTCACCAGCAAGTCCAGTTTCATGCCGACCACGGAGCCGGCCCGTCCGATCAGTTCATCCAGTCTGGAGGTGTCCTTCTTGGATATGCTGCCCACCCAGCACAGTGTTCTTTTCTACACTGGTGACCACAGACTGGTAAAACATCCACAGCAGTTTGCTGCAGATGTTGAAGAACCACAGTCTCCTCAGGAAGTTCAACCTGCTTGTGTCTTCCTGTACATGTGGCTGGTGTGTGTTGTCCAGGTACAGGTCCATCGCCTCCACCTCAGCTCCCTCTGAGGGGCTCCAGTGCTGCTGACCACAGTGTCAGACGTGGTGTCCTGCAGCCTTACGTAGTGTGGCATGTTAGTGAGGTAGTCTCTGACCCAGTCCACCAGAAAGGGGTCCACTCCCATTCTGTTCAGTTTGTCCTGAAGTATAGGGGGCTGGGTGGTGTTAAAGGCACTAAAGTAGTCCAAGAAGAGAATCCTTGCTGTGCCACTTCCCTTACCCAGATGGGAGTGGACTCGGTGCTGCATGTAGAGGATGGCATCCTCCACACCAACATCTGGCTGGTACGCAAACTGCAGGCGATCCTGGGCGTGTTACACATATATATGTGTATGTCAAACTTAAAAAAAGGGACCTGATTCTCCATATGCCTAAAAGTGTAATATATAAGCTGACTCCCAACATAGATATTTTTTATGTTTAAAGTATAATACTTTCAACATGATGTTCACTCATCACTGTTCAGCCATTAGTATTACTGCCAGTGCTGCAGCTAGCCAACTATTGGTAGTACACATGGCATGCCAAATCATCTGGTCGGGTGTCCCCCATGTCTTCAACATAATAGCTCACTTTTTGCTCAAGTCTGTGATGTTTAAATGAGAAGATGCTTTGAGATGTGTACAAATATCGGACAGTTCAGCAGCACCTTGGCATTGCCTATGGCTTATGTTTAAAATACTTTTAAATCCCAATAGAAATATTCCTCTGTCACTCATCACATACTGTATCTCTAGTGGTACTTTTCTACAGGCTTTTTCATATTCTGAAATCAAGCAAGAGCTACATTCTATTTTTTTATATACTTATTCATTTATGTATTTATATTGTCAGATTTCAAGCCTTTTATTATATAGGACAGATAAGAAATGGAATGAGAGAGAGACATGCAGCAAAGGGCTGCAGGTCAGAGTCGAATCCGCGACCGCTGCCTCAAGGACCTTCAGCCTCTTTACATGGGCCGACTGCTCTAACCACTGGGCCACAGGCCACCCCACATATCCTACTTTTTAATTTTTCTAAAATGATTGTATTCAGATAATGAAAACCAAAACTATTCCAAAGGCACTTTAAGTTTGTATAATACACTGTTAAAGTTGTACTCTGTAAGATTTTTATCTGTTGTCTTTTAAGTTAGTTTCACAGAGTGAGTTAAAACAATGGTGATTGATCAAATGACCCACTAATGAAAGTGCTTGTGCTTGCCTCTTTGCCAAGAAGGACAGAAGTGTAATTGGAACGTGTATGTGGATTTAAGGAGTAACATATAGGGAACGTGCCGGAAGTAGAGAGGTGAATGTGTGTCAATAAAGTTTACAAAAGAGCAACAAAAAAAAAGTCAACATAGCCACACATAGCCACCATGAATGTGACAAGATGGAGGGTTCTGAAAGAACAGGCTCACCTGCAGTTACATATTACTGCGAAAGAGGCCACTAGAAACAATCTTAATTCTTATGGAGTGCAGCTTTAAATTTCTGTTCTTGAAAATTATTTCTGGTTTGCAGGCCTTCAGCCACCTGACCATTCATCCCAGCCACCTCAATATCCTTGCAGAGCTTCCCCCAAACCTGAAAATCCTGCTGCTTCAGCACTCTGAAGATGGGTATTCTGTCCTTCTTTGTTTTCTCTCACAATTTACCTTTCTTTGCCATGCTGGAAATTCTGTTCTTATCTGTCTGACAGTTTTATGGTACAGTAGGCCTACACAAGTAAATGACTGCAGGTCACTCAAGTCAATAAGTCTAAGCTAAAGTAATACTGTACATGAATAAGAGGGGTCCTGCTTTGAAACTACTGCATACGTACATTGTGGATAGAGATGGATGCATCTATGTTCCACGAAATCTAATGTAAATTAAATAAACATGTGGCACAGTTCATACAGTAGACAGCTAAGGAGTAAAAAGTATTGTTTAATTGTGGTGTTCGTTTGTTTTGTTTTTAGGTCTGAACTTTATGGGGCCTTCTATGAGATGAGCAAAGCTCCAAATCAGAAGGGAAAGACTACGCAAGTTACAGGTAAGGGGCTTGTGCATTGTTTTAGATGTGGCCCATTTCAAACATGAGAGTTACTGCATTTATGTTTTTTTATACTGCATCTAATGTGTTCCATAGCCCCGGGGATGATGGTTACACATAAGTTTCTGCACATAGCATTGCTGTCAGCATTTTAAAAGAACCAAATTAATTTAGTATTACCATGTAACATTTATCTGCAAGGCAGATGAAAAGTTCAGATTCAATGGAGACAAAGAGAGTTGCAAAGATGATAAAGTGTAGAACAAATCAGCTGAAGTTCCCTTTCACCTTAGAGCTGCTGGCCTTGCATGGATCACCAGTTTGCATAAGTCATCACAGGGCATTAGCATAGTGGAATACCTGTTCACATGACCTTTCCTGGGACAAGTCTGACATAAGTTGTTGGAATTGTGGGGGGAAAAAGGAAATAGGCTGCTGGCATCTAGACTCATTTCCTGTGAATGAGGACAAGAAACCAAAACGAAAGTGAGTACAAAATAAGATGAGAGAAGAGTGAGACCGATCTTACAAAAGGCTCAGGAGGGGGGGGGGGGTGCTTATAGAAATCAATTACATGCCTGTTTGTATGCACCTCTGATTGTGTGTCAATATTGTTGTTGCTGCAGGTACCCTGGCATGCTCTAGGATGGCCAAGGTTTCAGTCTGCCCACAGGCTCTGCTGGCACTGAGGGAGCAGATACAGGCATTTGGAGAGGAAACTAGACATGCCCTCCTCAAGAAAGCCTGTTGGCACGGTGCTGAGGGCATGCCGGAGGCCTCTGAGGAGCATCATGTTCTTCCCTGTGTATGTCTTGATGGGACCTTTGCTCTTCTTTCACTCTATTAACATTATCCACTGCAAGCCTCATAAATAAGCCCACTCCACTGCAATTATTATCATCTCATGGCTCTTCTCGCCATGGGGAAACATGGGACAGCTGACTTTTACATCCAATCATGTTGCTGCAATAGATGTGTGTGTTAAAGTAATCAGTGACCTGAACAAATAAATACTGCATTGGAGTTACTGAAACTTCCTTTTTTCTTGTTATCCTATACAGAAAACTGCTGATGAAGAAATGTTAGGACATCACTTCAGAGAAATTGTACAAGTTATGGAAGACTATTTGAATCCACTTCTCACACAGTTTGACTGCTCATGCTTAAGGTGAAGTATTGTATGTGTCATCATATTCTCCAATTTGTCCACTACAAAGGCTTGACAAATTGAATTTAGTGTTCTCAGACTGAGGAAGGAAGCATGCAGCAAGCTTACACACAGCGAGTGTTGCATGTCACAATCTGACAGTATCTTACTCTATGTGCTTGTCAGATGTATGGTGGTTTAGCTAACTAACTTTACCTGTCCTTACCTCCCTTAGGCCCCAGGCTGCATCCATACCAGTCCCTGAGATGACCAAAAACAAAGATAAAGAAGAGAAAGGCAACTCAGGTAAAGGAAGAGCATCTTGTTTCTGAGCTTGCTTGTGTCTGTGACACCCTTAGGGCTTATCATAACAGTGTATCATATGAACAACATCCAACATCTGCTGCAATTCCTATCTATTTATTGGCACCCCGTCAGCAGGTTTCTATTTAAGCAGGCAGCAGTGGCTCATCCCCCTCGGGCCAATCTTGTTGCTCTGCATGGGATTTAATGTGAAACACGTTGATTTACAAACACAACTTGATAATTCTGTATTTTGACAAGGCATGGTGGGGATTATAGTCCCACTCAAATTGTTGGAACATTCACACTCTACCAGATAGGAATTCTGGGCTTCAGAAGTGGAGTTATGAGGTGTGTGTGTGTGTGTGTGTGTGTTTGTGTGTGTGTGTGTGTGTGTGTGTGTGTGTGTGTGTGTGTGTGTGTGTGTGTGTGTGTGTGTGTGTGTGTGTGTGTGTGTGTGTGTGTGTGTGTGTGTGTGTGTGTGTGTGTGTGTGTGTGTGTGTGTGTGTGTGTGTGTGTGTGTGTGTGTGTGTGTGTGTGTGTGTGTGTGTGTGTGTGTGTGTGTGTGTGGGTGGGTGGGTGGGTGGGTGTGTGTGTGTGTGTGTGTGTGTGTGTGTGTGTGTGTGTGTGTGTGTGTGTGTGTGTGTGTGTGTGTGTGTGTGTGTGTGTGTGTGTGTGTGTGTGTGTGTGTGTGTGTGTGTGTGTGTGTGTGTGTGTGTGTGTGTGTGTGTGTGTGTGTGTGTGTGTGTGTGTGTGTGTGTGTTAAATTGTTTGCAATTGTTGTGCAGTTAAATTACCTGCCGAACCAGGGGAGCATGTGGTGTTGCTGGCTGACAGAAAGTTGCTGGAGTTGCCGCTGGAAGCCATGTCCATCCTGCAAGGCCTGACTTCTGTGTCTCGAGACTTCTCCCTGCAGCTTCTCCACAGTCGTCTGAACAGAGAAGAATCAGACAAAGGTACCAGAGTCACGCATTCACACACATAATTAAAAAATGTTTTCAAAAACTGCCTGGAGATTCTTAACCATTCCCATTAACATGCAACTTTCACAACAACATAGAGCAGTTAGTCTTGTACATTTTTAGTCTTCTAAGTCTGGCAGCCGCATCATTTGAGACAGGTCCAAAATCATCAGGAGAATTCCTTCTCAACTTTCATTCAGCCTGTTATTACTTCCTTAATTGAACAGGCACCCTGTTTAAATTGTAACTAATCATTTTGAATGTCCAAAGAATGGTTAATCCAGATTTATGATCCATCATTTCCCCTGATTTCCTTTATCCATTGTGAAAATGCTTGTTGTCTTTGTTCGAGACAAAGACTTTATACTTCTGGATAATTCAATAAAAGAAGACTTGGATTCTTGTTAAATATTGTTTAAACAACGTAAGTACAGGTAATGTAAAATAGATGCTTTATTCGAGTTCTAACACTAACTTGCATTATTTTACTTTGTTGTTTTCATTAAGTTATTTTAAGTAGCAATAAATATGATTCCTCAAAAGCAGATTTTATATTACATGCAAGATATTGTGACATAGAAATAGACAGTGAAGTAAAGTAATAGGAAACAACAAAGCGGACCAAAGTGAACTACAATACAGACCAGGAAGGAAACACCGATATATGACTTCTCATGAAAGAAGTTGGATACATGTGCCAGAACTATAACAGGTTTTTAATGTGGCATACATGCATAAAATAGAAAACAGGTTTACTGATGGAAGGAATAAAACAGTAGAACTGACTTATCTATTAAGCTGCTAATAATTAGTGAGGTTTTTGTTCAGTATAAATGGATGTTTGCTGCACATAATTACCCATCATATTTTAGTAAATAATCGCTTACACTTGCAAAAGCATATTGATACCTGGATGTAGACTGTAGGCAGCCTTCCATAGAACTGGAATTTGTTCACATCCTGCTGGCATGCAGTGCGGACATCTGTGAACACCACAGCCTGCTTTGCAGTGGATGTCCATTAAATGTGGACATTTCATTGGGCCTGTCAGAGCAATTTAGAGTCAGGACTGTAGGTTTGATTGTCCAGGAGTAATATATATATGTAGGGCGTGTGAGCACACAGGGACACTGGAAGTCTTTCACCATATGGAGGCACTCAAAAAAAATTGTTTTTGCATTAATTTGAATGGGCAGGATCATTTTTTATTTAATAGTTATTAACAACATTTTAGACAATTTTTTATTCACAAAGGAGACGAGCATGTACTGATTCTAGACTGGCACATGCAAATTCCCCTCACTCAAATCAATACATAAACATTTGATTTCTTCCCATGCAGCCGACATGACAACTGTTTTTTTGGTTTAGTACATTTTTGCTGTCAGGTTAGAGGTAACTGCTGTCCACAAAGCTCCCCCGGAGCTGCTGCTGATAGATAGGTGGAGACCTTGAGAGCTTGTCTGGGAAAACTAAAGTGTGACAGAACACATGTAAGCAGACCATGTTGGTAAAAAGTTTGGGTTTGATAAATAGCCAACTTTAACGGAAGTCAATGGCCAATGCTTTTGATGTTTTGCATCATTAATCCTTTACAAATTGCTAGCTCTCCATAATAAGTACTCAGCTGACATGTAACTCAAGAAAGAACTTTAACCAAGATGTATCACAAAAAAGGTCAAAGTGAAATAAAGGATCTGTTTAAGCCAATATCAATCAACTGCTGTTTAGTTGAAATATAGTTACTTATTGCTACAGTGCTCATCAATGTATTGTTCAGACTAATAGATTTGCAGCCACAGTCTGGTAAGACTATCTGCCTTTTGGTTTGCATTTAAACCTAAATGTTTCACTGCCATTAGCCAAAACTGTGGAACCCAAGGCAAGAAATATCATAAGAGAGGACTTTTCTAAGCGTCAATATGCAAAACTCACTTTAAAACAGAATAGGCATTTTATGTTCACACATTGTCACAAAAGTTGCAAAGCTGCACTTTACTTGTCAAGCGTGTACCATTATTCAGCAGTTTATAGCATGTTATGCCCATTTCTCTCTTCACTTTGTTTCTGTATATCACAACAATTGTCTGAACTATGGTGAACAGTTTTTTGTTGGAGTAGGAAACAAACAACAAATACATTTTTTTAATAAGTAAGGGCATAATCTGATTAAAATCTCTTTGAAACAAACAAGAATATGTTTCAGGAAGAAAAAAATGGATCAGTATTATCCAGCACATGTTGTTTGGAGGTCTCCTATTAGCGTAAAATCCCAAGAAAAAAATCCAGTGTTTTTTGGCAATAATGCCTCAATCCTCTGGGGAATTTCGCACGTTAATATTTTGAAAAGAAAAGAAATGGGAGTAGAAAGAGCACTGAATCTCATGCCGCAGACATCTTTACCTTTTTAAAGGTTGAATCATTTGCATAACTTGAGTGAATGTTCAAAGGTTACTGTTAAACGTGTGTGTGTGTGTGTGTGTGTGTGTGTGTGTGTGTGTGTGCGCGCGTGTGTGTGTGTGTGTGTGTGTGTGTGTGTGTGTGTGTGTGTGTGTGTGTGTGTGTGTTTGTGCGCGTGTGCGCAGGCGTGCATGTGTGCGTGCGTGTGTGAGACTTGACAATTGCATATAGCAAAGGCGAGGAACTACAAGAAGGGACAGTACACAGACAGCGTATGGATGTAGAGGGGGTAGTCAATTTTAGGTAGCCACTGTGAAAAATGCAAGACATGGGAAGACAGTCGGATACGTCTAGTGGAGAGAGGAAATGAGAGAGAAGGAGCAAGAGACAAAGCTTCATCATTTTGCATTGTATTGCACCTTTTTGTAACAAATATAACAAAGAGCATTGGACTTAGTATGCACGTTTTTTGTACGGAACTATTTTTTTCCAATAACGGACTAAAAAATCTGTGGGAAATCTACAGACTCAATGTGCAAAGACATTAAAGCATGTATTTGGGATCTTAATGAAGTGCATCATGACAATAGACGGGAAAGGTTTGTAGGCAGTCAGTTAATATTTCAGGACACTGGAGTTTTACCAAGGTGTTGGGTCAATGTACCAGTCATGTCATATTAAAAACAAAGTAAAGGACCTCTTTTGAGAAAAAAACATGTCACTGTCACTTATAACACTATATTTTGTGGACACATTAACTTTATCACCTCCTTTATGTGTAGGATTTTAAAATTACTAATGTTGACCCACCTAAGTACAATTTGGGCCGTGACCTTTTATCAAATGTATTCCAAGCATACTACAGTGAATTGGTTCAGTGTGGCATACTTAACAACTTAGGACTTCACAGGCTGTTAATCTGCCATAAACTGGCCAAAAGGTTGAGATAGAAAGCAGACTGAAAGGTCTGACAAGTTTGCCCTGGGCTTGGCGTTATTTAAAGGTTGACACTAGTGGCAAGTTGGCTGGGTCATTCCAATAGATCAAACACTGTGGTGTTTTTGCTTCCCTGATTTTGAAGTATGTTACTGTGTCTGCAGTTGGAAACCTAAGCTTAAAGCTAGAGGCGGTTTGAGATCAGAGGGTGAGGAAAATCATTGATTCAGCCTCTGTGAATTTCAACAGCATATTTTGTAGAAATTCAGCCCTTCGTTTCTGAAGTAACTTTTCATAAATTGCGAAAGAAGTAGAAGTTTGGAATCGCTGCTGGTGGTCAATAAAAAATTGAGTGATATATACAGTATACTGTATAATGCTTTATATATATTGAATTTTTGTCCAAAGCACATCACATTAAAACCTAAAAAAGTGTTTGAGTGGCCCTTAGGTTGTCAGGTTTTTTCTACCAGTCGCGATGCTGGTATTGTTTAGTGTTTTGTGTGTGTGTGCCTGCCTGCCTGCCTGCCTGCCTGCCTGCCTGCCTGCCTGCCTGCCTGCCTGCCTGCCTGCCTGCCTGCCTGCGTGCATGCGTGCATGCGTGCATGCGTGCATGCGTGCATGCGTGCATGCGTGCGTGTCATCATGACAAAATATTGTCCTGGGGACACCTACTGTAGTGGGAACTACTCCAGAAGCAGTTTTTGTAGAAGTTTTTGCTTTTTTTTTGCTGTATTTAAAAACTGTATTATTAGAAACCACGGCAATACCAGTAGATATACAGGTAATTTGAACAGTAGTAAGTATCTTGTACCAAAAATGTAGGCTTTTGTTTAAAGTTGTTCACAGTCTATTTCTCTTCAGTTCCAGGGGATAGCTTTGAAACTTTTTTCAAAGACATGACATAACTAGATACATCTAGTGAGGCCATCCCAATACATCACTTTACAATCACTTTACTGGTGCATAATTTAGATCAAAATTAAGCTTAAAATCAAAGATGGGTGTGGTCCGAGCCAAACCACCTTTGTAGTGTCCGTTACAGTAGGTGTCTCCAGTACCATACCATGGTGACAAACACACATACATGTACGCACACAGACTCACAAGGTGAAAACAATACCAGCGGTTGTTAAAAAAAAATCACAATGATGAACTTTGATAAAGATTACTTTTTCAGTGCGTCTGCGATTAGGTGTTGACTAAACCCACTGATTTATGTGTAATCAATACTTAAGCAATAGTTGATGCTTTTATTTTCAGATGGTTATATGTGTTGCAACCATAAGGAAACTTTTAAAAGTGTTCTTCAGTCACCAATAAATGTCATTGACTTTGCATACGCGGAAGTTTAATTTCTTTTGCAGTCCAAATGCTGTGTAATCTACCCTGCAGACAAGTGTATGTATTAATTCTGCTTCCTGTCTGTGGCAGTTGAAAGTGACAACAAAAAGGAGACCAAAGGTGGCAAGGGAACTAAGGGGAAGGGAGATCAAAGCCAAGCCATCAAAGTGGTGAGTTCAGTAAATTAATCTGGGCCTGCCAGATACAGACAGCAATATTACTTTTACCTGCTGTCAGCACTGGCGATTATTTAAGTTCCTCTTGCCTCCCTTTTAACTGTGGTTTTTCAATCAATTACATAATGTGTTTTCATAAAGATCCTATTTCTAGCTTCTGAGCATTTATCCTCTGTCATGCACCAATTCTATTTTTTCCACCGACCCCTTTCTACTTACATTTCTTTTGCTCTTTCTCCTCTCTTAAAATCAACCCTCACATTCTTTCTTGTAACTAGCACTTGCAGATGTATATGTGCGAGACAATATTTGCATGTGTATGCATATACTGTACACACATTGTTAGTTTCCATCCTAAATAGTTAGTTTAAGCTGTAATACCTCCTTTATTTCCTTTATTTGCCCAGATACCTGTGAATTGTGTGTTGCCTTCTTACACCTTCCCAGTGGACACGCGTTACTTGAAATGTATCTTTTTTGTTACCAATTTCAGTTTGTTGAACCGTCTGTTTTATTTGTGTTCTTGACATATAGCTATGGAACTATTTTTCCACAGATTATTATTCTTAACATATCCCCACAGATATTGTAAGTTCTCACAATGACGGAAACATTGGTAAGTAAATGTTAATGAGGATTCAATCAATGTCTTTGGAGAGATTACATTGCACACCTTACATTACATATTTAAAGGATTAATAATATAGTATATTGATATGTACCGTTACATCTCTTAAGGTTGGAAATAAACTGCAATGTGGCAGAAAAAAAATACTTGTTAATGTTCAGTAATGTACAGTACTGTCTAGCTCCAGCGGCTTTTCTTTTATCGGTGGGGTAGTGTGGACTGTAGTACTGAGAGTACTTTTGACCCTCACTCAAGAAGCCAAGTTCTTTACATAGCTCACTCTGCATGTCCTCTTTTCAGCTCAAAGCCTCTCAAAACATCCTTCTCTCTTTAACACTGTACTATTTCACAAAATGTCTACTTCTGTGTCCTTGTATGAGTTACATTTCAGCTCCCAATTAGTGCCAGCACTGTAGCAAGTTGAAGGTTTCAGAATATTTATATGTTGTTGTGCATCTGACACAGATGAGACCAGTCTGACCATAAAGATGAAGGAGATTTTGGAAACCCACAGCCAGCATTCTACCCCTCTGTGGGAGGGCTTTATGGGCAGCAAACAAACACCCAGGTTAGAATGCAATGCAGTATGTCTTTGTTTGGTCTTTGCTCTGAGCATACTGACAACTGACTGTAACACACCTGATCATTTCTATACCGCTAACCCTTCTCCAATATGTATCCAGTCTGCCGGAGATAGAGCAGCTGCTGTGCAGATGCAGTGCCTTCATTTACCTGGGGATGGAGCGCTTCATGGCAAATATTCCACCTGCCAAGCTGGCAGCCCTCAATCTGTCTGGTACTTTACACCCATACAGCATTTTTATTTGAATTGGATGAATGAAAGTATGTTGTTTTTAAAATGTTAGATGTCAGCGTTAAAAATTAGCAGTATGCTGAATATATCCATATACCACTGTATATGATCACACAAAAACTTGATGTTGCATACTTTTTCAATTTGACACCAGCAGCACAGACATCCATACTTAATGGCATACACGCCTGGAAATGTCACATAACCAACTCATGATGTGTGCATTTACTGTTGGCACCAGTCTAAGTGTCAGTAACGTTGTCAGTAAAAAAAAAATAGTTATAGAAACATTGTGAAACCAAGATTTCACTTAGTGTTGCATAGGCTCACTTCTGTGACAGTGTAACCGCTCTCATCCTCCAAAACAATCAAGACAATTAATATCAATGTTACTACGTCAAATAAAGCACAAAAATGATGAGAATTGTAAACAACCAGTCTATCATCAAATGTCTTGAGCATCTTGTGTACGAGTTATTTAGCACATTTTATGAAATCACACAGCATCTTGAGTTTTCTCAAAGGTTTTTAAATGGTAAATTAGGAAAAATAGGTGGCAGAATACTGTAATGACGGACATTTGGAGAAAGGAGCAGTTTGCGAAATATGTAAGCAGTAAATGGAGCAATAGGCTTAATCTCTTCAAACTCATAAGTCTTTTATTCCCTGTGTGGGTATATATAGAAATATCTCAGATCAATGAGGTTTTAATATCAGATCCCTGCATAGCATTACCACAACTGCACTCAGTGCCTGTAAAATAATATTTATCTGAGAAAATCTATTGAGGATTAATTTCAGACATTCACTCCTACCAAGCTTTTTATTTTCTCTTTCTAGCAGAGACATTTAAAAAAAACTACTTCCAGATGTAAAGAGCAGCCATCCTTTCTGATTATGGCATACAGTCATAGTCAAGACAACACATCTGTATTTTAAGGCAGGTATTAGCTCAATTTTTTTTAACCTGAAATCACTGTTGTCACACATAATTAATGACTTGAGAAAAATAAAACTCAACCCCTTTTTTTCTTTCATGGCGTAGTCTTAAAAGAACCCCTGGCTGTTGTAATTTATTTACAGTCAGTGGGCAAGAGGACTCCAAACCTGTCTCCCTCTTCTCAAGTTCTAGAGGAGGCTTTTTCCTTCTTTACTCTTTGAATAAATAATCACCTGACCCAAATGAACTTTCAGTTCTTCAAACCTTCAAAGAGATTTCACAAAGGAACAGTACAACTCCATCTTTGTAGCTTTTTTCTTCCCTTTAACTAGCACAAAAAGGTAGTCTGAGAATGGATGGATTTGGGGTGGACGTGATTGTGATTGACAGTGTCAGATCGACCTTATACATAGCTGGAGGGCGGACGTTGTCTAATTTACTAGCCTGGCATTAGTGCTGCTAACTATAACTATAGTGTGACTGACACCATGGTCTGAATTCCAGCTGTCACTTCACAATAAACCTACTTAATTGGCCATCAGACTATGATTAGGAAGATGGCAGATGTGTGTTTCTCAGGAAAAAAAGGTGTTGTGCAGTATATGCAGCACCATCTTCACTAATATCTTATCTGGAAATTGTGTTACTTTATCACTTCATCTTCTTCTTGTTAAAGTAATAATACTGTTTAAAACAACTCTTTGGGGGACAACCCTGCTGTGACAATGACATAGACTCACATCAGAGTCTTCTGGCCTCAGGGAGCTGAATAGCAAAGGAGGGGCAGTGCCATGCTACAGATACAGACATGATCGTCATTGCATAGGAAGTCAGCCAGAATAGCTGCAAGGCACTGCCTATCCTTGATGCAATAGAAAAGATGACAGCCTCACCGATACACACCTGGTGTCTGACACAAGCACCAGTTTACTCACACCTACAGTTCTAGTCCAAGTGAATGAAAGGTAAAAGCCTGTTTTGTACTAATAAATAGATAGACTGCGTTGAAGAAACTTTCTGTGCTAGAGGTTCTTCTACAAGCCTCTTTGGCATGATTGATCACAATTGTGTGTTTCTCATCTGTTTTTCTGTACATATAATCATGAAAAGTAACGTGCCGTTATTCATGTGTAATTCACATATTTATATCGTAGGTATTCGACTTAATAAAAGCGGGGAAATGTTTAAGGCAGATCTCCACTTAGGGATGTAGGGTAGGATGGAGTTGTGGATGGTACCCAAACACAGGACTTTCACTGGGTTCGCTTCTCATTTCTGTCTGTGTCCCAGACGTTCTAAGCCAAACTACAACGTTTAGTCTAATCCTAACCAAGTCATTTCGATGCCTAACCCAAACGTCACCTTTTGTAGGCTAAAAACGGTCATGTAATGGTAGTTTCGGTGCTTATCTGTGTGTGTTGTAATCCAAGGTTCTCTGTTGTTTGTTTTGATAGGCGGTCTGGCCGCACATGCGTGTTAATGCATGTGACCATTACAAAAACATCGGTATTTAACATAATGGGGTGAGGGCCGTGTGGAGGCAATTCAAATGTACATGACAAACAGCATATTGGTGACATAATTGATAAATAAATAAAAATAGATAGTTCAAACAGGGGCTTCAGGGAAAAACTTTTCATAATGACTCAGTAAGGTATTCCTTTTTTGTTATTTAACAAAATCAGAGCTTTAAGCAAAGAGCTCAGTTTCAGGAGAAAAGGAGCAAACTAAGGTAGAGGTTTTGCAAATTTTTGTTTGTAAATAAAGAATTTTGTATATAGGATAACAAAGTTCATCAGGTTTGTAAGAGCAAGGCAGGACAGCGCTACCCGCTTATGTCTCAGCAATGATACGTGATCAGTATGCCACTGCTTATTCATGGTGCGTTTTAGGACAGCTCAGAAAAACGTGGCAGTGCCATGTTACAAATGAATTTAGCGGTTGTAAAAAGTGTGGGGTACAGAGCGTAATATGAATATGCAGAGGGCACAGATATGGGAAATGTGGGGGACACAGACCCATGACTTCAGCACATCTGCACCCACAGGACAGCACTAGTTTCTCACACTGCTCTTGTCCATTGTTCTTGCATTCTCTTCCACAGTTCTGTAACTGTAGTGGGTTTCTTATCCATTACTTTGTCACTAAGTATTTTCCAGAGATCCTCTATGGGAAATTTAGATCTGGACTCTAAGCTGGCTAGGGCTGCAGCTATCAAATCTTTTTGTAATCAAGTATTCTACCGATTATTCCATCGTTTAATCAAATAATCAGATTAAAAACAAAACTTTGCCCCAAAAAAAGTATAATTTTGCATTATTTACCAGGTAGGTAAGGTTATTTTTAACATTGGACAGCTACGCATTCTCTTCCTGTTTTTAACATCTGCAGGGCTATTCAATTAATTTGGAATTAGTGGAAATAGTAGTAATAGGCCTCAAAGTGCAACAGCATAACAGCGGATCAAAACAAGTAGTAATAGGCCAACTGAAAGTGCAACAACCTTGTCAAAAAACAATAACGTACTTATCAAGTTATACTCTTTACACACGGATATACAGTAGTTGCAGAGTAAACACAAGCCTCACAGTGACATTTATAAACAAAAAAGTCTCTGTCCATTTGCTGGTGAATTGCCGGAAAGAGACATTGCGGTGGTAAATTTAACCACGGATTTAACCAGACTAAAACGATTGCAAGAACAACAATAGAGCGGAGCTTGGCGAGCTGTTGCAAAGAGGATTCACAAACCCACGAAGAAGAGCGTAGTGGGAGCGTGCGGAGTGTTGTGGCCATGCGTGGCCTGGATATAATCCCTCGCGGGCTGGTTCAATTAAATAGCCCAGCACTACGGCAACCGCAGACGCACTCAGCTGAAGTCGCCAGTTAACGGGTCACTTGAACCGAAACAGCGGCACTCGGTGAAGTGGCGTTAACAACGGGCTGCTTTCGGCTCAGACGCTGAATCATTGATGGCGTGCTGTAGTGGTACGCCAGTTCTAGTTTGCAGTGGACACATTGGACCTTTTTGGCTTCTTTTTGAAAATGATCCCAAACTTATTCTCTGCCTTTTCTGGGCGGTAGTGGTGTGCATCCACAAAAGCAGTCCATGAGGAAAAAACAATCCCTGCGCTGAGCAGGTCGCATAACGCGTGAGATAAGAATTGAACGAATCAGTGAGGCAGAGATTTCGCCTCGAGAATGTTTTGTAATCGAGTTACTCGAGTAATTGTCTTAGCCCTAGAGCTGGCCATTTCATTGTTTCCATATTCTTAGCTTCAAGGAACTGCTCTACCCGTTTTGCAGTGGGACAGGGGGCATTGTCTTGCATGACAATTGCGCGCTAATTGGGAGACAATTGCAGTGAAGGTATTGCATGTTGCTGAAGGAGGTTCACAAACATTTGCATTCCCCCTGCCATGTAGCCCAACAAGAGGCCCAACTCCTGCTGCAGAAAACATCCCCAAACCATGACACTTCCTCCTCCAAATGTAACTGACTTCTTTACACACTTTGGGCTTAGTCCTACCTCAGTCCTATACCGAACATAATGTTTCCTATCATACCCAAATAACGTGAATGTACTCTCATCATTGAAGTCACTCTGGACCAGTTCTCCACTGTCCACACAACATGCTCCTCAGCAAAGGCAAGTCTCACCGTTTTATTGTTTCTGCTGATGAGAGGTTAAGTCACTGCAGAGTGGGCTTTCAGTTCACATTGTCTTAAACGATGAGACACATTGTGCCGAGACTTGGAACGCCCAACCTCTCCCTGATGGCTGAGAGGGTCATCCCTTTGGCCTTCATCTCGACAACCTTTTGCCTCATGGTTTCAGTCACCTTAGAGGGGCTTGCCATCTTGTAAAGTAACCAGGAGCTGCCAGATAAATAGGGTGTCCAACAATTAAGTCAATTTTCACTAGGTGTCAGATTACATACATACATACTTTTTATACAGCAGTTCTTTGTTTAGAGGAGTTTTATTTATTCTGTTGCCAGATAATGATACTGATGTTTGCTCTCCTCAGAGTGTCGCATGGCTCTGCTGTTTGACCCGGTTCAGAACAGTGCCAGTGTTGTCCAACATTCAAACCTTGGCATGCACATGAGGTAACAAAATAGCTTTATCTAATGAAGCTCCAACTCAGTTTGTCATATTCATTTGCGCTTACATAATTACCATTTATATCTGTGCTCCTCAATTGTGACAATTGATGTTTTTGTCTTTTGCCTTTGACACTATTTCAGCTTTTTGGTTGGTAATAGTTTCTAAAAGCAGGGCTTCCCCTTTCTCTGATATTCTCACTGTCTCTGTCCTCTCCAGTGGAGGACAGTCTGGCCTGGAGAAGCCCCTGGAGACCGCACTGCTGTTGAGTTTGGGTGGTGTCGGCTGTATTGTCCTCAATCAATGGCACAGCAGCCTTCAACAGAACACACGGATTATGGTCAATGTACTAGACAGTATGTTATAGTCTAATACATCATAATTTCACCTCTAAATCTTAAGTAGATGTCCCATTTTATTTATGCCTGTGGACTGTTTTAGCAGTTAGAGTATTTGTGTGTTTCACCATGTGTTGCAGATCTACTGAGGGTCAGACAGACCTCTGGCCAGACCATCCATGCCCTGAGGGGAGGGAACAGTTCAGACATACCACATCACAAGGTTACAGGATCAAATGGTACTGTATATCCTACTTGTTTCTGCATTTTGCCTCACATTTACATTTATAAACTGTAATGTTACAATTATTCTGACCAAATAATTGCGATCAAGCTATTGTCCTGATAATCATCAACAAATAATTGTATTGCATTACAGAAATGACACATCCTTTTTTAGTGAAAAACAAACAATAAAATAAACAATCTTAAATAATGTAATCATACATTATAAGGTCCCCCTTATTAAAGGGGCTGCACTTGAAATACAAAAAAAATTTACATGATGCAGAAGGCACACACATGCTCTAACATGAGCACACGTTTCCCAAACACAGAACAGAGAAGCTCAGATTTCATCACACACAGAGGGAGCAAGAAGAGTACAGCCCCTTTAAAATGTTGTAAAGAATAAGTCATAAAAATAACTTTACAGAGTGGAATTCACAGAGAACCCCTGTAAAAATGCCGTAGATGGTCATTTCTACATGCATAGAGCCCATTAAATACTCATACTTACATTTGTTGCTGTTGATAAATACATGCACAGTAAAGTTAAATGTACATACAACTACCACTTTCACTGTCTACTTCTTCTATTAATAGGCTGCATCTAATAGGAAGATGGACTTTCTGTAAAATAAAACCAATTCTACTTGATTTTAACTGTTACTTATGGGCTGTGGCAGGAAAAACTGTATTAAACTACAGTCAATTCACTGGCCAAGTCACTTGTGATGATATTAACGATTATCCAGATAATGGAAATTCACCACGATCATCTTGTAATTTAACGCGTTCTTTATTGTGATCCAAGATAAACTTGTATATTGTCCCATCCCAACTGTAAATACATTCAAGTCCATGTGTTTTATTTTCTTTAATGGGGGCATCACAGGCACCCACACTTCTCTCATTCTCTGTATGTGAGGCTTCAGGTTTTTTTTTTACAAAGAGAAATAATACACGTCAAGCAGAATCATTCAAATTATGAATCTAACTAAGCTGGATTTTAGCATAACCCTCCATTATTGCTTTCTCTGGCTGTCCTCTGCAGATCAAGTGCTCCCCATTGACGATGTTCACCACAAAACAACTCTCACACCTTCAGCCTTCAACTGCATTCTTTATGGACTCCCTAACTTAATTCTCATGTAATATATTGTTTGTCCTCAAGATGTCTCATGATGATTACAGACATACTTGTCAGCTGGCTTTGACTATATTACTGTTTACAAAAAACTAAAGCTACTGTAGCGTGAGGGGGTTAGATGTTTCATTAAAGTTTTGATTTTTCATTTTCCTTTCCTGTCATTTCATGAGAATACTGATTTTATACTTAATGTATTTAATATTGTTTTGACCATGCAGAGCAGATGAGAAAAATAGAACATGCTCAGCTCCATAAAGTAAGGCTAGAGCTCTCAGTGCTCTCACAGAGGGCAGCTCTCTTACATGTCTTGTAGTCTGGTATTGAGTGCAATGATGCAGCTTTATCTTGCAGCTGTAACTGAAGTTCTCTTTAATTGTAGCTTTCATTACAATTAGTGCTCATTTACTCTTGTGTTGATAATTCTGTTGTGTTGACTTGTCACCTAAAATTAAGACTCACAATTTCAAACACTGACCTCACAATAGAGGATGCAGTCATTGTTTAAACATACTGTGTCACACTGTGTCAACTTGAAAACCATCAGAACTCTCTTTAGTTGAGTTGAGAGAAGCTTGATTCCACCTTTCATGCAAATTAGGCTCAAATTAAATTTAATTGTTTTTACTCAATTTAATTTAGAGCATGCCTATATCAGACATTGCGTGCATGCTTAATCCTTATATTTGCTGTTTTGCACTAAATGTTAATTTAGTATATTTATAAACGGTAAATACACTCCTTGAGAAAAATGTGTTCTTACTGTCAGAACATGACCTGAGGTTTTATATAATGCCCTGTTTATTGTTAGTATGCTAAACCTAAAATTAAAGGGCTGAAGTCATCATCACCATTTTGATGCTTTATTCCTCAATAGATTTTGCTGTGTATTTTTACTAAAACACTGAAGAGTTTTTACATGAATGTGTGTAAGGACGGATATAATTTAAGTTGACAAACTTCCTTTTGATTGTCAATCACAAAGCCACTAGTGCAGAGGAAACAGGAACACGAGTAGCCTGGATGTGTCCACCTACCAGCACCTCTGAAGCTCACTAATTAAAGGGATAGTTAAGCTACTTAAAGTGTGATTGAATGAGGTACTAATTCAAAGACAGTGTATTACCTACAGTAAATGATGTTTAGTACACACTTAGTTTGTAGAAACAGACAGGTGTCCTGACACGGAAGCTAAGCAAGGTCCTGCTGTGGAGGACGGAAGCATAACTTATTTTAGCCATCGTAAAAAAAAATTCTGTTACAATTTTAAATGTAGGCTATATTTGAAATATCTTTGCTGCTTTACCTTGCGGTCAGCTAGCACTTTCCTCCAGTTTCCAGAGATGTTTTGTCAGCTGTTCAGCCTCTGAAGGGATCCTCTTGTCTCCACAGTGAAATGGATTTTGTTGTCGCTGTTACAAATACTCCTTTTTTAGATTTAATTTAATTTATTTGTTAAAAGGAAAAGCATGCCGGGCACACCCATGAAATACAGCTACACACAGCTCCGGTATAACATTTTGCTGTTTATTACATGTAGCTAAATGCTAATGGCTGACAAAGCTAAATGACTAAAGTCTAGTTTGTTTGACCAGTGTGAGTAAAACTGTTCCGTGCCTAGGCACAACATGCTTCCCAGCAACGGTAGGTTGAGAGAGGTGGGCTTCAGTAAACCATGAATGCACATGTACAAGCACGACATTGGCAGTCTTGAGACCCCCTGAGGGGGGACAATCCCGCTAAAGCACGGCACGGATCATCTGGGCCAAGTGTGAGTGCGCCATGAGTATCACAGTCCTGCTGGAATATGTCCGGCTGTGTTGTGTTTTGGTTTATAAAAGCCAACAGGAGACAACGTTTATTGCTCCCTAATTTCGAAACACAGTCCTGCTGTGACATGTCCAGTTGTGTGTGTGTGGAGGGGGCTTAAAATAGACAGGCGCTGCAACAGAGCGTCTCAGACAGAGGGTGCAGCAGCTATGAGCAGTGTGAGAAAAATAAAGTGTTTTTTGAACATTTAAACGTGTACACGTGTTTTAATAGAAAGACATAATACAAGTGTCAACTTGAAAAAGAGTATAATATATGTCCCCTTGAAGGTGACTAAAGTAGGTTTTGCTGCAGCTGTTTTTCCCCTCCATAGCAGTTTCTATGTCGGTACTTCTGCCTGCTTCTCCAAACTGGGGCATGCTGACGATCATCTACTGAAGGTAATAAATTGACTATGAATAAGTAGAACCTACAACCCCACTTCAAAAAAGCTAAGCTATCCCTTTAACATGTTGTATCAACAAGTTCTCGATAAAGGTTGTTTCTTCCTACCATCAAATATGACCCAAAGGAGGGTTTTCCTAAAGTATATTGACACATCCTCACAATTAAACGGTCTCAGTTTTAAACACATGGTTAAAATTGTGTTTGTATCAAGCCAAAATGTTGTCTAATCGGACATAGATTAGAGTACAGAGTTCCTTGTATGCAGACACACAGTGATTGAAGTGGTGCAACAGAGCTCATAAATGCAGAGAACTGTACCCTTTAGAACAAATTGCTGATTATCAAATAACATTTAAGAAGTTCAGCAGTTTCAGCTCATGCCTGCATTGCTGATGTCTCGACAGCTTGTTCTTTAGCAGATGACATTCAGAGCAATTTGCTGGATACCACATTTCTTGTTTTTCCTTATTCTGATAAGTGGCTGCTGCTAACTGTCTGTCTCAGCAGCTTGTTTGTCTTTTCACCCCTCTGGGCAGCCAACAGATGTCTCTCAGATGCTGCTGTGCTCCTAAAGTCCAACTTACTTTTGCTAAGATCTCAAATTTAAGTGTCCATGTTCAAACTCTGTATATATACTAAAAAATAAAGTGTAGATGCTGTATTTTATTTTTAAAAGCTATTTGACATTCATTGGTATATATACAGTTTTGCTTCCTTTTTCGTCATCAAAGTTGATTTTTAGCTAAATCACTCAATAAATTAATCAAACTAATGGTTTCAGGAATTTGTCTTATTGATTGAGAAATTTTGGATGAATGATGTACTGATGAATGATTAAAACAGTGGCACGTAGAGCACACTACTATTACTATGAAGCACTGCTATTTTCAACACATCCTTACTGACTTTGTCATGTTCATTGTATCATTGTTTGTTTTGACCAAAGAGAAGGAGAACTACACCCAAAGGATGTTCTTCCGCCACCTGTCGTCTTAACCTTTGTATGTACTACTGTATATGTATGTAAGTAGGTCAGAGAGAGGTCCTCACTATGCAGCAGACTTATTATACACTGGAGGCAGCAGAGACGGCAGGAAAGCAGGCAGAGGCGCAGGAGATTATTCACAGAAAGAGGTACTGCTTCATGCTCAGGATAAACCGTAACCATCGCCACTACTATGATTCCTGCATTCCAGCATTTGCAACCATTGACAATCAGTATATGTTTTGGCCTTTTTGTTGGTGTAGCTGCAAGGCTTAGTGTTAATAATTCCCCTACAGTATACTAGAACACATCTCCAGCACTACCTTTGCCATTACTTTTGCCTGTTCTCATTCTCCATAATTATATATGAATTGGACTCTGTCTCTTGATGTCATGATTCGATTCAGAATTCATTCTTGATTCATTTAAATATGAAAGTATGTAGCCTTGTGATTTAAAAAAGGTAACTGCACTCATTCGGAATGTGTGTGTGTGTGTGTGTGTGTGTGTGTGTCATGACAAAATCTGGTCCTGGAGACACCTACTTCTGGAGTAAGGGTAAAAAAAAAAACTGTAGCACCTCAGCTGTGCTTTAACTAAAGTTATGTCCCAAGTAGTGGTGAAGGAATATGCCAGTAACAATAAAAGTCATCATTAAATACAACCCTGTACAGACACAGGTTTTTTTATTAAATGTAACGAACAATGTTCCAAATTATTAAACAGAGTTGCAGTGTGTGTTGGGCGTGTGGTTTTGTTGTCTAGTGCTCCAGTTCAGTCCTCTGCTCAGGTAATGTTAGTCTCTGGGTGATTACGTGCAAAGTATTCACAAAATACTTCACCTAAGCCTTGAAAAGTGAATAATTAAGTAATAAAATAAAAATGAACCTAAATGCTTGCCTTCTTTGAAAATGGACCACAACACACACACACACAAACACAAAACTTTGTGTGCTCTATTCTGTTGGGGTTCTGCAAAGTGCTCCCGTGATTGATTGATTTTTTAGATGGCTAAAATTGGTTTAACTGCTGCAACCAACCACAGCAGTCCTTTTCTAAAATTCTGTCATTACTCCTGCCTGCTTCTCAAATCATCTGGACACCCCCTTTAACATAAAAGTAAAAGTAAGAAAAGTAAGTAAACCAATGCATCTAAGAAGATGAAACCAGAATATGTGTGCTATTGTCACAGTAAAAAAAGCCTAAGTGATTAATCCATTATTATGTCCTCAACTTCTTCACTGGTTGACCAATGAATTAACTGACCCTATCATCCCGACTGATCTGATGTATGATGTTGATTGCACAAAAAGGAAAATATTTATTATATATGAGCTTCCCGCGCAGTGTTCATCAAATCCCTTGAAAGACCCTTCCTAGTTCAGAGGAATGCGTTTTAATTGACTAACAAGTCCACAGTTTCTGATATTACTCTCTGTTTTTTGGTCAAAGTGATACATTCCAGGCCATGTGAAGTATAGTAGATGGTAGATATTGCTTCTGACCAAAAAAATTTAACAGCAGAGTCCTATGGCCACTTACTGTAAATGATTAAGTTATTCAAGGTCTGAGTTCCCCAAACATCATGTTTGCTGGACAAAGTGGCACAACATCATCCTCCTACACCTCCATTATGTTTTCTTCTATTTCCATACTGGCGTTACGTAAATTCCCACTTAGAGGGAAAGGGAAAGGTCCAAGGTGAACACACACTGTGCTTAAGTAGGCCTATAATTGACAATAATGAATGATGAAGTTTTGTGAGTGCATCTTGAACAGTTATCGGGGCAGGAACATAAAGTGGCCACAGATAGACAGACAGACATAGCCTATAAACACCTAGCAAAATAAAGTAGGTGTCTCATTCTGCCACAATGACACACACACACACACAAAATGCTTTGTGTGATGAGATTGGTGGGAATGTAGTTTTTTTGGTCATTAATGACAAATTAACATTTGAGCTGCTGGTGGGACTAAAAAAAAGTCAGAATCACCAAAGTGTGTCTGATACATCCTCTGGTGACCAAAACAGTCTTCACCAAACTTCATGGCAATCCATTCAATAGTTGTTGAGATATTTCAGTCTAACCGACATTGGCCAACATTGCCAACCCTTGTGCCAAAGTTCAAATTTAAACCTCTATTTTGACTAAAAGTAATTATCTACCTTCTATTAACTCTAAGTGAGAGAAAGGCAATGGCTGTCAGCCCGGTGCACCCAGTACGATGACTAGCTTTTTGTCCCACTCAATGTAAGAGAAGAAAGGTGACAACGAGAAATGAGATGCACCTCTTGTTTGTGTAGCCACAAGCTGCATAATGTGAGGCATGCTGCATTTCTGGCAGTGAGTGCAAGGGCAGGGAAAGAGCGTAAAGACAGCATAGAATCTGATAAGATGCATCATTTTCAACATTTGGAATACTAATATTAAAAAATCCTCTTGATACTAACAGTCAGTGCTTGCAACCCTCTCCACACTATTTCCCGTTTTCTTGTACAAGTAAATTTTGCCTGGCGTGATTGTACCTTTAAGATATGGGTTTTCGTCGGGTACACTGCGTCAAGCAGTGTTGAGCTGCATGACTGTGACACAGCCATTCTGATAAGCAAGGTTGATTGATGTTGCCCTGTGAATTATCAATGAAACTGCTTTTTTATTCAAGGCCTAAGCAGTCTGCTGTTTAACCATGGATGCCCAGACAAAGCTCTGATTTATGGCAATGCTTTATTTGACAGCCACCTTTTCCTTGGCAAAGTTTCAGATTTTGTTGTTTTGCATACTAGAAACATCCTAAACATCGTTCTGTTTTGCTTTGCAGACAGTTTTAGTTAGTTGGTTTTTTACTGAGCTCACCTTGCAGTCAACCTGTAGGCCAACTGCATCTTCCATCATTAAAATCACTAACTAGCTTGTTGCTCTACAAGGGAATTAATCATTGGGTGATGTCATCCTCCTTGTTAGCAAAATGACCAAAATGCATGCCCCTTGTTAACCTGCCATCCCTCCTCTCCATCTCCTAGTACCAGAGACAGAGTTTAGTTTAATATGTAAGTCTACTCTGCCTGACTCATTGAGCCTTTATCAGACTGAGGTTTGTGAAAGTCAGAGTCTATGGCCCCAATCATGACTCTGAAATATCAGTAACTGTGAGTTGATAAATCCACCATGCTGTCCGTGACATGCGACTTCTTCCATCAGTTTCTCACTGGAACAACATTAAAAACCCACACAGATAGTTTGGAGGTGTTTTTCTTTTCTATTTTAACTGAGAACTCATTTGAAACTCTAAACTTGCTGTCACTTAGGGCTGTCAAAAAATCAAGTGTGAAAATATCCGAACAATCCAGCTATGTCCATCTGTCAGTGTTTTACCCTCACCCTGTGAGGCGAGCCTCAGATTTGTTGTCATGGTAAAGCAGCTGCTTCTTACGAAGTCAGCAAACAGCCATATCTTTGTTGTTAATTTTTCAATCTACGGTGTAGAACCCTACTTCTACTTCCACTCACTGCCTCTTAGTTTCATGTTGAGATTATCAGATTATTGTGGCTTTGTTTGCTGGTGTCGTCCTCCTGATAGGCCAATTAGTGCATGCAATAGGTATTTGATCAATTTCTTTTATCAACAACTTTGATAAATTTTAGCACTTAAATTATTAAATTTCTTCCCACATAAAAACAAAAATTCAAATTTCGATAAAAAAGTAACAGCCCTGTACCTGTGTCGCGTTTAACAGCTCCACTGATTAAATCTGGCTCCTGTCCTGAGTATGATATTTGTCCTGAATCGAGAACAGTCATTTTTTTCTATTTTCATAAGCCGTTTTTTGTAGCGATAAATTCGGTCTGACTAAATCAATTCTTCTGAATAAAATAATTATAGGTTTATCAATGCAAGAAGAAACACCATTTATTGATATCTAGTGTTTAAAGTGATCATACCAGTCAGAAAAAAATACTGTGTTTTTGCTGGTTTTTTTTATAAAGAGCACCTGGTGAAAGAGGATTGTTATTTATTTCACATAAAAATCTTTAATTTAGATACACATACACTTCAAGAAAGTGGTCTAAAATGCTGCTGATGCCACTTTCCTCTCCTGAAGGGGGTGCAAGTTAGACTGGAAATGCAGATGTGAAACACCAGGAATCCTGAAGTTCGATTATATCCAGGGACCTTGGTTTCAGGTGCCTTGAAATAATGACACTCAGATGTAGATTTACCATCACACCCTCATACCTAGACAACAGACTAGGTCTATTGACAATCCTCCAGAACTGCATGTATGACCGTTCTATTTAACATTAAAATGGCCAAATAGTGCCCCTTTTAATCGTGTGATAGCTTATTTAATATTGTGGAATGGTCATAGTTTTAAAATAAAACTAATTAAGATAAGACAAAAATACCATACTTGGTTAGGTTTAGAAAAAGATCATGGATTGATTTAAAATGAGTTAAATTATAAATACTTGATTTATTCTGACATACTGTTATTTTTTATCGTTCAGAATTTGATAGAATATCCGCTGTGGCTATACCACTGCTGTACTAGCATTTTTTCTAGCTTACCAAGGCACTTCAACGAAAACCTTTATTTTGTGGAAAAGCACTGAGCAAAATTAGAGAACACCTTCAGATACTTTCAGATCCCTCCCAGTAATTGGTGTTAATCTGGCACCTGGTGACAGTTGACGTAATTGTTGGACACACCCCATTTATCTTATGGCGAGCTGCTCTAAGGAGACTGAAACCGAAGGGATGACCCTCTTAGCCATCAGAGAGAGGCTGGGTGTTCACAGTCTGTGATTCCAAGAAGATTGAAACTTTACTTTAGGGGCACAGTTTTATTTAAATCCTTCAAAAAGGCCGCTCGTCCACGTAAAACAAGTGCACGAGAGTACAGGATTATAAAAAGACTCTCAACGGGGAATCTGTTCAACACTGCAGCTGGAGTTGCTCGCCAGTTCAGTTTTTGAACAGAGCAAGGATCTGTCTCTGCACACAGTGTCTCGCGGTTTAAGACTTTTTGGACAAAAAGCCCTCTCTGCAGTGACCAAACCTCTCATCAGCAGAAAGGATAAAACTGTGAGACTTTGCTGAGGAGCATGTTGTGTGGACAGAGGAGAACTGGTCCAGAGTTACTTCAGTGATGAGAGGACGTTAAATTTATTTTGGTCTGATGGAAACATTATGTTCAGCGTAGGACTGAGGAAAAACTGAACCCAAAGTGTGTAAAGAAGTCAGTTAAATTTGGAGGAGGAAGTGTCATGGTTTGGGGGATCATTGGAATGACTAGGGCGCCATTTTCAGTCCTACATCCCGGTCTAGTAATACATGGAGTCTCCTGTGTGAAAGTCCTGTGTTTTTATACCTATCCATTGCCCTAACCTTCTCTGCAGACAGACTTTGGGGCTTTACCATGCCACCTTACCTCCTTGTTTGCTCCTGCAATAAATATTACGACCACTAGAGTTTTAGTTTTAGTTTATGTCGTTTATTTGTTTCAGGGACCATGTACAAAATTCATTGGTTACATACATAGTGTAAAAAGATGATTTGTACCAGATTCCATCTGCAGTCCCTGGGCAGGTAAATACAAGATTAAGAACATGCATGCCCATACACACACACACAGTTGGGGCGGCAGTAGCTCAGTCCATAGGTGACTCGGCCGGTTTGAGTCCCTGTGTGGACCATGAATGGAGTGTAGAATGGTGGCTGAAGAGGTGCTAGTTCATCTCCTCGGCACTGCGAGGTGCTGTTGAGCAAGGCATCAAATCCCCAACTGCTCGGGGCGCCAATCCATTGGCAGCCCCCTCGCTCTAACAAATCTCCATTAATTGCATCTATATAGGTCCTGTTTGTGCATGTGTGTATTTCAGGCCTGTGTGTGTGTAATATGAATAATAACAGAGTGAAAAAATGTACTTTCCCCTTGCGGGATTAATAAAGTAATTCTTCTTCTCTTCTTCTTCTTCACACAAACACACACACACACACACACACACATACACACACACACACACGCACACTGAGTACTGATTGATGATTAGTGCTGAGAATACTGATTTCTTAATATCCATTTTTTTACCTCACGTGAGAAAGCATCGAAATCTGTAACATTTTTTAGAATGCTAGAGGACACAGCATCATTATTAGCTGCTTACACAATAAACCTTGCAATCAACCTTTATGGCAGTTGGGTTTTTTTGTGAGGATGGTGTTAGATTTACATTTTACAAGTTTTTCTGAAAGGGGGAACCTAATGCTGGCTTTTTCTGATATGTACTCTCAAATAATCATCACCCATTAGCATTTTCATGAAAATCTCATTCCTTTTTTTTCCTCCTTTTGGTTATTTGCCTCTTCACTTTGAGCCAGGAGAGGCAAAACAGCCACTAATCAGGCATCATTTTATTACAAACAATTCTGCCTAGTTGAAAACATCTCGAGATTTGGGCTTTTCACATTTAGTCTTTGTAGTTATAATCATATTATCCATGCCAAAAAATGCAATTACGTGCAATAATCATAACAGAACAACAAGAATTGCAGCTCTCTGCCTGAAAACACATCTTTAAGGATTTTATAATTGAATGTTTCAAGAGATGACTCTTAGATCATGTCTAAGATCACATGATGAGCCATTTCAGGCCTATGGCCATGAGAGGGGAAGCAGAGAGAAATTGTTCTTTTTCAAGTCTCATTATTTCACACTGTAGTGCACAAGATTGTAATGTCAGAAGATTATTTGCATAGACTGCAAATAGAATATGTAGTTTATGTTTGTGCTTAATTATTCTGTCATGCATGTCAGCTTTATTCAAAGCTTTATTCAAACTTCTGGTTTACACGCACAGACATTGAACCAGCTATAATGAAACAACCACTGCAGCACAATAGCATTGAAGTTAGTAAGAAAGTAAGAAGGCCAACTGACAACACTACATACTACAACCATACTTTATTAGGTTGTCCCAACTCAAATGTTTATACTTCTTTAAAATAAGACATCGGTGGAAGGTGTTTGACTTCCGATCTAGGACTTTGAGGATTTGTTTATATAGCGTTTCAAGTGCTTTTAGTGTTGTTTTATAGGCTTCTGCAAAACTGGTCAGACAGTATGTGAAATGTAACATTTTCATTGCCTTCATATATAACTTAGCTGCATAAATAGTCATTGAAATTAAAATTGAACTTGAAATAAAAGTAAAATTCTGGTATAAAATCATCCCGGGGTCTTTTAAGGCAAATTCGATCATCAAATAAGCCATCGAGACCATTTTTTGGTGTAACAACTATTAACGTAGATTTTCCGGAGAGACGCTAACAGCCTGTCGTGGTTAACATGCATAAGCTTGGGGCGGTGAGTTGGACGCATTAAACGTTTTTTTTTTAACCACTAATACTGCTCCAATTAACACCAAACCGATAAGAGTCCTGAAACATTAATCGAAGCACCAACACTGTAGTATGTGAACACAGAGTGTATTTAAGGAGTGTTTTAAAAGATTAAGGTACTGGCCCCGGTACCAGCTGCTCCATTCAAGTCAATTACCAAATACAATGCAAAAGGACGGAGCCCATTGATGATTTATTCCAGCAAAACAAGTAAACGTTGTGGTTTGTGGCATAAACGATAATCCCTCTGCCTAAGCGTCTCGATCAGCGTCTCAATGTTTAGATTCAAAACAATAAGCCACTGGTTTATCAGAGCACGTTCATCGTACCGCAATGGCAGCTTATGAAAAGTTTCTGGGTTGTAAGCTTTCATTTTTGCTTCGCAGCCGGGAAAGATACCAATGTTGTAATGTAATGTTTCGGTGCTGCAGGGCAAGCTGTGTGGGACATTTAACCAAACTCACCGCCCCAAGCTTATCCGTGTAAGCCGCAACAGGCTATTAGCGACTGTAAGCTACTCTCCGGAAAATCTACGCCAATAGTGGTACACGACTGCTTATTTGATGACCCAATTTGCCTAAAAAGACACTGGGATGATTTTACACTGGAATTTCACTTTCACCCGGTGACTTACTTTTTTAACATGGGATTTAAAGGACAGTTAAATTCAATACTTGTGTAAATATACTCTATTAAAAGTATTATTTCACAAAGCAAATGAGTGAGTGACACTTTAGAGATGCACCCAAACAAGGCACTTTAAGCCCTTATAGCAGCTCCTCTCTGAGGCTGCTCAAGTTTTAACAAGTGTTGTTGTACTGGGAAGCTCCAAGTTGCAAATGTGTGTAACTGAATATGAGGAAGTTGCCACATGAAACCCAACTGACTCTACTTGACTTTCTCTGTTTGGCTGCATATCTTGGATATGTCAGAGGCAAGATTGGCAAGATATGAAAGGGATCAGATTCTGAAGAGCAGAAACATGCAGATGCTTACCCTCACCCAGGTTTATACTCTCTCAACTCGTCCACCCTTCTCTTTTTCTATGTATCTGAAAACACCATCTCTTTGTTTCTTATGGGTTATTCCATTGTTTCACTGTTTGATTCGTCTTTAAAACCACTCTGCTGTTGGCCTGTTTTTATAGGGGTGAGGATGGGGGCCAGGGGATGTTCATGAGAACATAGCATGTCAAAAGTAGATGCCACATAGGAGTGGTGTACATCACCTGAAAGCTGGAAACCTGAAGCTAAATGTGAGATGCAGCTCAGCACTGTGTCAATTTATTCTACTCATACGTTTATAGTAAACTTTGTGTTTTGTTAGGTGCCAATTCATTGTTGAGTGTTTAGCATTTATAAGGGGCTTATGATATTAATTTATGATACCCATTGTCATTGTTGCAGCAAATTTTGTGTTGATACCAGTTGTTGCACAGGTTTTGTGGCACTTGAGAATGAATCATTTATCATCCACTCAAGCGACGGATTAATCGTGGTGCCCACGGACATAATTGATGGCCGTGCATTCTGCAAAGCAAATCAGCTGGAAGTGATTGTTATTGTTAGCATGACGTCACTGTGATTCAGAAAGGACATTAACTCCATGGCTGGACAATTGAAAGTAAAATGTGCTGCCTGTATTGTTTGACTATTGGAGGAAGGAAAGCTAACGGCTCTGATAGGATCTTTGATTTTTTTCAAGGCCAGCTCCTTCTCTTTATTTTGTGTAAGTGCCTTGTCAATGCCATGTTTTCCAAACATGTTCAAATAGGTGCAAGGTTACTCATTCAGTAAATAACAACAAATCACTCTGAAGCTCTTGTCCTATTGTAATGTTCTGGAAAAATCTCTATTCCCACCACATTCCTCCCTGTAAACCTTTAGGCAGGATGAGGATGGGGAATACAGATGGGGAAAGGGATTCTTGGGCCGGGAAGGGAAGGAAAATGGCACTGCTACAGGACTTCTTCTGTGTGTGTACTCTTGAGCTTCTGAATGGCCATATTTTCCTTAAAAGATCGGCTCTGAAAGTGAATAATATTTTCAAACAGAACAGCGCATGAATCCATGGTACAATAGGCGCATCTGTAAAATATACTCATAAATAATGCAGAAGTTGCATCACTGCAAATTGCCTCTATGTCACTTAAAGTTGTAGAAAAAAGTAGTTTGCTCTCTTTTTATTTGAATAATATATTATGCATTATTACATTGTGTAAGCTAATCAAGCAAGAGGAATCAGTATTTAGTATCCTACACACGACATGCGGTGTCGGGGCCACACACACTCATGGTCTAAGTAACTGGATATATATGGAGTTTGTATGCTAGCCCTGTGAGTATACTTAAGGTTAAAAGCAGTCTTACTCTCAGGATAATATATTATTACATTGCATTTGTGAAAGCTTGTACATTTAATTTAGATTTAAAATTTGTTATGGCTAAAAAAATTTGTCTAGTCTTTGACTAGATAACATTAGTTGTATAGCAACTAATTATGATTGAATTTGTGCTCATTCAATGGTAGTGTGATGAGAGGATGATGACGGTTCAGTTACTTTGTATGAGAAAGATTCTTTCATGTCCCTGTCACAAAAGGGGGAATAAATAACAAAAAAAAGTGTTATCGGCCATCAGCCAAATTGTTGTTTTTAAACATCAGTGTCAGCCCAGAATTTCCAGAACTTATTAAGACACTTTATTGTTTTTTAGTTTAGTTTTTTTTTGGTTGTGCGCGTAAAAACAGTCCTCTCAGAAGCAAAGGCAGAGCTATGTAGCACATCAAGTGCTTATAGAGGAGACATTGGGATGGTAGGTCATATAAAGCGTCTGACTGTGGAGACGAGGCACAGTTGACCTGGCAGACACCCTTGCTCTGTCCAAAGTCAATAAAAATGTACCCACAACTACCTCTGGCAGTTGCTTCATATTTATCACACAGACAAAAGAGTAGTGAAGATCCTAGCATCTAACTCTAGGCAAGACAGTGAATAAATGTATTAAATATGCATTAATTGGTCATGTAGTGATCATAGGGGTCACTTTGGCAATGACAGAATGATGAAAAGCTTAGCACACCCCAAGTCAGTTCATTTTTTAACCCACTCAAAGCAAGAAATAGTTGTAATGAAGGGTCATTTCTATGTCTGCTGACCCCAAAAAGCGCTCTGTGAGAGGATATTGAGACCATGAGTGGAGACTTGTTTTCAGTTAGCAACAAGCTAATTAGTGGTGTGTCTAGTGTATATTGCACTTCATTAGTATGACACTAATGGAGTCATTATAAATGAAATTGTCCTCAGAGCAGTGTATTAAGCCACAGGACAAGCTACTACTGGGACACATGTTTTCATAATCATATTTTTATGCATAATTTAAAGCATCACAGTAGAAAAGCTTTATGGAAAAGACATAATTCAATAAAACTTCCTCGATGTTGCAAAAATGTGTTAACGACTGCTTGAGGATTTTGCTTTAGTTGATGCACTAAATGGGATATGGAAAGGCCTTTGCGTAAAAAGTGCAGCAAATATTTAACTCACATGGTTGATCAGCTGTTTCTGCTGTCGGCGTTGCTGGGTGCATTAGAATCATTGAATAAAACCCCCCTAAGGTATGAGCCCCCCTAAGGTATGAACTTAAGTTTTTTGGACAATTGAATGGATACATGGTTAATAATATCGTGATGTTCCCCCTTTCTGTATTTTCCCACTCTTCACTTGCTTGATTTGCTTTCAGCCATCAAACACATAGTTGGATGTTACCGGGTGTAATCTGTAGCAGCTCAGTCCAGATGAGGCATGGACTTCACTTTAGTAGACTTCAATTTCACCTCTCAGCCATGCTTTGTATGCTGCTGGGGGTTTATCAGAGACAGGTAACACACGTTGGTCCTTAATGCAAGGCATTAGTGTCAGGAGTGCTCATATATAAGAAGAAACTCTGACATCCTTCCTGCCCTCTGCTCATACAGTAGGGAGAGGGCTCATATAGGAGCTCTGCCAGCAAATGATTAGTGGATAAAAGACAGTTAATAATCATAGCGGCAAGATATGGGAGCTATAGCAGGCAGCAAAATAAGAACAGTTCCTGCTAAAGATGAACACAACATAGGTTTCCTCAAATATGGCCTCTGCCAATTTCATCCATCATACAGAGTCACAATGAGCCGAAAGCACATTACGGCATATGGCAATGCAGCTTCATGGATTTTTTGATATTCAGTAATAGGAGTATAGTCACAAAATACATGATGATATGGCCCGCAATATATCTTGCTAATTCCCATGAGGAAAGCTTATTGAACTGTTTCATTAGCACAGATGTTTTAATATGTCATCCTCAAGGCTATTGTACTTTGTCACCTTAGACAAAAGCATCTCCTAAAGCGACCTTCAGATTGCTCACTTTGTGATTCTACCACTCCGTTGTCTTGTCACTATGGGTCTCGTTTTGGAAATTATGATTCTGATTGAAAGTGCTGGGCTAAATATAATCTCCTGGCCTCTGATTAGTGGAGTAAAAAAGCTACTTAGTCAAGTAGAATAATTTAATTTACTGGTAGCTGACTAGGTTTTTGTGCCCAGTGTGTAGTGATTGCTTTCTCATTTTATTAACCGTTCCCCATTGGCTGTGAGGGGCCACTGTGTTTTTCCCTCGCTTTTATCAATTTGATCTCTTGATTGCTGGTGTAAGCCTGTGAATCCCAATGGTTACAGGTTTGCTTACATTAGACATCATGTTTGCCTTTTTGTCTAACGTGTGTTTCTTAAATGATTTTCCTTCTAAACATATATATTCAAACATATCACAGAGGCAGCAGGCTGCCTTGCAGCAGATACTGACTTACACTCAAGATTTTTACAAAAGTAAAAACAATCGTGCCAAAATGATACCAAATCACATCATGGACTCTACGGTGTTCTAAGGTGTTCCTCAAGCTCTTGGAGAAGTTTCTGGCCCAAAAGGGAGCACCCCTACCCGCACACATCCATCTTTGTCCCCCTTTTCACCCCTGATCTTGCCACTGCCCAACTCTAACTATACCTTAACGATAGTTTATTTGCCATACAGAGATTTTGGAGTAAACTAGATTTGTATTTTGGCATGGGTCGTTAAAAATATGTCGTAATTTAATGTAATCTGGGTGCTTTTAGATTTGGTCAGTGTTGATGTTCCTCCCTGGCAATCAAATAATTGGGTTTGACCAAAATATGCAACTCTGTGATGTCAGCCAGTAATGAGAATTTATGTCATGTGACCCAATGGTAGTATACCGTCTTCAAGGAAAAAAGTATGGTCCGAAAACTGAACCCTTTGGTATTCGTCATGTAATGAAAGATTAAAAAGAAATAAAACCTATCCAACCCAACCAATCTGTAATATGACAAGAAGTGATCTTCTGCAGATCCAGAAGTACCAACCTTTTGTATCTACTCATACTGTACATCAATAAGGATACTGTAGACAGTATTACATTTTTTTTTCATTAGGCAGTTGACCAAACAGTTATTCTTCAAAATTCACAATAAACACACAATTGGCCATTCATGATCAGGAGATCTAAATGCATGTTTCCTCGAAAGAGTCTGTAATCTCACTATTTTTTTTTAAACACTAGCATTCAAGTGAGTCAAGAAATCCAATGGAGACAAAGTTGGAGCAACACATAGATAGAAAGAAGAATCACCCTAATATTGTATATCAGAAATACCTTTTGGTTTCCTCTCTATGATCCCATCTCTGAATTCTCCTTCTGCTGCATGCAAACTTTTTGTAATGAATGGAATCCATTACACCAGCTGTCTGGGGAAAATATACATTCCTACAATTGGGTGGAACTGAGAAACATATCCAGGGACGGCAAGGAGCTCATTGCATCAGCGTTGTGATGAGGCCCCTCAGGCAGTGCTGACTGACGGGCTGGGTCAGTCTCACTGATTAATCAGGCAGTGGCATGTCAGTCATGGCTGAGGAGAAACACACTGATGGATTGTGGTCGACACAATGAAGGAGTGGCCCTCAGGCTAGGAGCTGCACTTGTGGCATCCCTCTGGGTCTTTAGACTCCAGGTGCTGGCAAGCAGGCCAGTCTCACACCGCTGTCTCACCCCTTTAATACAGGCTGGAATGAATGTGACCTGAACCATGTGTTTGTCCTGTATTAGTAGATATCCTGAATTCGTACTTTGATTTACTTGTTATTGCACACAGTTTCTCTTGATGGATATATGGTTAATGAGTTTTTGTTCTCTTGTTGTTGAGATTAAACCACACACACACACACACACACACACACACACACACACACACACACACACACACACACACACACACACACACACACACACACACACACACACACACAACACAGATTGACCAAAATGGAAACAAACAGTGGCCAGCAACAAATTGTTCTGGGCGCCCTAGCCACACCTTCTCTGGTTCGAGGTTAAGCAGCCATTAGGGAAGCCCTTTACCCCCTCCACTCTGCATTGCTGGAGGAAATTAAATTGATGGATTTGGAAGAAGTTCAATGCCACGAAGGACTGGCATTCAGACAAGCAGAGAGAGCGCTTGAGGAGGTCATACTAGTTTCGAGCCTTGTACAGACTTGAAAAAATACAAGTTCCCAAACCAGCAGCAGCCACCAGTTCCCAGACCACAGCAGTTGCCAGTTCATGAGTTTTAGCAGTCTACTATTTCCCTTGTTCCACTGAGGGCACAATCTCACTTGGCCAAGTTGATGTGTGCCATGCTTAAGCTCGATTGTATTGAGGATGTGTATTGTGCATTGTTTTCCTAAACTCTTATACAATTACTATCAATTACAGTACATCTTATAAACAACATAACTCATATACACAAAACAAAGTGCTACTCTTGGTACCATACTCACTATTGCTACAATAGTTACTTTGAGTTAACATCAAAATAACAAATCAGTTATTCTGGCAGCCGCCATCTTAGACACACGAGGCGGCATACATACTCACTCATAACACCGTCAACTTCAATGTCTCTTTAATGTAGTTGTTCACTAAAGCTCTAATAATATAACCTACTGATGTCTATTACCCGTGTGCTAATTACAGTCAGTTTACCTGTAGGAAATATGAAAACACAGTTTAGATTATGAGCTGTAGCATACACTTATATCACTAATACTTACCGTATATCACCCGTTCAAAGCACATTCATTCAGAATTATGGACTATCATGGACAAACGAAACAGTAGTTTAAATGTTTTTAGACTTTAGCTTCACAAAATTTAAAGGGGGTGGGGGGGGTGGATATGTTTCTTTTAACATACAGTGGCAAATAGTTATGTGTCTTTTAACGCACAGTGCCACACATGGTACGAATGTCAAGTGTGAGTGCGCCCTAACTCACCTGCCTGTCTCCCAGCCAATTGAGAGTCCTGCACTCCAGCTGCCAGCCTCCACCTCAGCTGTCCTGTCGCCCTGATTGAAAGCCACCCATTCATCCACCACAACCTCCTGTCTGTGGAGACTTTTTCACTATTATAGCCTACTGTGTCACCTGACTTCCTCCTTAGAAGCAGCTCTGCACATTCTGGCTCATGATATGTGGGTTATATACAAATGGAATAGTGATTAATTTTAAGTAGTGTTACAGTGACGTATTACGTTATTTCCGGTGCTTGTGTGTTGGTCACTCGTTGTTGTTTCACTGTTAGCTGCTCTCACTAAATTCAACTGTTTTTGCTATAATATTCAACACACCGGCTAACTACTACATTTAATCATCAACTAGTTCTACTCAAGCACTCACAGCTCTCCTTCTTTCAGCCGCTTTCTTGCTAATTAATCGTTACACGCTGTTAGCCACTTTAGCTTAGCAGTTAGCTTCACGGCTGGTGATGGCTTCCCCCGCTCTCTCTCCTGCTCTCTCTTGCTCAGAGTGTCGTATGTTTAGCTACTCCTCTGCCTCCTTTAGTGATAATGGTAAGTGTAATAGGTGTAGTGTATTTGTAGCGCTGGAGGCGAGGCTCAGTGAGTTAGAGGCACAGCTCCGCACCATGGAAGCTCAGTCTTACGCTACAGTAGCTAGCCGGCCACCTACAACTTTAGCCGGTGCGAAGCCACATAGTGTAGCGTTAGCTCCTGCTAGCTCTCCCCCGGCAATCCCTGAGCAGCCAGGGTCCTCCTGGGTGACTGTGAGAGGAAAGCATAGTTCTAAATCGAAGCCCATGGTTAACCATCCGCCCGTTCACGTTTCAAACAAGTTTTCTCCACTCAGTGACACGCCTGCTGAGGAAACAACACTGGTTATTGGCAGCTCCATTTTGAGAAATGTGAACTTAGTGACACCAGGGACCATAGTAAAATGCATCCCAGGGGCCAGAGCGGGCGACATTGAATCCCATTTGAACGTAAATATGATAAGATTGTTATTCACGTCGGCTGTAATGACACCCGAATCGGAGGTCACTAAAATTAATGTGGAGTCGGTGTGTGCTTATGCAAAAACTATGTCGGACCCGTAATTTTCTCTGGTCCCCTGCCCAACTTGACTTGCGATGACATGTATAGCCGCATGTCATCATTCCGTCGCTGGCTGTCTGGATGGTGCCCGGTAAATAATGTGGGCTTCGTAGATAATTGGCAGTCTTTCTGGGGAAAACCTGGTCTTATTAGGAGAGATGGTATTCATCCTACTTTGGAGGGTGCCGCTCTCATATCTAAGAACCTGGACGCAGTTGTTAGCAGTCTAAAACCATGACAACCCAGTGTTGGGATCAGGAAGCAGAGTCGCAGTTTAATACACCTCTCTGCGCTGCCCTTATCGCAGGTGCCCAGGAAGCAGAGTGGCAGTCTCACACACCTCTCTGCGCTCCCTGTGGAGCATTTTCCAGCTCAGTTTAGTATAAAAACACTGTCTGCCCCACGATCATTTAAATTAAACAGATCAAAAATGAACAGAAGAGGAGCTATAAAGAAAAACTTGATACAAATCAACGCAAAATCTGCGACTATGCAACAATATCAGAAAATAAAATGTGGACTTTTACACATCAGATCTCTGTCATCTAAAGCTGTATTAGTAAACGATCTGATATCGGATTACCATATTGATTTACTCTGTCTGACCGAAACATGGCTGCGTTCCGAAGAATATGTTAGCCTAAATGAATCCACTCCTCCCAGTCATATTAATACTCATATTCCTCAAGGCAGTGGTCGAGGAGGAGGCGTTGCAGCTATCTATGACTCAGGCCTATTAATAAACCCTAAACCTAAACTAAATTATAATTAATTTGAAAGTCTTGTTCTTAGTCTTTCACATTCAACCTGGAAAACTGTGCAGCCAATTATATTTGTTATAGTGTACCGTGCTCCTGGTCCGTACTCTGAATTTCTGTCTGAATTCTCAGAGTTTCTGTCGAATTTAGTCCTTAAATCTGACAAAGTAATCATAGTAGGAGATTTTAATATTCATGTGGACGTTGATAATAATAGCCTTAGTACTGCGTTTATCTCTCTATTAGATTCGATTGGTTTTAGTCAGAGTGTACATAAACTTACTCACTGTTTTAATCACACCCTTGACCTTGTTTTGGTTTATGGTGTGGAAATTAATGACTTAATAGTCTTTCCACAGAATCCTATTTTATCAGACCATTATTTAATAACTTTTGAATCCATATTGCAGGACTACTCACCTCTGGGTAAAAGTGTCTACACTAGATGTTTATCTGATAGTGCTATAACTAAATTTAAGGAAGCGATTCCATCTGCATTCACTTTAATGCCTTATCCTAATATTCAAGACTCCTGCACTAACGTTAGTTTCTCTGAAATTGATCACATTGTTGACAGTGTTGCAGGCTCTCTAAGAACAACACTCGACTCTGTTGCTCCTTTAAAAAAGAAGATAATAAAACAGAGGAAGTTACCTCCGTGGTATAACTCACAAACCCGTGAATTAAAACAAATATCGCAAAAGTTGGAAAGTAAATGGCGCTCCACTAAACTGGAGGAATCTCACTTAGTTTGGCAAGAAAGTCTTAAAACCTATAGGAAGGACCTCCGTAATGCCAGAACAGCATATTACTCATCTTTAATAGAGGAGAATAAGAACAATCCTAGATATCTTTTCAGCACTGTAGCCAGGCTGACAGAGAGCCACAGCTCTTTCGAGCCATGTATTCCTATAACCCTAAGTAGTAACGACTTCATGACCTTCTTTAATGACAAAATTATAACTATTAGAGACAAAATCAACTCGCTTGGCACCAATTTTTCATCAAACCCAGGAACCTTAGAAACTGTATGACCTGATATATTCTTGGACTGCTTTTCTACAGTCGACCTTAACAAATTAACCTCTACTATTTCAGCATCAAAACCTTCTACTTGTCTCCTAGACTCTATTCCAACTAGGTTACTTAAAGAAGTGTTACCTTTAATTAGCACTCCTGTATTAGATATGATTAACATGTCTTTATCAGCAGGTTATGTACCACAGTCTTTTAAAGTAGCTGTAATTAAACCTCTTCTTAAAAAGCCCAGTCTTGATCCTGAGGTACTAGCCAACTATAGACCTATATCTAACCTTCCTTTTCTCTCTAAGATCCTCGAGAAATTAGTTGCCAATCAGTTGTGTGACTTTTTACATAATAATGAGATATTTGAGGATTTCCAGTCAGGATTTAGAGCAAATCATAGCACTGAGACAGCACTGGTGAAAATGACTAACGACCTTCTAATAGCTTCAGACAAAGGACTCGTCTCTGTACTTGTTTTACTAGATCTTAGTGCTGCCTTCGACACTATTGACCATCACATCCTGCTACAGAGACTGGAGCATCTAATTGGCATTAAAGGAACCGCACTGAGCTGGTTTAAGTCATATTTATCAGATAGATCTCAGTTTGTACATGTTAATGACAAATCCTCCATGCACACTAAAGTTAGTCACGGAGTGCCACAGGGTTCTGTCCTTGGACCGATTCTTTTCACCCTATATATGCTTCCCTTAGGAAATATTATAAGGAAGCACTCCATAAATTTTCATTGTTATGCTGATGATAAACAATTATATTTGTCGATCAAACCAGAAGAAACTGATCAGTTAGATAAACTTCAAATGTGCATTAAGGAAATAAAAAGCTGGATGACCTGCAATTTTCTGATGTTAAACTCAGACAAAACTGAAGTTATTGTACTTGGCCCCAAAGGCCTCCGAAACTCAATAGCTAAAGACATTGTTACTCTGGATGACGTTGTGTTGTCCTCCAGCACCACAGTAAGGAATCTGGGTGTTATTTTTGATCAGGATATGTCCTTCGATTTTCACATAAAACTAACAACAAGGACTGCATATTTTCACCTGCGTAATATTGCAAAAATTAGGAACATTGTGTCTCAGAAAGATGCAGAAAAACTTGTCCATGCATTTGTTACTTCTAGGCTGGACTATTGCAACTCCTTTGTTAAGAGTCTCCAGTTGGTCCAAAATGCTGCAGCTCGTGTACTAACTAAAACAAATAGAAGAGAACATATTTCTCCTGTATTAGCTTCTCTGCACTGGCTACCTGTAAAATCTAGAATATAATTTAAAATCCTTCTCCTTACGTACAAAGCTCTTATTGGTCAGGCTCCGTTGTATCTTAAAGAGCTCATAGTACCGCATCACCCAACTAGATCTCTGCGCTCTGAGAATGCAGGGCTATTCGTCGTTCCTAGAGTCTCCAAAAGTAGAAGCGGAGGCAGAGCCTTCAGCTACCAAGCTCCTCTCCTGTGGAACAAACTCCCAAATGTTATTCGGGAGGCAGACACTGTCCCCTTATTTAAGAGTAAACTTAAAACTTTCCTTTTTGATAAAGCTTACAGCTAGGGCTTACGATAATACTTTATTCTGCTTAATTATGCTGCTATAGGCCTAGTCTGCCGGGGGATAATACTTTTCCTGATACTCTTAGCTTCTCTCCTCTCTGTCTGTACCATTCATGTCTCATCAATGCATGTTACTAATTCAGCTTCTTCCCCGGAGCTGTTTATGCTTTGTCGTCTCGCAGGTCTCTGCTGATCGTGGTGGTGCCTGCTGCCGTGGTCCTACATGATGCTTCCTGCTGCTATTATCACTGTTACTCATATATACTATCACTAGTTTAATAAACTATAAAATTTGTAGCTGTATCGTAGCTGCTATTGCCACTACTCATCATTGACCATGTTTGCCACCATAATTATTATCATTTTCATATTCTGTCACCTTAGCTGTGCTTGTTTCTACTATTCTGTTGTATTAACTGTCTTAACATATACGTTATATTCACATTACTATAAATATTATTATAGTTACTGTTAGGCTTTGCTTGCATCTCTGGAAGTGTGTCTGTCTGTCTCTCTCTGTCCATCTGTGTGTCTTTTTTCTCTTTCTCTCTCCTTTTCTTCCTCCCCAAACGGTCAAGACAGATGGCCGTCCTCCACAGAGCTGGGTCTGTCCCACGTTCCTGCCTGTTAAAGGGAAGGTTTTCGTTGCCACCGTACTCTACAGAGGAATTGTTGGGTCTATGTAAATCATAAATAAGTCATTGAGTGTGGTCTTTACCTACTCTGTAAAGTGTCCTGAGATAACTTTTGTTATGATTCGACACTATAAATAAAATTGAATTGAATTGAATTGAATTGAAGTACAAACTTTGAATGAAAACAGCCTGACCTATTCAGTAGTTGGTAGGAATTATGTTTTGGGGACCATGAGTGTCTCTAACTAATAACATGGCAATTTAGCTTTAAACCAAAGTGTCGACTGACACGGCCCAACTATCAATAACCTGTAGATCAGACCAAAGGACCATAGTCGGCGTATAAATTATGTTAATAATAATTACCAATATTACAAATCATAGACCAGAGCTTTAATTAGGACTGTTAAGCTTCACAGGCCAAAGCTGTACTTTGCTATTGGACAGCTGCAGTGCCTCATTAGATGTGAAGAGACATGACTCTGGATCACCAGAATAGAGTGCGAGTAGGGAAGTAGTAGGTAATATGCCTTCATTCCTGAAAATCCTCCCATTGACGTGTTCTGAAAGTCTACTTCTCTGGTTTCAATTTGCACCACAGATAAAGCTCAAATTACCATACCACCAAGCAATGGTTTCCTTTATATACAGTGGCTGCTCACTACATGAATGGGACTGCATGTAGTCTAGATTTTCCCATTCAAAAAGTAGGCAGGAATGCCAAGCACATATTGTGTGCTTTTATTAGTTGTCTATGTTTATTAGCTGCTACTATGTGCCCCTGTGTGCTCTGCATAACAACTGAGAGGGATCAGCCAGAGCTGTGCCTATAAAATGTGTTTCCATTGTGTTTTGTTACTAGAAAGATGAGAAAGTTTATCCTGCTGGTGGGCGGGGCTTGTTTGTGTTTTGACTTGGTCACAAACTTTTCATTTTACGGCTAAACAGTACACTAAAACATGTTTCTGAAAACACTCTATGTAAGAAATAAGCAATACAGTAATGGAATATCCAATCTCTTTGATCAGCAGGGCCTAGTTTCACAGTTTGATCGGAGTTCAGAGCAAAGCTCTGTTGCTTTGAGCGGATGTTTTTCTTCGGGCAAGTGCGGAAACTAGCAGATTCCATTAGGAGCAGACAGAGGGCTCTGGGAGCAGAAAGGAACAGCAGATGGAGGTAAAGATACGTGTGTGTGTGTGTGTGTGTGTGTGTGTGTGTTTGTGTGTGTGTGTGTGTGTGTGTGTGTGAGTGTGTGTGTGTGTGTGTGTGTGTGTGTGTGTGTGTGTGTGTGTGTGTGTGTGTGTGAGTGAGTGTGAGTGAGTGTGTGCATGTGAAAAGCATGTGAAAAGTCTCAAGAGTTCAAGCCGCTTGGTAAGGAAAGCTTTTTGTTGTTGCTTTTTGGTTCTTCAACAAACCCTCTGGTTCTACAAAGAGCCATCACCAACTAAAGAACCTCTATATTTAGGGGATAGATCTTCAAGCGTACGCTATGGGGCTTCAAGTACTAAAGGTTCTTCGTAGCCTATTAGCATGAATTTAGGATGGCAACAATCGATTCTTTCCACTTTTGATTAATCTGCAGATTTTCTCAACAAATCGCTTGTAAACATCAGAAAAGCAGTGAAAAATGCCCACAATTTGCCAAATGTGTGTGTTTGGGGAAGTTGGTTCCCTGCAATGCTGGAAAAAGAACTATAAGTTAGCAAATAAATGAAGGGGAGCAAAAGTATAAAGTAGCATAAAATGGAATTACTCAAGGAAAGGACAAGTACAGTACTGAGTAAATGTACTTGGGTACTGTCCACCACAACGTCCAACATAGATATCAAATATTTATAATAAATAGGCTATCAAGCATGAAATTATGACAGGTCCACTGATGATCATTTTAAATAATTTATCTATCCCCCCCCCCCCTATTTTTTTGTGCATACACACACACAACTATACAGCCATGACACACTGGTAGACCTACGTACTTAGTGTAGTTTTAAAACACTCTAACAATGTTTTAATAATATTATGTTGATTTGAGCGTCTTTCTATTCAAGTAGGCTTATTAAATATAAACCTAACATCCATCTGCATCTAGTCTGCGACGCATTGTAAAGAGATACCTGTTTTTTTAAGTGTTGTTTTTAAGAAACAAAAAACATACTGAGGAGTATTCCCTGTCTGGCGCACCGCCCCGTGGCATCTTCACAGACAAAGATGAGGTCAGGCTCTTGAACTGGCTTCTGTCACCTCACAACGTCTCTGTTATGATGAGCCGGCTTTGGTGACGGCGAGTTGCAGTTATCACATCTCTCAGACCAGCTTCATTTTCTCTTGCTTCTGCTTCTGGCACCCTTGGCACTGGGGCAGGGAGGCGAGGTAAGCATTTTTACTTTAAGGTTGTTGAGATCCGTTGTTTCTAGCGGCCTCTGTGGCAGTAAGATGTAACTGCAGGCAAGCCTGTTCTTTCAGAGCCTCCATCTTGTCACGTTCATGGTCACTATATGTGTTGACATGTGTGTTGTATGTGTTGTGTTTTGTTTTTTTTGCATGTTTTGTAAACCTCTTTAATACATACACTCACACATGATACTATCATACTTTTACCCTTACTACAAGCCTAACTCAGAAGTTGGAATATTATATTACAAGTGAATGCAGCATAACCAGCAGCGTCAATGGTGGCTTATATACATCCAGCCCATAGATATAGCCCCGGAATTTTGCCACAGACACGGATATTGGAATACTCAGCAAAAAAGGCAAGTAGAAGCACTTTCATCAGGGGGTCATATGATCAATCATCATTGTTTTAACTCATTCTTTGATAGATAATAACTTAAAAGACAATTAACTGGATGGAAATCTTACGTACAACTTTAAGATCAAACTGTAGCTTAGGTGGGCGCTATTGTAACTTGGAGGACTCAAATACAGGATCAAAAATCAAATAGCAGTTGACCCATTGCTGGTGATTAAAGGGACCAATCAAAACTGCTTCCCGTATTGTTTATTCCCTTTGCTATACTGAGGTTTTATTAGCCAGGCTCTCAGTCCTGTCACAGGATTACTGTGTTTGTGTTTATTCAGTCATACCAAAATTCAAGCACAGCATGTGGGTTGCAAGAAATATTCTCTGCAGTGTCTAGTGGGATACTTCACAAGTGTATTTTGTTTGCTGTTCACAAAATTAGTCTTAATCAATGGGATCACAGTTACTTTTAAACAGTAAAGCCACGATGAACGTAAAAGTCCACATATCTGACATATCTACGCTTCTTTTAAAGAAGTTTCATATTGCAGATTGCAGATACAGTGTGGTGGCAAATTTGACACTGTTACATTGTTCATCAATAGCTCTTCTCCACACTTTCTTTATTTTCTCTAGTGACTAGTGTTGTTTGCTGTCAGTGCTGTGAAACCTTGCCCTCCTCAGTTGTTGTATTCAAGCAAGGCAGAATGATTGATGAGAGTACACACCTGGAGCAGGTGCACTTATGTGTGTGTGCATCTTTTTGTGTGTACATATTGTTTATGTGTATTCCTGTCTGCTTAAATGATGCTTATATTAGGGTGGGACATTATTGAAATTCTCCTATATTGCTTTAAGAAAAAAACAACAACAATATCAGCCATTCTGGTTGTATATCTTATCATTATTGCACCGACGACACTCAACACTCAGCTATATGTTTCAATAAAACCAGATGATTAACACATCCTAGACACTCCCTGCTATCGTTAATGCTATGTAAGCATTGCTGCACAGGCTGCCAGTGAAGTTCAGTATTGATTTTAAGATTATTTTTTTTCAACCATAAGTGACAACATGGCTTAGTTCCTGCCTACATTTCTGTTGCAAAACCTTACTTCACTGAGAGGCCACTTAGGTCTTCCAGCCAAAGCCTGTTGACCATACCGCGTGCCAAACAAACAACCAAAGGTGACTGCTTTTTTTGCTGTCCTAGCACCCAGATTTTGATGGAAAAAATTCCATGGATGGCGACGATATCTCTCCACCTTAGTTCAGGTCAACATTGCTCAAAAAAGTTATTTTGGCATTGTTCAGAGGATTGAACTTCCATTTGGGTATGGCAAAAAAAAAAAAAACAGGATTTGGATAAGATGCTGTATATGTGCATTTGGGGCCTGTGTGTCTGTAATGTGTATAATCATAGAGTAAAAAGTTTGAATTATCCATTGGGAATTACAAATTTTTTTTTTTTCTTCGTCTTGTAAAGCACTCTGTACCCTATGTAGGTGCCATATAAATACATTTTCATTAACTTACTAACACCACCTGTTTTGTAGTAGCTAGAAAGAAACACAGAAACCCTGCTAAGAATGAATGGACTGAATGGACATGTTTATCTGCAGTTTGCCATATAAGTCCTGACTTTGTTTTATATCTGTAACCTAGTTACACAGGAATGAACTGAAGTAAATCTTGTTCAAGGGCACTTTCAGAGTAACTGTTAATGAAAGAAAAGCGGAAGTATTATTCATTCGCTTTCTTCACCCCCGGATTTTCCCAGTGACTCCAGTACAAATTATTGACCCTCCAGTTATGACATCATTAGCCCAATTGTATGCCTTTCCTCCAGGCTACATTTATCCTTAGAATTATATCAATCATGTTCGAACAAGCACCTTTCTTGCTTAAAGAGGACTGCAGGGTTGTTCAGACCATTAAAATGGTCCTCATAGTGTCTATCTGTATTACATTATAGTAGCCTTGTGTAGCCTCCATTGTATTTTACTTGCAGATCAGTCTGAAATTTGGAGCTGTTTGCCAAGCAAACGTCCAATCAGCCTTGGTTTTAAGGACAAGTTTAAGTCTACCAACCAACCGGAAGCAACGCATGCAAATCCAACCTGATTTAGACACATTTAAAGACAGCTGTAGACTTAAATCTGTTAGCTGCTCGCTAACGCTTTTTTTCTTTTGGATCCTTCTGTTGGAATATGGACCGGGAACCTGATATTATGCCTTTTATTCGTACATTCGTGTTACACAAGCGGCAAATATCCTTTACCGACATGTTGTTCACTTTCTGAGCTTTGGCTCGGCGCTCTGTTAGTACATCATGCACTCCGTTGATCTGATTGGTGGATTTTGCCCATCTATCAACAACATAGGTGGTGATAGACAGATGGTTTATCCAATCAGCAACCAGTATTTTCGCCCCTTCCCAAAAGATCTATTAACGAGAGTTCCCAGATGGAAATGCTGAGCAAATGAGAATCATGCTAATCCATACATCTGGCGGTCAGGTTAACATTATAGTACCTTTGGATAGATATGTTTGAGCAAATTTGCACCTGAAGCAATCGTCAATTATGGCACCATTAACACTTCCAGCCAGCCCCTGTGGGTTTCAGTTTGTGTTCACAACACTCAGTGTTTGCAAATGTATAGTCAGATATGCCCAGACATTATCAATCCAAGGACAGAGGTTGTTCACTTAGCTGTAACACTAAATGTAGTCAGACACTGTGGAAATGTACTCTATGAATAATAATATGAATATGAGTGAACCCAGTGAAAGCAACTCCAGTTCACCCTGTGCCCTCAATTCAAAATAGACACTGAGCAACATTCTATCTGAGAGCAAGCTGTGATGTTACCTGTTTACATTTACATTATAACTAAGATATTTATGGGGACCTGGCAAAGCAAAGTAGGTCATACGTGATGCAATTATTTCCAAAACGCTGCACATGACAATGAGGTCAGGAGCTGTCGAAATGATCTTCTGCTAAATGGCCAGAGAGCTGTACTGTGCCAAATCAAATTACATTGGTTATTTCTTCACATCAGTTTTGGTAGAGGAGGAGTTGGGGAATGAGGTAGAAATCATAAAAGAGAGTTACAGAGTGTAGTGTATTCCTTTGTGCACTTTATTCATTACTATCGAAAGTCAAATGAATCACCTGGTTGCCTGTTTGGCTGCAATGCCAAATCAATATCACAGTTGTGTTAGCATGGGAGAAATTCAAATAAACCAGTCTGATCAATTTATATGTAGACCTACATTATTTTGTCAACTTTTAATTCTCTGTATATTCTATATACCCTACACCCATGACATGCATGCAAGTGCATGCTGTGAACTGGACTGATGACAGTGACCACACACACACACACACACACACACACACACACACACACACACACACACACACACACACACACACACACACACACACACACACACACACACACACTGTGAGTTCAAACAAACATAGCTAGCTGTAAGTGCAGTTGGCAGTTCTTGGACTCTGGTAGGTACGTTTGGCTCCCTTCCAATTCAGACAGATTTCCAGCAGCTGATCTGACGGGCCAATCACGACCGTTTATCTCATGTGGGGCGGGTTTAAGATGAGTTCTGATGACTAACAGAGGAGCAACACGCTCTTGAATGTAGTTCTCTCAGTGAATAACTTCTTCCACTACAACTTACTATAGGCTCATGAAACTCAGATCAAACTGTCATACTAGGCAGCACTGATCAAATATGAATGAGGATTCTATTACTGTATTGCACGCACTGTACAGATATAATTAGAGAAAGTTGTGACTTGGCCACTATTTTGTTCCTAGCAAGTGTTGCTCAGCTCTACGTCGTTGCATGTTTATGTTTAGTTGAATGTCTTTATATGTGCGTCCTGAGACATTTTGGTCTGCATCTTTGATAACACCCTTTAGCAATCAAAAATGAACAGATGAACAGTGATCCTGAAAAAGGCTTTTTCATGATTTGTTGTTTCTGCTTATAAGATCAATTTGCTGGAATGTGATAACTAAGGAAATCTTACGAAGGAGTTTAAAAAGATGCTGCTGGAACGTTGGTGCCACATGGAGCATTTTAAAAATCGCAAACCAGAGACAGGATATGGCATAAAACCACAGAAGGATTTAACTAGATGATATATTTTGTCTTGCTCAGACATAACTTGCAGATAAAAATGACATCTTTGTCCCACCAACTCGCATTTAAAGCAATTTCACGTTTTAGATGACTAACTTTTTTTCACATTTACATAAAATTATTTAATTTTTTTTAAAGACGTGACCATTAAATCTGAGTATTTGAATTGCTGTCATGCGGTTTTCCACTAGTTGTTTGAACACATGCCTTTCATTTGACGGTTAGTCATGGATCCTTTTCTGTGTCTGTTGCTGGCGAGAAAAGAGACAGATCTCATCCAAATCTCATATATTATGAGTTTAACAGGAGTTTCTGTTTAGTACTTTTCACTGATGTACAAGAATAAAACTTTGCAACATAGATAGCTCTAACAAACACAACAGACTGGGATCAAAATCTCAAAATACTTTATAATTTCCTCATACTTCCCACAATGTTCTCTCTGTAATAAGAGGAAGGATCCAATCCCATAATCAATCAATGACGTTAGCTAAAG